>NC_061112.1:113706358-113742785 GCF_002878395.1 Capsicum annuum | reverse complement strand
ATATAATATAATATAATATAATATAATATAATATAATATATATGATACGTTAATTTTCTTTTAATAAATATATATATTAGATTTTAAATATCTTTAATAAAATTATTTTGCCACTGTGTGAGGGGTGTGGGGGGGGGGGTGGGGGTGGGGGTGGGGGGAGGTGGGAGATGAATTAGAAGGTATTTTGGGGTTGTGGTGCATTGTACATTGGAAGGGTAACTTTATTAGCGTGTGCCCATATTATCATTTAACAAACAAAAAAAATCAGAAATAAAAGGAAGCAGTGGATTGTCAGGTTTGTTTTCTATATGGATTAAAATAGAAATTTGGAAAGAAAAGATCTAAACTAACAGCTCCTAATAATATATATAATTGAAGTAGCCTATGCTTAATTATTTATTATTTTGTGGTAGGAGAACAATAAAAAGACTTAATTGCTATATTTATTGTGTGTATAGGCGGGATAAATAAAACCTAGCTCTGGATAAATTAATAGAGCATGTCTTAATCTAAGACAGAAACTAATCTTGTTAAAATTCTTAACATTAATAAGAAGTAAATAGTATCACAATATATTTTTCATTTGGAAAGTCGTGTTCATTTTATCACAAAAATGTTTTGGTGAATGACTCGATAAATTGAGAGCCAGAATAATCTCTATTTATAATGAGAAATATATATATGTATAGATAATTGAATCTCCTAACAAATAAATATTTGTTATCCATGAGATAAGTATAACAAGAGTCCTAATATACACCCTCTCAATCTGGACCGGTAGAGATGAAATTCAGATTGTCACGCAGAAGACAAAATCGATATGAAGGTAATCCTTTCATAAAAAATCAACAAGTTGTGAGTGAGTGGGCACATATTGAACAACAAGGTCACCTTGAGCAACTTTGTCACGTACATAGTAAAAATCAACATTAATGTGCTTTGAGTGATCATGGAACATTGGTTACGTGTTTCTAGGTTTGTTTCGAGAAATAAGAGTCAAGGTGAAACAACTAATGAAGATTATGAGTGACAGTAAGTCTAGAATACAAATTTCATCTAATCCAATCTTTTACGAAAAGACACCTCCCCAGCCAAAATAGAATCGACCACTATGACTGCTAGGAACCTTGAGTTCGATGTAAGGGATTATCTACATGTATCCTTAATAACGAGTTGATTGAGGCACACAGATTGAGAAGCAAGTTGAGTTCCACCACCAACAGTACCAACCTTAATGCATGGCATAGTGATGGATACATGAAGATCTTTCCCATCATTGATGGCCTCCATCATGGTAATACAATGATCTCTCTCTATATTTTGTGCTCATATCTCTATTGCTGTGAACTGGATTCAAGGGAATGGAAAGTCAGTTCTATGCAAAGCAACGATTACTGGTGAAGTAGTTGAGAAGGTATTGAAAACCTCTATATCTGGCCTTGTAGAGCTGAACACCATCAAGAATCTTACTGACGCTGCTACTGTCGGAGCTCTTTGTGGGTCTAATGCCCATGTTGCTAATATCATCTCTGCCATTTTCATAATCACTGGGCAGGACCCGACACAAAATTATATAAGAAAGTGGGAGAGGCAATATTAAAAGCGTGGTTATTAAACCCACCAAGAGCTCCAACAATAGAAGAGTTGATAAGATTCTTGATCGTGTTCAGCTCTACAAGGCCAAATACAGAAGTTTTCAATACTTTCTCGACTATTTCACCAGTAATCACTGCTTCACATATAATAGACTTTCCATGCCATTGTATCCCGTTCAGAAAAACAGAAATATGAGTACAAAATATAAAGAGTTATCATTGTATTACCATGATGGAGGCTATTAATGATGGGAAAGATATTCATGTATTCGCCACTATGCCATGCATTGAGGTTGATATTATTAGTGGTGGGACTCAACTTGATTCTCAATCAGCATGCCTCAATCTACTTGGTGTTAAGGGTGTAGGTAGAGAGTCCTTTACATCGAACTCAAGGCTCCCGACAGTCATAGTGGTCGGTTCTGTTTTGGCTGGGGAACTGTCCTTCTATGAAAAATTAGATTAGATGCAATCTGCAGGTAGAGATGCTGGAAGAGATAGAGAAGTCATTAGAGAGGTAGATATAACTGGTACAACAATAGAGGATGCAAAGGCGGTGGTACTATATATGGACACAGATTGAGAAGCCATTATTTTTCTAAAAAAATAAAATAAACATTGATGGAGATTGACGGAAGATAAGAAAAGAAAATAGAGAGATTGGATAGTAACAGTTTTAGGAATATAGATTCTTGTGCGGTAAACTATCGTATCCTATTAGAAAAGAAATATGAGTGATCAAGTAAACTAAACAAAAGAATTCATGTTATAGTAGTTGTAATTACAATATTAGAATCCAAGAAAGCTGAAGGAAGATGGGTGTAGTAAAGTGATAAAAGGATTTTCTGGCAAATCTGATACCATAAGAATGTTTTGGTGAATGGTTCGATGAATTGAGAGGCAGAATAGCCTCTACTTATAATGAGAAATATAATGTATGGATAATTATATCTCCTCACGGATAAGTATTTGTAATCCATGAGATCAGTATAACAAGAGTGAAAAAGTCAAAGAATTGAACATGAGGATAATGTAAGAATATAATAGGTAATCAAAATATTAAGAGGAATAAATAATACGTTGAACTTAGCCATCAAATTAAAGTTTTACCATATAAACACCCTAATAGATAAGTCTTTGTTATCCATAAGATAAGTATAATAAGAGTCCTCATAGACACATGAAGTGGAAAAAGTCGAAGAATTGAACATGAGGATAATATATGAACATAAGAGGTAATCACAATATTAGTAGGATTAAATAATATGTTGAACTTAGCCGTCAAATTAAAACGTTACCTATAAACACCCTAATAGATAAGTATTTTTTATCCATGAGATAAGAATAACAAGAGTCCTAATAGACACATGAAGTGGGAAAAGTCGAAGAATTAAATAGTCGATAATGTATGAACATAATGGGCAATCACAATATTAATCGGAATAAATAATACATTGAACTTAGCCATCAAATTAAAGTTTTACCATATAAATAACCTATTAGATAAGTATTTGTTATCCCATGAGATAAGTACAACAAGAGTCCTAATCGGCACATTTATTTAAAAAAATCGATTTGAACATGAGGATAATGTATGAACATAATAAGTAATAATAATATTAATAGGAATAAATAATATGTTGAACTTAGCCATCAAATTAAAGCTTTACAGTATAAACACCCTAACAATTTGCATGCATATATATCATGAGCTATCCGTTTGTAAAGGACTTAATTTTTTTCTTTTTTTGATTCTTAATTAGTTGTAACAGCAGAACAAGACATAGGATTCTGATTTCTGGCCTATATTTTTAAAGCCGTTGGTTCATATAGTAAAATTTTGTTTTGTAAAAGTGATGTTTTGGCATATATTCAAAGTGGTGGACGATGTAACATTTTTTCCTTTCACAATTCCACTAATCAACACCGAAATTGTTTTACCATGTGGGCAGAGTTAAAAGGCAAAGAAAGGGGAACCCGATTCCATCATTATTATAATATTCCTTTCCTGTCTGATGTTGAATTATCGATGTACAAAGTAGATATTAATCATTATTACAATGTTCTAAAGAATTTTATAATTTGAGTGCCCAAATGGTTTCTAAATTGATGAAATGTGCAAATCAGTTTTGACCTTGTGGCTTTTATTTTGGTCCAAAACAAATGGGTCATCACTTGAGAAAATCTAACTTTGGAGTCTGAACCCAAGTTGGGTAGGGAAAGTGCGCACGGATATGTAGTTTTGATTTCATTGTTGAAGTTATGCTCGAAGTTTATAAATTTGTGCATGTCTATCACTTCATTGTTACTTACACTTTAATATCTGATGTTACTCTCGTAAAGTTAACCTATGACCAGTTCTAAAGTTTAGTTATTTTTGCTTTTATATGTCTATTTTAATGATTTTTGCTATATATGGCTAAAGTTGATTTGAATGATTGTGACTAGTTTTGTTTAGAGTTAATTATTCCACCAGAAAGTTGTTCATTCATTTTTCTTGAACTTCAGCTAGGAAATGTCACACATGAAGTTGTTCCAAATTGAATAGATGTGTAGATCTTTATAAAAATATTAAATACAAATTAAATAGTGATGTCTAAATAGTACCTATCTAAATTTAAGTCAATCAAATAAGCACTTCACTTCTCCAATTGCGTGGGAGCATTACAGTTTGGAAGGTTAAAAATGTTTTTCTTTAATCATTAATAGGTACAATACTTATTGTGTGTGTGGTTTCCAAATATATTTCTTTGATCTGAATAAACTTAAGAATTTATACAGAATTAATAGGGAAAATAGTGTGTGTGTGTGTGTGTGGGGGGGGGGGGGGGGGAAAAAGAAGAAGAAAATGATGTGAAAATTGTGTGGGTGGGGGTGACACCCTCTGATCTCTTTCAATTCAAAACAGATAGAAATCTGTTAATAATGATGATGATACACAAGTGAGCAACATGGCTATGGCTTTGGCATTGCCTTCTTCAGCTTCACCATTTCTTTCTTCTTCTTCTACTCAAAAACAAGCTTATTTCACTGCATCAATAAAGACCACGGAAGGAACAAAAACTACACAAAATAGTACACAAATTGAGAGCAACCCGAGGTCCCCTTTGAGTGCTAGTTTAGGCCAACAACAAAAACACAAGTATCATGAGTTTACAAGGTGTTTTAACACCAAAACAAAAACAATACAACAAGAACAATATGAACACAATGAATACAAGATTCGGATTCAACAAGAACAAACGATTACAAGATACAAACACTAACACAATTGCAAGAAAGGTAAAGATGGAGAGTGAGACATAGATTATTACAAAGATTAGGAACTAAAGAGTATATTAAACTCAAAAACCCCTAACGAATGTAACAACAACACCACACTCCTACGGTGACCACCAAGGGAATCAACTCACCTTAAGATCCACCATTTCTAAGTAAGAACAATATTGACTTTTCCAAGCCCTAAACTACAATGGCTAATCCAAGCCCTAACTAAGAACTACACTAAGGTGGTCTACTCTTAAGAGAGAGGATTTTCAATCTCTCATATTTTCATTATTAAAAAAACTCCTAAGAGAAGACCTAAAATGTCCTATTTATAGTGTATTACAAAAGGAGACAAAATGACTACACTACCCTTAATGATAGGGGCAACAATGGAGTGCATTTTGGGCAAACTAAAGTGACCAAAATGTCCTCAATGAAGATGAATCTAAAACCGTGAGCCATTAAGAGTCCAAAGTCATGAGTCCTCACGTCTTCAATGCTCCAACCAGTCTTCCACTCTCGGCCTTGATGTATTGTAAGCTCAATGGTAAGCTCAAAATGGGTCCTCCTTGCATTTTCTCGTATCCTCGAGGTGACAAAGTCTTGAGCCTCTATGTGTTGGCCTCCAAAGATGTCATCAAAATATAAGATGTCCATTTGTCCCATATCATCCTCCCCTTCTTGAAAAGGATTCAACCTCGAATCTAAACCTTGCAAACCCGAAGAGAGGACAAACAAATACAAACTCCTCATGGAATGAGGGTTAGGGTTAGCCCAATAAATCATCTCAACATGCCAAGGTTGAACATATTTGCAATATAACCAACGATCCTTTGAATGAAATATTAAAAACTCAATGAAAGATGTACGAAGGATTTGGTTATGGGATTCACCAAGAGTGACACTTTGCTTGTCATGTGGACAAAGCAACAAGTTGGGTGCACCAATATCACCATTTCTATATTTGGCACCGAGGTCAAATGCGAAGAGTGGTCATAGACACGAGTCTAGACAACACTCCCCTTTCCCGTGGTTTCCACCCAAACTAAATGACATACTCTCTACAATAGCATAAATATCATCCAAAACAAATAGAGAGTAGAGAAAGGTATCACTCAAGTCAACTTCTACTAAGGTGACCTCACGTGTGTACTCACTACTAGTTTTCCAATCATCACCATGAGTACTCTCAACAATATAGTCATACAAAGTAGAAGGAGAAGTAGTTTCCAAGACCACACATTCCTTGCCCTTAAGAGTACTCTCATCTTCCAAGAAGAGATTTCCATCTTTAGGAGGAATGTTGTCACACCATAGTGGGTTAACATATAGACTATAGCTTCCAAGGCAAGCTATACCATTATTTTCACCACTAGGTCTATTAGGAGTTTTTATATGATCTTCTAACAAGACATTATATCTAAAGAGAGCATGTTCTATTTTATAGGCAGATTCGGAACAAACATGTTCATCACTCTCTAAAAGATCAATATCAAGTTTTAAAGAGATTTCAAGTACAAGATTATTACAAGAATAGCTCTTGGGTTTACTCCCATTTTGTTGACCAACATTTTTAAATACTTCACTCACTTGAGTTCTATTAAGCACATCACACATAACCTCAAGTGGCGTGTAAGTTTTACACATAAGTTGATCAACACCAATTACACAAGATAATGTACTTTCGTTCAACATATTGGCTTCAACACTAGGTGGACATAAATTGCTCTTACAAGAAAAGTCAATTTCATCATCAATAGGATCAACTAGTATATCCACACTCACAACATGTACATCATCAACAAGAGGCAAGAAATCATTAGATTTATAAGTATGTAAGCTACAACTCATACTCAATGGGCTACTATCCACACAATTATCATTCGTACGCACCAAAGTGTAAGATTTAGCTATTTTACCTTAAAGATTTTGAGTAGATTCCTCTTTGCCATAGTGTGAAGGTCCTCTATAAGTTTGGGCAGCAACTTTGCCTCGTTCTTGCTCTCCTTCACTTTCTATGTTGGTACCTATACAAATGTCCTTAGAAATTAAAGGATAAACATCGTTAGCAAGGTTTGGTAGAAATCCCCTCACTTCGCTCCACACAACCCCTCCTCTTTCCACTCTCAGATTACCACCTTGCACACTCTTACTCCTCTTAATCTTTTGTCTCTTTTCATCATTCAGATTGGAGTAGGTGAATACTTTTTTCTGTGGCTAGGGCAGAATGTACGTCACGAGGTGGTTTCCCTATTGGTCTCTTACAATATTAGGCCAATCTTGCATATTTGGAACCTTATGTTGTGTAAACCAATCGGCACCTAAGCATACATGACCGTAAGTCAAGGGAAGAATATCGCACCACACCCCCTAATGGTATTCAAATTGGCAGAAGACAGCTTTTACCCACTTGGTAACCTTAAACCCGTCCAAGGAGTATGGAATAAGTAAAGGCTCTCAAAACAACCCCAAGTAGTCAACCATGGATAGAAGGATGTAGTTCCTGTAGTACCTATCATATAACACAATGAGGCAACCCGGTATCCCACAAATGGTCACCTTTTTAAAGTGTACACTCCTCGGATCAACATTGTAAGGCTCATGAGTACCCCTCGGTTTTGGAGATGCATACCCTCTTCTTCTCATTGGACAACCCCCACTAGAGATCATATAACCATTCACACTATATCGACCTTGATAAGAAGTACTATAAGGTGGATAATATGAATCTTCACACTCCTCACGTGTATTCCTATCATAGCTCTCATAAGCTTTGCGAACGAAAAGGTTATACCTAACACCAAATCTAGGTTCAAAGTGAGAAGTGTAAGACTTCTCACATGCCCCAACGTCATCATAAGATCCATCATGAGGTCCTACATCAGCTCTAAATTCACCATAAGCACTAGCCACTTCATTCACCTCATTTTATCCCTCAAAACTGTAACCCTCAAATCTGCCCAAGTTTTGATCATGGCTATTTTCATAGCCTCCACAATCTCCCTCAACTTTGTAGCCATAAAAACCCTCACTACAATTATAGTCTCCCATGTCATAGTCACAATAATCCCCAGCTATCGAAGACATGTTCCCCTTATATCACCTTTGTACCTACACAATGAACAAACAAGATTAGTAGTAAAATCTTCTCACCAACACTCGTATATACTCACCTTTGTGATTCTCACAATTATAGTGGCGAATATTGAAAGTTGCTTATACTCCGGTACTCAATAGGATGCCAATTCTACTTGGCAACCAAAATAGATTCTTGTTTGATCAACTCAAGACACAAAAACAAAATTTACTTACAAACTTGAAATAAAGAAGTTACTACGAGTTAAAAAAGAGAAAAACATACAAATAACGCTAACACAAAGAAACGTATTTAAAAACTAATTTACAACTTAGTAGGTATTTACTAGTTGCAAATTAGTACAAGAATCAACAAAATGAAACTAAGAATCAACTACAAGAAACTAAGAATCCAAGATTTTGAGATAAAAGTTTTGGTATTGTACGAAATTTGGTGATATGGAGGTCTAGGATTGGTTGCGGTTTTTGAAAGGTTCTTATTTTTCCCAACTTTGAATTTTTGGTTTGAATTTTGGTTCTTGAAGTGGTTTACCCGCCCTTGGAGAAGACAACAAAAAGATTGGACCCCTTTTCACCTTTCAAAAAGGTTTGACTTGTCTTACACCTTTCAGGTAAGACACCCTTTTGAGGGGTTGGTGGACTTTTCCTCTTTTGGACACCTAGGAAAGTGGTCTTTCTTTCTTTCGGTAACTAGTCTTTTTGGTAGATGTTTTGTCTCCCTTCCCTTTTGGTAGATCTTTGGGGACTAGTTTCAAGACAAACACAAGGGATTCTCTTCCCAATACTTGGGTTTGGATCAAACAACACTATTAAAGAGTCTTCTTGCAACTATACATAAATATTGGTCTAGAACAACAAGAACATTCAATAGAAGTTTGAGTATCAAGTCTTACGTTGAGCTCCAAGAACCAACAACACCTTTTTCAAACTTAAAAACCCACAACAAAATACCAACAACACGAGTTCAAACCATACCTTCAAATTTCAGTCCACAACAACAACATCAAAACACACCAACAATGTTCAAGTTTGGAACCACAACAACAATACCAACAAGAATTGTTCAAGATCAACTTGGATCTTGACTCAGTGGTGTTAGTGAAGAAAGGATCTAACAAAATAAACAAAAAAACAATTGAAAAAATACACTTAGATCTAGACTCAAACTCAGCCAAGACAACTACAACAACACAATTTAGGCCAAGACACAAAAATAGACAGATTTGCTTTTTTTTTTTTTCTAGTTTTCTAATACTTTTTTTATTTTGAAGTTTACGAGCCCAAGATTGATCTTGTGGGAACCATATCAAACCATGCTCTGATACCAAATGATACAAGAAAAACCATGAAAGGAACAAAAACTACATAAAATAGTCCACAAATTAAGAGCAACCCGAGGACCCCTTTGAGTGTTAGTTTCAGCCAAAAACAACACAAGTATCACTAGATTACAAGGTGTTTTAGCACCAAAACAGAAAATATACCATAAAAACAAGATGAACACAATGAATACAAGATTTGAATTCAACAAGAACAAATGATTACAAGATGCAGACACTAACACAATTGCAAGAAAGCTATAGATAGATAGTGAGACATAAATTATTACAAAAATTAGGAACTAAAGAGTATACTAAACTCAAAAACACCTATTGAATGTAACAACAACACCACACTCTTACGGTGACCGCCAAGGGAATCAACTCACCTCAAGATCCACAGTTTCCAAGCAAGAACAATATTGGCTTTTCCAAGCCCTAAACTACAATGGCTGATCTAAGCCCTAACTAAGAACTACACTAAGGTGGTCTACTCTCAAGAGAGAGGATTTTCAATGTTTCATATTTTCATTATTAAAAAAAATCCTAAGAGAAGACCTAAAATGTCCTATTTATAGTGTATTACAAAAGGAGAAAAAATGACTACACTATCCTTAATCGTGAGCCATTAAGCGTCCAATGCTGTGAGTCCTTATGTTTTCAATGCTCCAAGAAATCTTCCACTCTCATCCTTGATGTATGGTATGCTTAATGGTAGGCTCAAAATGGATCCTCCATGTATGTTCTTATATCCTCGAGGTGACCAAGTCTTGAGCCTCTATGTGTTGGCCTCCAAAGATGTCATCAAAAGATAAGTTGGACTTTTGTCTCGTATAAACCAAGAAAGTCCTTTCATCGCTTTGTCATTCGTTCTGTTCTCTCTGATCCCTTTGCTGCTCTCTTCCTAGCCGCCAAACATACAGTAAGAAGAATACTCTTTCTTGTTTACCCTTATTAGGATTTTGTTAAATAATCACAACTTTAAAGGTTTTGGTTTCTGTTTGGGTGTTAAAGTATTCGAGAAACTTATGTTAATTAAAACATGTGTGTTGATACTACTAATTCTTGCATTATAGGTAGATTCATATGTGAAGAGTGGTATGGTAGGTTGACTGGGTTCAGGTCATGCTTCTGCATTGGCTATACACTATTTTGGTTAGCAACTCCGAGCTGGCGCTCTCAAAGATATCACTGGCATTCCCACCTAAGTTCAATTGCCCAGCTCCCTGAATGTCCTATTGTTGATCATACATCAGCTTATTGGATATAGTCCCTTTAACATAATTATTCTATTTTACTTCAACTGGTTGTATTCCCCTTGTATATAGGCCGTTCATTGCGTTCAGAAAGGGAAAATATAAAAAAGGGAAATATATGCAATGTAATGTTGTAACTCCCCAAAAATCTGAGTTCTCGGGGTGCCACATGAAGCTCTGAACTACAAGTAGTTATGAGCTAACCCTGGCTGCCTTCTACTAAATTTGAATCTCAAAATAAGGGGTCATTTATGTAAAATCATGATAAATGCAAAAAACTATCTGAATTATCTGAGTATATTTGAAAATACTAATCTCACCAGTCTAATAAAGCAAATGCTAAAAATCTGAATACTGCAACTAAAATCTAAAACTGAATCTAGTAGTCCGACAAACCTCTACTGACTGAATCTAGACATTCACTGGGACAGGTCCCAACTGACTCAAATAGTCTAAAATCAATACCAAATCATCTACTAATAAACTAGAAAATCTTTATAGCTAAGCCCCTGAACTATGAGTATTCACCAACTACAGAGATATAGATGAGATGCTCAAAAATCATTCACATTGCTGAGACTGAGCATCTGAACCTATATTATGAGACAATGTAGCACATAGACGTATATGTGGATCTGTACTTTGAGGATGTACTGAGCATATGGGGTGAATACAATAATTAAACAATATCATCACAATTTATAAAAAAAAGTCATGCATGCTAAATGTAAATAACTCGCATAGGCTTAAGAAATCTGAAAACTGAAGATCATAAATCATGAACAATAAAATATATAATATAAATCTTATGAGCCATTACATTCAGTTATAAAATCAACTCTTTCTAAAACCACTACATTATCTTGTCAACTGTAAGGAGACTACTTTATCTCAAAACTTTAAGAATCTTAAAAAAACTATAGCTTCCAAAACATATGCTTTTATCTTAAGGCTTTAAACCAATCGACTGTTTTAAGAGTATGGGACTTCTTTTTGGGAGGTTCTTCTAACCGACATAAACCATGTGAGTATTCATTGAGTACAATGTCTTTTCTTCCTAAGAAAGAATACTCATGTTGGGGAGAGGAGTCATACTCTTGCCAGGGAGTATAACCTTATCTTAAGTTATCACAATCTTAGTCTTCCACATAGAAGTGGGAATAATCTTAATCCTATGGGGGCACGTAGTTATGGGGCATGAAACCTTGGTAACATACCCATCTCGATACTAAATACTACTCCCATTCTTATGTTCAGGATCTTAGGAAATATACTTCAAAATAGCACAAGGGTTTACAAGAAAACCAATTTTTCTCTTTCTTTTCTTTAGATCTCAAGTCATATGAACAATGGAGATTCTTTATCTTAGCTTAGGACCAAAAGGTCAAACTTTTATACAAAAATCTGAGAATAATCTTATCATAGGGTGATCATAGCACAAATATCTTGAAATAGCAATCTCTAATTAGGGCTTAATGACCCATGCATTAAACTCATGTCAAAACATCAAAATGTTCATACTTGATAATGCAAATATTGAAAAATCAACTCAAAATCTGGAAATTTCTGCAATATGCATGAAAATATAAGCATAAACATGAAACTCAACATCTAAATCCCTTGAAATTTCATAATTTTATAAATAGCAATATTGGGTATAAATCCTAACTTCAATTTCATGGAAAATCACATAAAAATTCAGTAAATTTATAATTAAAATAAGTTTTGGGCACAAGGATGAAAGAATTATCCTTGTTAAAAAACCCCATATACCTCAATTGATAAACTAGATGCTACGACTTGAATCTTGGATCCCTATTGATACTTTGGAGATGAATTTTTAGAGTTCTTGAATTGGGAATCCTTAATCTTAAATTGCCTTGAAGAATTAATGGAGAATTTGGGTTTTCTTGAAGAGAAATATTGAGCTTTAGAGTTTTCTTTTGAGAGACAATTGATGAAACAAGAATAAAGTGCTTTGAGCTAGGCTTAATTATTTGTTTAAGATGGATTGGGTCCTTGGGGATTGACTAATATGCCCCTATTAAACTTTAAATTGGAACTGAAAAATGACCAAAAATCCCAATTTACTAGGCCATCGTAACGCTCCACTTTCGTGGTGGCTTACTAGAAAAGGACGAATGGGAACTGGACGTTCATCGTAATGCGCCACAATTGCGAGGCCCCTTTGGATTGCCATTTCTGCCACTGGTGCGATGCCCCAATATCACGTAGGCTTATTAGAAATTGCAAAATGTGAAATGGGACTCCTCCGCGATGCACCATAATCACGGAGTCTTACTGGAATTTGACAATTGTGGTTTTTCACTTCTCCCCGATGTGCTACGGGCCCAAATCATGGTGTTTTATGACTGAAACTTAGAATCGCCATAACTTCTTACTCGGTTATCGGATTTAGGTAAATCTTATATCATTGGAAAGATAATTAAATTTCTTACGCATTAGAGGGTCTAAAGATGGAAAATTATACATGTATAGAAAGTAATTCTTTCTTGAAGCTAACGCTTGACATTCTCAATGCTAAATTGAACTAGAAAAAGTATGGGGTGTTACAATATCTCCCCTTGGAAACATTCGTCCTCGAATGTTGCTAGTTAGGCTAAGAATACTGAGGAATCTAAGGACATATGATAGCATGCACAACTAAAATAAATTGAGAAACTGAATCTAAATTATTCTGAGCTTCTGAGTAATTCTGTAAGTACATGAACTTACATGAGGACAATTATATAGCTGAATCTATGATCAGAAAAGAACTGAATTAAGGAAGAGTATTGCCTTCGGCTAAATATGAGTTTGTGGTGAAGAGGTGAGGGTACTTGGCTCGCATATCTGCTTCGCTTCCCAAGTGGCGCCCTCAACAGAATGATTTCGCCAAAGAATTTTTACCAAAGGAACTTCTTTGTTCCTTAATCTATGGATCTGATGATCTAATATATCAACTGGAATCTCCTCATATGAAAGACTATTCTGAATATCTGAGCTTTCTAATAGAACTACGATAGTGGAGTCGCTGATGCACTTCTTAAGCATAGAGACGTGGAATACAGGATGAACAACTGACAAGTCTGCGAGCAACTCAAGCCCATAAGCTACTTTTCCAACATGACTCACAATTTTGTAAGGGCCAACATACCAGGAACTAAGCTTCCCCTTTTTGCCAAATCTCTTCACCACTTTCATGGGTGAAATCTTTTGATATACTAAATCACCAACCTCAAACTCGAGGTCCTTTCTTCTCGTATGTGCATATGATTTTTGATGACTCTGGGTTGTTTTCAATCTTTCTCTAATCAACTTAACTTTCTCCATTGCTTTAAATATTGTGTCAGGCCCAAGCAAAGCGGCCTCACCCACTTCAAACCAACCTATGGGTGATCTACATCTTCTTTTATAAAGATCCTAAAACGGGGCCATCTGTATGCTAGAATGGTAACTGTTATTATAAGCAAAATTAATCAATGATAAATGCTCATCCCAACTACCTTCGAAATCAAGAGCACATGCCCTCAACATATCTTCTAGAGTTTGGATAGTCCTCTCTGCTTGACCATCTGTCTGATGGTGGAAAGCTAAACTAAGATGGACTTGGGTACTAAGACCCTTCTGAAAAGCTCTCCAAAATTGGGAAGTAAACTGAGTACCCCTCTCTGAAATGATAGACAAAAGAACTCTATACAGTCTGACTAACTCTCTGATGTACAACTTATTATAATCCTCAGCTGTATAGGACATGTGAACTGGCAAAAAATGCACTGACTTAGTCAATTTGTCTACAATAACCCAAACTAAATTATGATGATGACGCGAATGGGGTGAACCAGTTACAAAATCCATATTTACGTCTTCCCACTTCCAAGTGGGGATACCAAACACTTGCAATGTACCACTAGGTCTTTGGTTCTCTACCTTAACCTATTGGCAAGTTGCGTACTTAGCTAGGAACTTCGCTATATCTCTCTTCATACCACTTCACTAATATATTTACCGTAAGTCTCAGTACATCTTGGAAACACCTGGATGAATAGAATAACGTGCACCATATGCTTTTGCCATAATTTGCTGTCTCAAATCATCAACACATGGCATACATAATCTACTCTGGTATCTCAACACGCTATCTCCCCCTTGGGAGAAAACCTCTACCTTTTGGTCTTTAACTGACTCCTTTAGTTTGACCAAACTAGAATCCTAATCTTGCTTCTCCTTCACTTCTGAAATTAGGGAGGATTCGGAACTACTCTGAACCTAAACATTCTCTTCAGCTGAATCAACCAAACTAACACCTAATCTATCCAAACAATGATCTTCTCGAACAAACTCTTTCTTATCTTTCTCTATATAAGCAACACTGCCCATAGACAGTCTACTAAGGGTGTCTACCACTACATTGGCCTTACTGGAATGGTACAACACACTCATGTCATAATCCTTTAATAATTCCAACCACCTTCTCTAACGAAGATTCAACTCTCTCTAAGTAAGCACATACTGCAAGCTTTTGTGGTCTGTGAACATATCAATATGCACACCATACAGATAGTGCCTCCAGATTTTCAAAGCAAATACTTGTAATACTCATGCCCTTATTCCTAGTTAGAAATCATCTCAAAGATGCTAGGACTTACTTTGAAATATAAATCTATTTTGTACACATGATATTTTTAAGATTTTTACTTTCTATCATGTGGTAAATTGAGTTACCTTTCAAACGATGCAAATTTTGTCTAAATCCGACATCAGACGAGGAAGTTATGGAAATTTTACTCAAAACTGTCTGAACTACCCAGGAGCAACGGCCAGGTTGACGGGCCGCCGATTTAGCGGCGGACTGTCACCTTGACCGTCGAAGCCAAGGCAGTAAGGCCACATTCTAGATAAAAATTGATGGATGGGTTGATGGACCATCAGACTTGCGACGGAACATCACCCAGGCCGTCAATACTTAGGCAGTAAACCCCTTTTTTGGTCCACGTACGACTGTCAAAACGATGGACCGTCAATCAAGCAACGGACCATCAATTGGGCCATCACATAACACATTCATTTTATTTCCAAATAATTTTAACAGGGGTATTTTGGTCACTTATCACTCGCCTATATATACCCTGTTAAATTCGAATTCAGCCATTTTGCCTATTATTATTTCAAAAAAAAATTAGGGTTTGTCTCTAAATTTAATCTCTAAGAGTCAGACCCAATCTTATTCAAGAATCAAAGGGTTTCCAATCCTTCAAGTTTAAGAATATCAAGAACTTTAACTCAGGTATGCATAGTGTTCATTCATGGACCCCTTTCATCCATGAAGTCCAAGAATCCCTTTCTCAACTATAAGTTATGGATTTTCTTTATGTTTTCATGATTTGTATGTCCCCTTTTGTATTGATAAATGAGAAATTGACTTCTAACCCATGTTGGGTGATAATTTCTATATGGGTTTGATTATTGTAGACCTAGATTCATGTTACCATATAACTAAACCCTAGAATGATGAAATTTGAATTGAAGCATGATGTTTAAATTATTGTATAATGTGCTTAGATGTTCTATGCCTACAACGTGTTTGATTAAATGCCTAGAGCCATGTCATGTTTCGCGATACTCTCAGTCAATCTATGAACTCTTAAAATTCAGATAGTCTTATGACTCAGGAAAAAATCTCCATGATCTCATAACTCAGTCAGTTGCCAGATATTAATAGTATCCCAACAGTTAACGAAACTCAATAACTTAGCTCATGATCAGTTCATTAAATCACGATCAGTATCTATTTAGATGGGAGTAGAAATTAGCACTAAGTGAACCCAAGAAAGAAGACACATACTATCAGATGAGGGTGTGATCCTTAGAAGTCATTCTTGCATTCCAGAACTATGTATCAGCATAGGTTGAGACATCAATACTATCTAATTTGGGTTGATGAGGTGGATAGGCACTGTCAGATAAGGGCCCCACCATTCTTTCTTGGGGATACTATCATATAAGGGTCACCTATAACTTGTCCTTACCAGTGGTGCGGTATTGATACCCTTCCAATTGGGGTTACAAATTGGACCCCAACTCAGCCATAATGGAGTATCAGGGGCATGTCGGTTAAATACTACTTCCCATAGTTTCATGTTACAGAATTAGGATTGTCAGATGCAGACAATCAATCTCAGTAATAGAATTCAGATAGTTCTTTAAACTTCAGGACTGTCAAATATAGTCAACTTAGATACAGTATGGAACTCAGCTAGTTCCATCAGATTCAGGACTATCAGATACAGTCATTCATGTTATCAGTTATATTAGTTTTTAGTATGTCATGTTATCAATATTCAAATTCAGTAACCAAGTTATCATGGTGTCAGTTACAGTTATGTTTTCATCCAGTCACTCTCATATTTATGTTAGACAGTCAGTAGCAATAGTCAGGCATGCAAACCCTTGCATATAGCCTACCTCACAAGTATACTCAGTATATTCCATTGCACTGACACATTTTTGCTATGGTGCTTTCTTTTTATGTTACACCATAGGTTCAGAGACACGAGTTCCAGATCAGCAGTAGATTCTAATCTCAGCAGTCAGAGTTAGAAGTGAGTCCTCATCCTTTGAGGACATGATTATTTCTTTACTATCTCATTGATTAACTTATTAGTTAGAGTTAGTTGGGGACATGTCCTATCAACTCCTTATTCAGATTATTCAGACATTAGAGGCTTTCAGACTAGATACAGACTAGATTCAGACTATCATGTTTCAGACTTTAGTATTTTCAGTTTGGTTTAGGTATTCTATTACCCTACACAGATATTACATTATTTAGTTATGTTCATGATTGAACCTTATGGCCTTTCAGTGCATGTTTTCACATTATTAAGTTATCTTATGTAGTGTGCTAGTACAGATATCAGTTATGGGTTAGCTTGTGGTCCTTTGGGGTCATGAGCACCATGTAGCATTTCGATTTAGAAAATTGAGGTGTTACAAACTTTGTATCTGAGCCTAAGGTTCAATAGTGTCCTAGGTAGTTTGAAAGCCAAATCTAGTAGAGTCTTGTACATGGGTGTGTTGCGCTCTGTATTTATATGCAAGAGGCTATAAGATGTTTAGGAACAGTTTCCCTTTTTTCAGTATTTATATCATGCTACTGAGCATAATCACAAGTCATTTTCTCAGGCTAATCTATTTCTTCTCTTTATTTCAGAATATACCTCCTAAGAGAAGACATCAGTCAGCCTCTCAGCCCGAAGAACCTTTGGGTGATGATGTTTCTCAAGTGGAGTTCAGGACCATATTCACTACTCTTGCTCAGTCAGTCACTGTACAGAATGAATTGGCAGCTATATTTTTAGCCAACCCAGTGGCCAACTCAGCTGCAGCTAGGATTCGGGACATTACCCGAATGAATTCTCTAACCTTTCTTGAGTCTAAGACAGACGAGGACCCTCAAGAATTCCTAGATCAAGTCCAAAAAGTGATAGATATTATGGGGGTGACTACTGTGGAGAGTGCTGAGCTAGCTGCATACCAGTTACAGGAAGTGGCTTATACTTGGTACAAATAGTGGAAGTTAGAAAGGTCAGATGATGCAGGTCCTATAGAGTGGGAAGAGTTTGTCATGACATTCTTAGACAAATTCTTTCCCCAAGAGCTTAGAGAAGCTAAAGTGCTAGAGTTCATCAACCTCAGGTAGGGCAACATGATGGTGAAAGAGTATTCTTTCAATTTTACTTAATGAGCCACATATGCCCCTCATATGGTTTCAAATAACAGGGCAAGGATAAGTAAGTTAATTTCAGGGGTGAACGATAGCGTGGTAAATGAGTGCAAATCCGCCATGCTAAATAGTGATATGACTTTAGCCAGACTTATGACCCATGCTCAGCAGATAGAGGAGCAGAAATTTAGAATAAGGGAGAGGCAGAACAAGAGAGCAAAGACAGGTAGTTTCAACTTTGCTCAGCCTAAAATCAGAAGGAGGAAACCTTTCTTAGTTTTATCCTAAGTCATCAGTCCCAGTTCCTTTTACAGCTAGAGCTCTAGTTCCTAAGTTTAGAGAGGGAAATAGAGATAGAGCGTCAGGCTCTAAGACCCAGGGCAATGTTAGCAGTGTCCGAACTAATCCTTTTTGTCAGACTTGTGGTAAGAACCACAAGGGTGTGTGCAGAGCGGGTAGTGATGTTTATTTCGGTTGTGGTAAGACAAACCATAGAGTCAGATACTGCCCTCAGTCAATTTATCAGAGTCATCTTTGATCCTCAGCTTAGTCCAGACTCTCAAATCAGTAGGGTGCCACTTCCAGTGCTACTAGTGGTCAATTCCTAAATCATCTCTATGCTCTTCAATCCTAGCAGGATCAACAAAATTCTCCTGATGTAGTTACCGGTACATTACAGATCTTTCATGTTCATGTTTACACTTTGCTAGATCCAGGAGCCTCTTTGTCTTTTATTACTCCTTATATAGCAGTTGATTTTAGAATCAATCTTGAAATTCTAGCAAAGCCCTTTTCAGTCTCTACACCAGTGGGTAAAACTATCATAGCCTGGCAGGTATACAGGAACTGCCCGGTTATGATATTTCAGAAAGTCACTTCAGCAGACTTAGTTGAATTAGAGATGATTGATTTTGATGTTATTCTCAGCATGGATTGGATTCATTCCTACTATGCCACAGTTGACTATAGAAACAGAATATTTCAGTTTTAATTCCTAAATGGACCCATCCTAGAGTGGAAGGGTAATGTATTCTCTTCCATAGGTCAGCTTGTTTCCTACCTTCGAGCAAGAAAATTGATATCTAAGGGATGTGTCTATCGCCTTGTTCATGTTAAGGATTCTAGTTTTGAGACTCCCAGTCATTTAGATGTCTTCCTCAAAGATCTTCCAGGCACTCCTCCAAAAAGGGAAATAGGCTTCGGCATTGATCTTCTTCTTGATACTCAGCCTATCTCTATTCTGCCATATAGAATGGCACCAACAAAACTCAAAAAATTGAAAGAACAGTTTAAGGATCTCTTATATAAAGGATTCATCAGATCCAACATTTCCTCGTGGGGCACACCAGTCTTATTCGTACGCAAGAAAGATGGTTCTCTCAAGATGTGCATAAATTACCGTCAACTCAATAAATTCACAGTCAAGAACAAGTATTCTCTTCTCAGAATCAATGACTTTTTTTACCAACTTAAGGGTGCCAGTTATTTCTCTAAGATAGACCTCAGATCCAGCTATCATCAGCTCAGAGTTAGAGAATGTGATATTCCAAAAATATCCTTTCGTACTTGGTATAGTCACTTTGAATTCTTAGTCATGTCCTTTGGTCTTACCAATGCCCCAGCCGCTTTCATGGACTTGATAAACCGTGTGTTCAAGCAGTACTTAGATATGTCATCATAGTCTTCATAGATGATATTCTGGTCTATTCCCGTACTGAGCGCGATCATGCAAACCATCTCAGAATTATTCTTCAGACCTCAGAGATCATCAGCTATTCACCAAATTTAGTAAGTATAAATTTTGGTTAAGGTCATTAGCAATTCTTGGTCATATTGTTTCCGATGATGGCATTAGAGTAGATCCTCCAAAGATCGAAGTGGTAAGAAACTGGCCTCGCCCCGTATCTCCATCATATACTAGGAGTTTCTTGGGTTTGGCTGGATATTACAGATGGTTTGTTGAGGGATTTTGTTATATTGCATCCCCTATGTCCATATTGACTCAGAAGAAAGTTAAGTTTCAGTGGTCAGATTCTTGCGAGAAGAGTTTTTAGGAGTTGAAGACTCGACTCACCTCAGCTCCAGTCTTAGCTCTTCCAGATGGTTTAGAAGGGTTTGTAGTATATTGTGATACGTCCAGAGTAGGTTTGGGTTGTGTCCTCATGCAACATAGTAAGGTCATAGCCTACGTCTCCAGGCAGTTAAAACCCTATGAGAAGAATTATCCTACTCATGATCTTGAGTTAGCGACCGTAGTTTTTGCCTTGAAGATTTTGAGGCATTATCTCTACGGAGTGCATAAATATGTGTTCACAGACCAAAAGAGCCTTCAGTATGTCCTTTCTCAAAAAGATGTCAATCTTCATCAGAGAAGGTGGTTTGAGCTCTTGAAAGATTATAACATGAGTGTCCTCTATCATTCGGGCAAGGCCAACGTAGTGACCGATGCTCTCAGTAGGCTATCCATGGGTAGTATTTCTCATGTGGAGGATAGTAAGAAGAAGTTAGCTTAAGAAGTCCATCATCTTGCTAGACTAAACGTTCGCTTAGTTGATTCTTCAGAGGGCGGTGTATGTGTTTAGAGTAGTTCAGAATCATCTGTAGTTCTTGAGGGGAAAAAAAGAAAGATAGAGATCCCAACCTAGTCAAGTTAAAAGAATCAGTTTAGGATCAGAAAATAAAGGTTTTCTCCCATGGGGGAGATGGTGTTTTTCATTATCAGGGTTCTCTCTGTGTTCTAGATATAGATGACATAAGGTAGTGAATTCTTACAGAAGGACATGGTGTGCGCTACTCTATTCATCCAGGGGCCACAAAGATTTATCGTGACTTGCGAGAAATCTATTGGTGGAGTGGATGAAGAGAGATACTTCATAATTTGTGGCTAAGTTCTCTACATGTCAGCAGGTTAAGATGGAGCATCAGAATCCTAGTGGGTCCATGAAGGAGTTCAGTATTCCTACCTGAAGTGGGAAGTTGTGAACATGGACTTCGTGATGGGTTTGCCTTGAACTCGTCATCAACACGATTCAGTTTGGTTCATTGTAGACAAAATGACCAAATTAGCTCATTTCCTTCTAAATCAGAGAGTTGGTCAGATTGCATAGTGTTCCATTATCTATCATCTCAGATAGAGGTACCCAGTTCACCTCTCACTTTTGGAAAGCATTCTAAAAGGGTCTTGGTACCCAATTTCATCTCAGTACAGCCTTCTATCCTCAGATAGATAGTCAAGTAGAGAGGAGCATTCAGACTCTTGAGGATATGCTAAGGGCGTGTGCAGTTGATTTCAAGAGTAGTTGGGATGACCACTTCCCTTTGATTGAGTTTGCATACAACAATAGCTATCATTCTAGTATTCAGATGGCTCCATTCAAAGCTCTCTATGGTAGGAGATATAGATCTCCAATCGGTTGGTTCGAAGTTAGTGAGGCCTCAGTCATAGGTCTTGACTTAGTATTTGATGCCTTAGAGAAAGTCCAGTTGATTAGAGAAAGACTTCGTGCTGCTCAGAGTCGACAGAAGTCTTATGCAGATATTCATAGAAAAAATATCGAGTTTGAGATTGGTGATCATGTCTACCTCAATATCTCTCCCATGAAGGGAGTGAAGAGATTCGGCAAGAAGGGAAAGCTTAGTCACCGATACATCAGTCCCTTTAAGATTCTCAGTCGTTTTGGAAAAATATCTTATGAGCTCGAGTTACCTTCAGATCTAGCCTCAGTTTACCCAGTCTTCCATGTTTCTTTGCTCAAGGAGTGCATAGGAGACCCATCAGTTTTAGTCCCTATTCAGAGCATCGATGTTCAGAGTAGTCTCTCTTATGAAGAGATTCCATTTGAAATCTTAGACAATCAGACTCATAGATTAAGGAATAAAGAAGTCCCTCTAGTTAAAGTTCTTTGGCAAAATCATTCTGTCGAGGGAGCTACTTGGGAAGTAGAAGCAGAAATGCATACCAAGTATCCTCTCCCCTTCCCCGCCAATTCAGATCCATCTCAAGGTAACAGTTCTCTTTAAGCTTACTCAGTTTCATGTACTGTGTCCAGCACGAACTTGGTATTCAGTTTTATGTTCATGTTCCCAGTATAAACTTGGCATCAAATACCATTGCATATTCAGTCATGCATTCATGTACAAGATCAGTTATGAAATTATGAATCAGACATGCATTCTCATTGTGAGAAACTTAGTTCTTTAGAACACTCAGTTATGCATTCATGAATCAGTTATACATGCATCAGATATGTATGTTCAGTATGTTATGCTCAGCTTATCAGTCACGCCAGTCATAAGATCATGTTCCAGTTGTTCATGTTCAGTTCATGTTTATCTTATTATTTCCCCTCTCATTCAGTCTCATTCGAGGACGAATGTTCTCAAGGGGGAGATATTGTAATACCCGTGCCCTTTTTCCTAGCTAGAAATCTTATCAAGGATGCTAAGACTTACTTTAAAATGCAAATCTATTTTGTACACGTGGTATTTTTGATATTTTAACTTTTTATCATGTGGAAAATGAGTTAGCTTTCAAACGATACAAATTTTGTCCAAATCCGACATCAGATGAGGAAGTTATGGATATTCTACTCAGAACTGTCCGAATCGCCCAGGAGCGACAGCCAGGTTAACGGGCCACTGATTTAGCGACAGACCATCACCTTGACTATCAAAGCCAAGTTAGTAAGGCCATATTCGGGATAAAAATTGACGGATGGGTTGACGGACTGTCAGACTTGCAACGGACCATCACCTAGGCTGTCAATACTTAGGCAGTAAACCCCCTTTCTAGTCCACGTACGATGGTCAAAACGACGGACCGTTGATTGGACCGTCGCACACCACATTCAGTTTATTTCCATGTCATTTTAATAGGGGTATTTTGGTCACTTATCACTCACCTATATAAACCCAGTTAAATCCGAATTCAGCCATTTTGCCTATTATTATTTCACAAAGAAAATTAGGGTTTCTCTCTAAATTTAATCTCCAAGATCAAGACCCAATCTTCTTCAAGAATCAAAGAGTTTCCAATCCTTCAAGTTCAAGAACATCAAGAACTTTAACTCAGGTATGCATAGTGTTCATTCATGGACCCCTTTCGTCCATGAAGTCCAAGAATCCCTTTCTCAACTACAAGTTATAGATTTTCTTCATGTTTTCATGATTTGTGTGTCCCCTTTCGTATTGATAAATGAGAAATTGACTTTTAATCCATGTTGGGTGATAATTTCTATGTCGGTTTGATTATTGTAGACCTAGATTCATGTTATCATATGACTAAACCCTTGAATGATGAAATTTGAATTGAAGCATGATGTTTAAATTGTTGTATAATGTGCTTACATGTTCTATGCCTACAACGTGTTTGATTAAATGCCTAGATGGAGAAAAATTGCCTAACTAGCATGATATCATGAAATCCCCATGTATGTACAAGTTTATGCCTATTATATGTTTGAAGAAATACTTAAATAAATGTATTATGATTTATGTGTTAGTCATGTGCTCAAGTAAGTTATGCTAAGTCAGTTTCCTTTCATCGAGTCCTGGGGGTACTTGTACCCAAAATATTAGCTGTGTGCCAGAGCCATGTCATGTTTCATGATACTCTCAGTCAAGTTATGAACTTTTAAACTTCAGATAGTCTTATGACTCAGGAAAGAATCTCCATGATCTCATGACTCAGTCAGTTGTCAGATATCAATAGTATCCCATCAGTTAACGGAACTCAGTAACTTAGCTCATGATCAGTTCAGTAAATCACGATCATTGTCTATTCAGATGGGAGTAGAAATTAGCACTGAGTAAACCCAAGGATAGGGACACACGCTATCAGATAATGTTGTGATCCTTAGAAGTCATCCTTGTATTCCAGAACTATGTAGCCAGCATAGGTTGAGACATCAACACTATCTGATTTGGGTTGATGAGGTGGATAAGCACTATCAGATAAGGGCCCCACCATTCTCTCTTAGGGATGCTATCAGATAAGGGTCACCCATATCTTGTCCTTACCAGTGGCACGGTATTGACACCCTTCCAATTGGGGTTACAAATTGGACTCCAACTCAACCATAATGGCGTATCAGGGGCATGTCGATTAAATACTACTTCCCATAGTTTCATGTTATAGAATCAGGACTTTCAGATACAATCAATCAGTTTTAGAAATAGAACTCAGATAGTTCTTCATACTTTAGGACTGTCAGATACAGTACGGAACTCAACTAGTTTCATCAGATTCAGGACTGTCAGATACAATCATTCATGTTATCAGTTATATCAGTTTTCAATATGTCATGTTATCAGTATTTAGATTCAGTAATTAAGTTATCACGGTGTTAGTTATAGTTACGTTTTCATGCATGCACTCTCACGTTCATGTTAGACAGTCAGTAGCAATAGTCATACATGCAAACCTTTGTATATAGCCTACCTCACTTGTATACTCAGTATATTCCATTGTAGTGATGCATTTACGCTATGATGCTTTGTTTTTATGCTACACCATAGTTTCTGAGACACGAGTTCCAGATCAACAGTAGATTCCAGTCTTAGAAGTTAGAGTTAGAAGTGAGTCCTTATCCTTTAAGGACATGATTATTTATTTACCATCTCATTGATTAACTTATTAGTTGGAGTTAGTTGGGGACATTTCCCCTCAACTCCCTATTCAGATTATTCAGACATTAGAGGCTTTCAGACTAGATACAGACTAGATTCATACTATCATGTTTCAAACTTCAGTATTTCCAATTTGGTTTGGGTATTCTATTACCCCACACAAATGTTACATTATTCAGTTTTGTTCATGATTGAACCTTATGGCCTTTCAGTGCATTTTTCTGCATTATTAAGTTATCTTATGTAGTATATAGGTACAAATATCAGTCAAGGGTTTGCTTGTGGTCCTTCGGGGTCATGAGCACCGTGTAGCATTTCGGTTCAGAAAATTGGGGCATTACAATACCACTGCAGCTAGCTCAAGATCATGGGCAGGGTAGTTCTTTTCGTAAGGCTTCAACTGCCTAGAGGCATAGGCTATGACCTTACCTCTCTACATTAAAAACAACCCAAACCAACTCTAGAGGCATCACAACAAACAACAAATCCATCCGTACCACCTGGTAGTGCTAAGATTGAGGCTGAAGTGAGTCGAGTCTTCAACTCCTGAAAACTCTTCTCAAAGTAATCTAACTATTGGAACCTAACTTTCTTTTGGGTCAATCTAGACATAGGGGACATAGTATATAAGAAACCCTCAACAAAATGTCTGTAGCAACCAGTTAGACCCAAGAAACTTCTAATACCTAATGGAGAGATAGGTCTAGGCCAATTCCTTACGGCTTCTGTCTTTTGGGGATCAACTCTAATACCATCGGGAGAAAATAATATGACCGAGAAAGGCTACTGATCTTAGCCAAAATTTACACTTGCTGAATTTGGAGAACAATTGATGTTCTCTAAGAGTTTGCAAGACAATTCTAAGATGATCTACATGGTCATCCTCACTACGGGAGTACAAAAGGATATCATCTATGAATGCTATGACAAACATGTCTAGATACTGTTTGAACACTTGGTTCATGAAGTCCATGAAAGCTGCTAGGGCGTTGGTTAGCTCGAAAGACATGACTAGAACCTCAAAATGGCCATAACGGGTTCAAAAAGCTGTCTTTGGAATATCACATTCCCTTAATTTAAGCTGATGACAACCAAATCTAAGGTCTATCTTTGAAAAATAACTTGCACCTTAGAGTTGATCAAACAAGTCATCAATTCTAGGAAGAGGGTATTTGTTCTTGACTGTGACCTTATTTAGCTGACGATAGTCAATGCACATTCGTAAAGAACCATTTTTACACGAATAGGATGCGAGTACCCCATAGAGAAATACTGGGCCTTATGAAAACTTTATCTAGAAGATCTTTAAGCTGCTCCTTTAACTCTTTAAGTTCGGCTAGATCCATACGATAAGAAGGAATGGATATGGGTTGAATATCTAGAAGAAGGTAAATATCGAGTTCTATCTCTCTATCGGGAGGTACCCTTGAGAGATCTTCTGAAAAAACTTCAGGAAACTCATTGACCACTCAGATGGACTGAATTGTTGAAGGCTCAGACTTAGTGTCTTTAAATCAAACTAGATGATAGATACACCCTTTGGAAATCAACTTTCTGGATTTAAGATAAGATATGAAATGACCTTTAGGAGACACTGAGTTACCTAACTAATTGAAAACTAGCTCATCTGGGAATTGAAACTTCACCACTCGGCTGCGACAATCTATAGAGGAATAAAAAAATGGAGCCAATCCATACCAAGGATAAGATCAAAGTCAACCATGTCTAACACTATTAGGTCCGCTAACATAACTTTATGAAGGAAAGTGATAGAACACTTTTTATAAATTTGTTTTGCAACAATTGACTCACCTACTGGGGTAGAAACCAAGAAAGACTCAAAGATATTTTTAGAACTTACCTTAAAATTTATAGCAACTAATGGGGTCACATAAGAGAAACTTGACCTAGTGTCTAGAAACACATAAACATCAAGATGAAAGACAGAAGCATACCAGTAAAAACATCTAGTGAATCTTTCTGCTCCTGGAGGGATGGTAAAGCAGAAAACTAATTCTTACACTGACTGCCACTAGTACTGGATGATGGGTCTTGAGGAGGAGCTGGGCGACCTAAAGGAGTTGGTGCACTAGTAGCCTAAGTCTGGGGATGAATATCTGGGCAACCTAAAGGAGTTTCTGCACTAGTATCCTAAGTCTGGTGATGAATATCTCTGTTTCCCTATCTAACATACGAGCACTCTTTAATTCTGTGACCCGACTGGCCACAACCATAATAGCCTTTTCGACCCTACAAACACTCATCCAGATGGGTCTTACTATACTTAGCACACGAAGGATAACTGGGCCTACCACTCACACTATTTTAAGATCTAGACATAGAAGACTTACCCTTCTGTTCCTGCCTATTTCTGGGTGAAGGAGCACTAGCTGAAGAAGGTGCAGGCATAGATGAATGATTCTGAAATTGTGAATGATTTCCTTCTTAAGATCTAGCTTGGCCATACTCAAAGTGCCCTGTTCTAGCCTTCTTATTTACTCTCTCTTTTCTTTAACTTCTCTACCTCAATCTTCTAAGCATGTGTCATCAATCTAGAAATATCCATGTCTCTAATAAGCATAGTAGTCCTACACTCCTTAACTACCAACCCAGACACACTGGTCACAAAATTACTCATGCTTGAGCTAGGGTCAGTCATCTGATCAGGGGCATACTTGGACAACTAGTTAAACTTGAGGCAATACTCCTTCACTGACATTGAGCCCCGCCTCAGGTTCATGAACTCATATATCTTAGCTTCCCTCATCTCACGTGGAAAGAACTTATCTAGGAACGCATCCTGAAATATCTGCCAAGTTATGAGAGCTGCATTCTCCCCTCTACTTTTCTTCCACATTACTACCTAATAATATGCAACATCTTTAGCCTATAGGATACTAATTCTATTCTCTTCTCTTCAGAAACATACATAATTTGGGTGATCTTTTTCACCTCATCTAGATAAAACTATGGATCCTTACCTACTTTTGACCCAAAGAATTTTGATGGGTTCATTCTTATAAAATCTTGAATTATGGCTACGGCTAAGTCCCCATCTTACTGAAGTAGGATTGTAGCCTGACGATTTCCCTAAACATTAGTTGTCATAGCTTGGGCTAGTGCTTGAAAGGCAGCCCAAAACTCTGCATGTGACACATTCTTATTCAAAAGATCTGCGGGCTGAGGTGGCTGGTTATCATTTCTGCATGCGTTAGCCCACGAGGAGGCATTTTATTTCACGTGAAAGCATGAGTTAGAAGTAGATAGAGACACTAAATACATGATAAATCATGAAAGAAGAGATGATTTCCTAAAAATCTCCA
This sequence comes from Capsicum annuum, assembly GCF_002878395.1. Taxonomy (NCBI): domain Eukaryota; kingdom Viridiplantae; phylum Streptophyta; class Magnoliopsida; order Solanales; family Solanaceae; genus Capsicum; species Capsicum annuum. The sequence goes on along the minus strand of NC_061112.1, from coordinate 113,714,576 downwards.
TAGCCTCTGGCTTATAGATGTGGTGTGCTTCATACCGATAATCAAGACTCTATGTAATGCGGCTTGTTTGACTCCATAGGACTCTCTAAACCTTAGGCTCTAAGAGCAAGTTATTAACGCTCCAAAATCTGAGTTCCTGGGGTGACACACAGTGCTCTGAACTCAAGTAGTCCTGAGATAACCCTGGCTACCTTCTACTAAATCTAAATCTCAAAATAAGGGAATATGAATCTAAAATCATAATAAATGCGAAAAACTTTATGAATTATCTGAGTATATTTGAAAAATTCTAATCTTATCAGTCTGATAAAACAAATGCTGAAAATTTGAATACTGCAACTAAACTCTAAAACTAATTCTAGTAGTCCGACAAGCTTCTATTGACTAAATCTAGAGAGTAACTGGGACAGGACCCAGCTAACTCAAACTATCTAAAATGAATACTAAATCATCTACTAATAAACTATAAAATCTGAATAGCTAAGCCCTCAAACTATGAGGACTCACCAACTGCAGAGATATAGATGAGATGCTAAAAAATCACTCACGCTGCTGAGACTGAGCACCTAAACCTACATTATTAGATAATATAGCACATGGACGTATACGTGGATCAGTACTTTGAGGATGTACTTAGCATATGGGGGTGAATCCAATAAGTAAACAATATCATCAAAATTTATAAAAAAAAAATCATGCATGCTAAATGTAAATGACTTACATAGGCTTGAGCAATCTGAAAACTAAAGATCATAAATCATGAACAATAAAGCACAATCTTGTGAGCCATTACATTCAATTCTAAAATCTATTCTTTCTAAAACCACTACATTATCTTATCAACTGTAAGGAGACTACTTTATCTCAAAACTTTAAGAATCTTAAAAAAACCATAGCTTCCAAAACATATGCTTTTATCATAAGGCTTTAAACCAATAGACTGTTTTAAGAGTAGTGGACTTCTTTTTGGGAGGTTCTTCTAACCGACATAAACCATGTGAGAATTCATAGAGTCCAACGTTTTGTCTTCCTAAAGAAGAATACTCACATTGGGGAGAGGAGTCATACTCTTTCCAGGGAGTATAACCTTATCTTAAGTGATCACAATCTTAGTCATCCACGTAGAAGTGGGAATAATCTTAATCCTAGGGGCGCACGTAGTTTTGGGGCGTGAAACTTTGGTAACATACCCATCTCGATGCTAAATACTACCCCCATTCTTATGCTCAGGATATTAGGAAATCCACTTCAAAATAGCACAAGGGTTCATAAGAAAACCAATTGTGCTCTTTTTTTCTTTAAATCTCAAGTCATATGAACAATATAGATTCTTTATCTTAGCTTAGGACCAAAATTTCAAACCTTATAAAAAATCTAAGAATAATCTTATCATAGGGTGCTCATAACATAAATAATCTTGAAATAGCAATATCTAATTAGGGCTTAATGACCCATGCATTAAACTCACGTCAAAACATCAAATTGTTCATACTTGATAATGTAAATATTGATAAATCAACTCAAAATCTGGAAATTTCAGCAATATGCATGAAAATATAAACATAAGCATGCAACTTAACTTCTAAATCCCTTGAAATCTCATAATCTTATAAATAGCAATATTGGGTATAAACTCTAACTTCAATTTCATGGAAAATCACATAAAAATTCAGTAAATTTGTAATTAAAATAAGTTTTGGGCACAAGGATGAAAGAATTATCCTTGTTGAAAAACCCCACATACCTCAATTGATGAACTAGATTCTAAGACTTGAATCTTGGATCCCTATTGATATTTTGGAGGTGAATTCTTAGAGTTCTTGAATTGGGAATCCTTAATCTTGAATTGCCTTGGAGAATTAATGGAGAATTTGGGTTTTATTGAAGAGAAAGTTTGAGGCTTTAGTTCTTTTTTGAGAGAGAATTGATGAAACAAGCATAAAGTGCTTTGAACTAGGCTTAATTCTTTGTTTAAGACGGATTGGGGCCTTGGGGATAGACCAAAATGCCCCTATTAAACTTTAAATTGAAACTGGAAAATGACCAAAATTCTTGATTTACTAGGCCACCACAACGTGCCACTATTGTGGTAGCTCATTGGAAATGGATGAGTGGGAACTCGGAGGTCATCGCGATGTGCCACAATGCGGTGCCCCTTTCGATTGTCATTTTGTTCACTGGTGCGTCATGCCAATATCGCGTAGGCTCAATGGAAATTGCCAAATGTGAAATGGGACTCCTCCGCGATGCTCCATAATTGCGAAATCTCACTGGAGTTTGATAATTGGGATTTTTCACTTCTCCGCGACGTACTACGGGCCCAAATTATGGTGTTTTACGACTGAAACTTAAAATCACCATAACTTCTTACTCGGTTATTGAATTTTTGTAAATATTATATCGTAAAGCTAATTAAATTTCCTACGCATTGAACGGTCTAAAACTAAAAAATTGTACATGTCTGGAAACTAATTCTTTGTTGAAGGTAATACTTGACCTTCTCAACGCTAAATTGAACTAGGAAAAGTATGGGGTGTTACAAATGTGGAATGGTGAAAATCAATGACTTTCTTTATACACACACAGAGCTTGTAGCTCCTAGGTAGGACCCATGGGGGGTAACAAGCATAGCAAAGCCATTGATCAAGTAGTAGTAGTTGTGAAGTTTCAAATAATTTTATCCTCTCAATACCTTCCTCAACAAAGAATCGTGCAACCTTGATATGGATGAAATATTATGGGCATGGTTGTGTGAAATATGATTGATTCAAATAAAGTTGATTAATGATATGATAGAAAATAGTAAAGGCTTCTCCCTTTCACAGAAACATAAAATAAGACTTTAGACGATAACCATACACACTAGTCTGTTAATACAAGAAATACAAAAATATCAACTAAGGGAAAGACGACAATGATGACCTTTCACTCTACGCTCCTTACCATATAAATGAGAAACAGGAGTTTGTTTCAAAGTAATAATATACACAGCCATATTTGAATCTGCATCCTCTAAACACAATCAACAAACTCAAAATAGCCCTAAAAATAACACTACATACACCAACATAAATATGAAATCTTTTTCCATTTGGAGCTCAACACACATCCTATAAATTCCCATTGAAGCAAAATCACAAAAGAACTACTCTTTTTCACTAAAAACAACCACCCCTTTGTTCCATTTGCATTTCCCAATTAGGTTAAAGATTGTTGCTTTTTTGGAAGTAGCACTAAATTTGGGCACTAAATGGGAACCCTCTTTGCCAACACCAAGAATTGGAAGGAGAATGAAGACACCTATATTTAATAATCTGTGAAACTTTCGTGGATGGTGTGCATGTGAACATTTTGTTTATACATAATTAAGTACAATAATAATAATGGATTTTTAATTTTATCTTTTTTCTTTCTTTGTTGTTATATTATGAAGAAGATCGAAGTAACAAAAATTGAAACATCAACTCATTTTGCTTTTGTTCTTTTGTGATGACTGATATAATCATATTATACATATTTTTTAAAGTGAAACTCGGGCATGAAGCCCATTTTATAAAAGCAAAGACTGAGTTAGTTACATTAATGGGTAAGATCCAAAAGTGACCCGGCCCAAAAAAAATCAGTTAAACATTTGCAATATTAAAAAAAGCAATAAACAACAAATGGGAACGTTAAGAGATAGATTAGGAAATATCTGCTTCTAAGGATCTCAAATACGCTCAATGTCCATGGCTTCCTAAAAAATTATTAGATGGTACTTTGACCCGTAGTTCCCTCGTATGCAGATTTTAGTGTTGCTGCAGTTTATCTATTGGCCTGTGCTCTCCATCCCTTTGTTTCTATTAGAAAAGATGAAAAATCGATCCAATTTCAAGGAGATAGATAAGTCCCTCCTTACCTTGTATCTATGGTTTTTTTCTCCTTTTCTTTTAAATGTTCACAGTAATTAAAAATCACCTCTAATCGATCTGCATTTACAAAATGAAAAGACACAAAGTTTGAGAGTAAATTCTTCAATTTGATGTAGGGTCCTCTTATCTTTTCAATTGCTTGTCATTATTGGACCAACTTTCTATCATCAAAAGCAGTAACAGGTAAGAATTCATCCTCAGAATTTGGTTCATACTATCTTTAGTAGTATTTGATTTCTTTCAATTGATTGTCTATGGGTTGAATCTCACTAGGAAATTAATACCACCATCTTACAATCAACTATTCAAAAATGATTTTCACTTATAGATAGTACAAACACATGCTACTGTTTTGTATTTGGTACTGAGAGAAAATATTAAGTCTGCATTAGTTAAGCTTAGAACATTGCTTATACAATTAAATCCTGGATATGCTTCATCTGTACACCCCAAGCTCTCACCAAGTGCATGAAAGAGTATCCAAATGATACTTCCTCGGATTTAAATATAGATAAGCATAGTTTCATAAGTTAAACCAATTCAAACTCATATTTATTATTCTTCACCAAGTACAATAGTAACCTGAAAGTTCTGAGAACCACACTATGAGGAACACCAATTTTTTCAAGATTAATAATCTTCTTTTCTTCATCTAGAACTTCTTGGAAATGATTAAACTGGAAATCGCATTGTTTTACATTTACTTATTCTCATATAAGGAATATTACTCTTGTCTAGATTGATAATTCTTTCCCCATGCTGGGTAATTCCTGAAAATCTCGCAAAACAAAAAATTATGTTAGCTAAAAAATCAAAGTTACCCGCAAAATGAAAAATTATGTTAGCTAAAAAATTAGCAAAAGTGTTTCTCTCTCTCAAGGAGTGTTATACTCTTGCTCTAATTGATACCATCATCTTCCTAATAGATTTGACCTCCATTGTCACACTCCAAGGAACTTCCCAATAACCATTTATAATATTTACTACTGCATGGGAATCAGACTATGTGTAACGCCCCAAAATCTGATCCCAAGGCATCACACGGTGCTCAAAACTACGAGTAGCCTTAAGCTAACCCTTTCTGCCTTCTACTTGATATAAATCTCATAATCAAGGTAATACAGACATAAAAGTCATACTGAATGTGGAAACTGTCTGAAATAACTAAGAATAATTTGAATATAATGTATGAAACATCAATACTAAATAAACTGAATCACAACTAGTAGTCTGACAAGCCTCTACTACTATAATCTAGAGAGTCACTGGGATAAACCCCCAGCTAACTCGAACTCTCTGAAAAAAATACTAGATTATGTAAACTGATAAGCTATAAAATCTGAGTGAACAAGTCCCCAAACTATGAGGACTCACCAACTGTAGGATGTAGATGGAGATGCTCGGACTACTCACACTGCTGATACTGAGCACCTAGACCTACATTATGAGACAATGTAACACATAGACATATAGGTGAATCAGTACTTTGAGGATGTACTAAATATATAAGGGTGAAATGCATAAGTAAAACATCATCTCATCATCATAATTTATAAAACAATGCATGCTAAATGTAAATGACTCACATAAGCTGGAATATCTAAAATACTGAGATCATGAATAATAAATCAATCATACTTTATAAATCTAGTGAGTCATAAGATTTAGTTCTGAAAACTATACTTGTATTCTATTTGTAAATCATACTGTCTAAGTGTAGAAAGTGCTCACTTCTAAAATCTAAAATCTAAAAGCTAAAGTTTGAAAATATTATCTTTCTATAAAGCATAATCTGAGTAAACTGTGAGCCTTTACACTTAGTTTTTTGAAAATCTTTACTATTAAACTATAGGGAAAACACTTTATCTTAAGGGAGGTTCTCTTAACCAACATAAACTATGGGAGCTACATAAAGTCCAACGTCTTGTCATCCTAAGAAAGAAACCTTACATTGGGGAGAGGTGTCATACTCTTTCCAGGGAGTATAACATACTTTCCATGTGATCGATCACAAGATAAATCCATCATCCATATAGAAATGGGAATAATCTTATAATCTGTACCTATGTTGGCTATATAGTTCTATGGAATATAGGGCACGCTAATCCCACACTTCCCGCTCGATGCTAAATACTACTCCTTTTTTATTTTCTACACTTGTTCTATTGGAAATCTACTTTAAAACTAGCATAAGGGTTTATCTAAAACCAATTATGCATTCATCTGATAAAATTTATAAATAAAGCTGGTCTAAATTCTGAAATCTGTAATAATTTGAGAAGTGGATTCCATAGCTAATCCAATGATCTAAAGATCAAAGATTTACTGAAAATTTGTAAATATTATAATAATAGGAAACTTAAAGCATCATCTTTCTTAAAATAGTAGTATTAAATCTTGGGGTAATAACCCATGCTTCAATCTCATGTCAAAACATCATAATAATCATGCTTGATATTGAAAACAATGATAATTCAACTCAAAATCTGTAAATTACTGCAATAGGCATGAAAATATGAAAATAGACATGCAATTCAACTTCTAAAATACTTAAAATCTCAAAATCTTGCAAAGAGCAATAATGGGTATGAACCCTAATCAAATCTCATGAATAATCATTCAAAATCATATAACTTTTAAATAAAAACTTGGTTTTGGGCACAAGGATGGAAGAAGATCCTTGTTCATAAACCCCACATACCTTGATTGATGATTGGATATAGAAACTTGAATTATTGATTCTTATTTGTGTTCTTGAAGATGGATTCTTGCTTATCTTACCTTGGGAATTCTCAATCTTAAGCTTTCTTGGAGAATCAATGAAGGATTTTGATTTCTTGGAGAAGTGGTTTTAGAGCTCTAGGGTTTTGCTTTTGAAGAGAATGATGAATAATGAGCACAAGTACTTTGAATATGATTAATCTTGTGTTTTGGGGCCTTAGGGATTTACCAAAATACCCTTTTTAAACTTCTAAACGAAACTAAAAAACGTAACATTTTTTGATTTGGATGGCCATCATGACGCACCACAATTGCGGTGGCTCACTGGAAATAGGACAATTGGGAACTGGGATGACTCCGCGACGCACCACCATTGCGGTGCCCCTTTGGAATTCCATGTTAGCCTCTGGTGCGATGCACCAATATCACATTGGGCTAATTGAAATCAACAATTGAGAAATTGGCCCTCTCCGCAATGTGCCAATATCGCGTCGGTCTACTGGAATGGAACAATTAGGAATTTGGGCCTCTCCATGACGTGGGGCTATTATGGAGGGCCACTGGAATTTGACAATTATCATTTGACCCTCCTTTGCGACACGCTAAGTGCCCAAGTGGCACACTATCAACTTAAAAATGCTTTAACTTCTCAACCGAGTGTCGGAATTGGGTGAATTAGGTATCAATGGAAACCTTATTCAATTTCCCACACAAGTGGAGGTCTAAATCAGGAAAATTCCATACGAAATAAATATTCTTCATTTTGGAAGCTATTTCTTAACATTCTAGGAATGAATTTAAGGTAGGAAAAGTGTGGGGTATTACAATATCTCCCATTTGGGAACATTCATCCTTGAATATGGATAGATAGGCTGAAAATTACTGAGGAATCTGAGGCTATAAACTATCATGTGTGACTGAAATAAATAGAATAACTGAATCTTAATTAAAATGAGCTACTAAACTAATCTGAGAGTGCATGAATTCTCATAAAGATAGTTATATATAGCTGAATCTAAAACTTGAAAAGAACTGAATGAAGGAAAGCTGTTACCTTCGGCTGAATCTGAGTTCGTAGAGAAGAGATGAGGATACTTGATATGCATGTTTGCTTCTACTTCCCAAGTAGCACCCTCAACGGACTGGTTTCACCATAGCACTTTGACCAAGGAAACTTTTTTGTTCCTTAGCCTACAAATTTGACGATTAAGAATCTCCACTGGTACTTCTTCGTAAGAAAGGCTATTCTAAATATCTGTGCTTTCTAGAGGAACTATAACAACTGAATCGTCCATGCACTTCTTTAACAAGGACACATGGAATACTAGATGAACTGAGGATAAGTCTATGGGTAGATCAAGCTCATATGCCACCTTCCCAACATAGCTCAAAATACGGAAGGGACCTATATAACGGGGACTAAGCTTCCCCTTCTTGCTAAATCTCTTTACCCCTTTCATGGGTAAAACTTTTAAGTACACTAGATCATCAACCTCTGACTCAAGATCTCTTCTTCTTACATCTGTATAAGATTTTTGATGACTCTAGGCTACTTACAATCTCTCTCTAATCAACTAAACTTTCTC
>NC_061112.1:113692456-113703358 GCF_002878395.1 Capsicum annuum | reverse complement strand
ATGGAAAATGCTCATCCCAACTACCTTTGAAATCAAGAGCACATTCCCTCAACATATCTTCTAGAGTTTGGATGGTCCTCTTTGCTTGACCATCTGTCTGAGGGTAGAAAGCTGAACTAAGATGGACTTAGGTACTAAGACCCTTCTGAAAGGCTCTCCAAAACTAAGAGGAAAGCTAAGTACCCCTATCTAAGATGATGGACAAAGGAACTCCATACAATCTGACTATCTCTCGAATATACAACTTAGCATAATCTTCAGCAGTGAAAGACATGTGAACTGGCAATAAATGCACTGACTTAGTCATCCTGTCTACAATGACCCAAATCAAATCATGCTGATGACGTGAATAGGGTAAACCAATCACAAAATCCATATTCACCTCTTTGCACTTCTAAGTGGGGATACCAAACTCTTGCCTTTGGTTCTCTACCTTAACCTATTGACAAGTTTCACACTTAGCTACAAACTCTGCTATATCTCTTTTCATACCACTTCACCAATAGATTTCCCACAGTAGCGATACATTTTGATGGGTTCTGGATAGATAGAATAATATACACTATGTATTTTCGCCATAATTCGCTGCCTAAGATCATTAACACAAGGTACACACAATCTACTCTGGTATCTCAATACACCATCTCCCCCTTTGGAGAAAAACTCTACCTTTTAGTCTTTAACTGACTCCTTTAGTTTGACCAAACTAGGATCCTTATCTTGTTTCTCCTTCACTTTCAAAACTGGGGAAGATTCAAAACTACTTTGAACCTAAACATTCCCTTCAGCTGAATCAACCAACCTAACACGTAATCTAGCTGATCGATGAACTTCTTAAACTAACTCATTTTTATCACTATCCACATAGGAAACACTATCCATAGACAGTCTAAAAAAAGCATCTGCCACTACGTTGTCCTTGCCCTGATGGTACAACACACTTATATAATAATCTTTCAATAACTCCAACCATTTTTTCTAACGGAGATTCAGCTCTCTCTAAGTAAACACATACTGAAAGCTTTTGTGATCCATGAATACATCAACATGCACACCATACAAATAATGTCTCTAGATTTTTAAAGCAAACACAACAATAGTTAACTCAAGATCATGGGTTGGGTAGTTATTTTCATAGAGCTTAAGCTGTCTAGAGGCATAGGTTATGACCTTACCTCTCTACATCAAAACACAACCCAAACCAACTTTGGAGGCATCACAATAAACCACAAAACCATCTGTACCATCAGGTAATGCTAAAACTGGGGCTGAAGTAAGTTGAGTCTTTAACTCCTGAAAACTCTTCTTGCAAGAATTGGACCACAAAAACTTAACTTTTTTTTGGGTCAATCTAGACATAGGAAATACAATAGATGAAAAACCTTTAATGAAACATCTGTAATAACCACCTAGACCCAAGAAACTCCTAATGTCTGATGTGGAAATAGGTCTAGGACAATTCCTTATGACTTCTATCTTTTGGGGATCAACTCTAATACCTTCACTGGAAATAATATGACCAAGGAAAGGTACTGACCTTAGCCAAAATTCATACTTGCTAAACTTGGCGAACAATTGGTCGTCTCTAAGGGTTTGCAACACAATTCTAAGATGGTCTGTATGATCATCCTTACTATGAGAGTAGACAAGAATATCATCGATAAAGACTATGAAAAACATGTCTAGATACTTTTTGAACACTCTGTTCATCAAATCAATGAAAGCTGCTGGGGCATTTATTAGTCTGAAGGACATGATTAGAAACTCAAAATGACTATAACAGGTTCTGAAAGCTGTCTTTGGAATACCACATTCCCTTACTTTAAGCTGATGATAGCCGGATCTAAGGTCTATCTTTGAAAAATAACTTGCACCTTGGAGTTGGTCAAATAAGTCATCAATTCTAGAAAAAGGATATTTTTTTTGAATATAACTTTATTCAACTATTGATAGTCAATGCACATATACAAAGAACCATCTTTCTTTTGCATGAATAAGACGGGAGTGCCCCATGGAGAAACACTAGGCCTTATAAAACCATTATCTAAAAGATCTTTAAGTTGCTCCTTCAACTCCTTGAGCTCGGAGGGAGCCATATGATATAGAGGTATAGAAATACACTAAGTATCTAGAAAAAGGTCAATACCGAATTCTATTTCCCTATTAGAAGGTACCCCTGGAAAATCTTTGGGAAAGACATCAAGAAACTTATTAACTATGATGACTAACTGAACTGTTGGAGTCTCAGACTTAGTGTATTTAACTCAAACAAGATGATAGATATACTCTTTGGAGATCAACTTTCTGGCCCTAATATAAGATATGAAATAACTCTTGGGAGACACTAAATTACCTGACCACTCAAAACTAGCTTATTTGGGGATTAGAACTTTACTACTCGGGTGCAACAATCTATGGTTGCATAACAAGAATAGAGCTAATCCATACCAAGAATAAGATCAAAGTCTACCATATCTAACTCTATTAGGTCTGCTAACATGACTTTATGAAGGACAATGATGGGACACTTCCTGTAGATCTGTTTAGAAATAACTGACTCATCCACTAGGGTAGATACTAAGAAAGGCTCAGGAATCTTTTCAGAACCTATCTTAAAATTTACTGAAACTAATAGGGTCACATAAGAGAAACTCGACCCAGGATCTAACAACACATAAACATCAAAATGAAAGACACGAAGTCTACTAGTAATAATATCTGGTGACTTCTCCTACTCCTGATGGGATGGTAATGCATAGAATCAATTCTGGAGGTGACCGCCATCGGTACTGGATGATGCACCCTGAGAAGGAACTGGGCAACCTACAGGAGCTGGTGCACTAGTAGTCTGAGTCTGGGGACTAACATCTCTGTTTCCCTGCTTAGCATGCAGACAATCTCTATACCATAGCCCAACTTACCACAACCAAAGCAATCCTTCTGTCCAGCCAAGCACTCACCGGGATAACTTTTACCATACCTAGCATATGGAGGATAACTGGGCCTACCACTTTAATACCCTGGAAAATTTTTTGTTGAAATTTTATGCGTAAACGTGTTGGGTTCTATCTTCTAGAATGAATTATAAATTTTCCGTGTGGAATGACTTAGATTATGACCCACCATTGCATAGAGTATCGAATAAGATTTCCAACGATATGTGGTTCATCCAAAACGGACACCCGAGCGATGAGTTATGAACATTCTGATCGAACCATGAATAGTAGTGAATAGTAAAACATGCAAGAAAAAGTACTGAGGCCTGGCGTATTTTTGCTCAAAATTTAAACGATCAAAACTCCTTGTACATAATGATCTGGGTAATCTACTATATATCAATGGAAATCTCTACGAGTCCTCTTTCCAATGAAATTAGTTTCATTCAATTTATCTATCAGAGAAAAAAGTTATGGTCGATCTACTTCAGCCTACCAAAAGTAAATTTTTGGGTCAACTTCAAATGATCATAACTCCTTGTACACAAGGATCTGGGTGAAATACTATATATTAATGGAAAGATATGAGAGTCTTCTTTCTAATGAAATTAGTTTCATCCAATTTGGATAACGAAGTAAAATGTTATGGTTGATCTACTTTAGACTATCAAAACAGTCCACCAGAGGACAGATTCTAGATTTTTTTTGTTTTTTAGGGGACTTTTGGTCATTGCCCCTCTCCCAAAATCCATCCAAACCCTATATTAAAGCCTATTAGAAGCATTATATGTTATGTTTCATCAAATTCCCTAAAAAAGAAACCCTAAACTCCTGCATCCAACTTCAAGAACCTCCAAAGTTTACCATTAATTTTGCAAATTTATTCAAGATTCCAAGTTCCTAGTTTAAGAACTCCTAGAACCATCATTCAAAGGTACGATTAATATCTCAAAAATGAGTATTGATCTAAAGTTCATCATTCAAGGTATGTGGAGTTTTTCAACAAGAACTCTCTTTTGTTCTTGTGCCAAAAAGTAATTTTCTTTACAAAGGCACGATCTTTATTTAATTTTTATGAATTTGAAGCATGAACCCATATCTTATGATGATTATTATGAAATCTTGATGTTTATGATTTTGAAAGATGAATTTATATGTGTGGAGATATAAAACATGATTCTTTAACGATATTTATTCAGAAGAAGGAATGGATTGCACAGTGGAATGATCAAAAGGAACAATATACCCATGATTTAAGGGATTTGTTTGGAACTTAAGGGGTACGGAGTGGTGCTCAGAGGTAAAGAGGGTAGAATAGAAGTCCTCTGTTTTGTTATAGATCTCAGGTTGGTAATAGAATCAGTTCCCTTGATCATCCCTCAGATAGTTAATTTTGTTCCTTCTTCTATTAAGAGTGGTGGTGTGGAAGAATTTAGTATTAGAGTTACCTTCAACAATCTATAAAATTCTGGATTTAAGACTCCAAAATTCAGTATCTTGTTTTAGGATATCACTAAATTCTCTGATAAGAAGGCCTTCTAGGTTCTAGAAAAAGGGGTTGTGAGGAAAACTAGTGGCTTTTTGGATTCCAGCAAGTCTAGCAAGGATGCGCTTCTTTTTTTGGAATATATTCCCAAAGGTGTTAATGTTCCATTTTTTATGTGGGTTTGGAAGTGGGAGATAGTAAAAGAGAGATGTTGGGAGTTCTCAAAGGATTTATTGACCATGATAGGAAAAGTGGGGTGTGAAAGTCACACTATTTCAAGACTGAAGGGTTTGTGGGGAATGATAAAATCTTTTATAAGGCTGATTTGTATGGGACAGTGGTCAAAATATGTCCGAAGAAGGTGAGTGACAACAACTTCAAGAAACATTTTGATCCAGGAGTTTTTTTCCATACATCTATCTAACCTTTCAAATATGATGTTCTTCCTACTATTTTTGTATCTTTTATTAGTCTAAGTGTATCTGCTACCCTTGAACCCCAGGTATAAGAGGCTATAGTGATCAATACAGTCATAGAAATAGTTAGCCCTGTTGCTATTAATTTTATTGCCCCCAAATTTGTCATTATCCCTGAGAACTGGATTAAAATCACCCCTTAAAAGACAACTATTCTGAGTGGAAGTATTGATATCATCAGAGATCTCCTTGAGATAAGCCCAAAGAGCTTTTCTCTCACTAAAGCTATTACTAGCATAAATAGTAATGAAATAGAAGTGAGCAGGAAGTTATGTACCAGAATAGACACATGAATGCTCTGGGGAAGGATAGTGATGACCTTGGCATCAAGTTCCTCTTTGTTCCACATAAGGACCATACTCTAGAATTGCCAGTTGCAAGGTATTCTAAATGGTTTCTAAAGCCCAAAGATTGAGTTAGATCTTGATGATCACTCATTTTGATTTCTAGCAAAGCAAAAAGGCTGGGTTTGTGAGGGATAATCATGGAGGTGCAGTTTCTTCTGAAGTCAACACAATTTGCCCCTTTAACATTCCATATGATGCAATTCATCATCATTTGGTACCTATTTTTTGAGTTCCCTCCATATTTTTTTCCCTTGTCCTGGGTAGTTTGTGACTTAGGAGGTACTGTCTCCCTCTGCCTTTTGGAGAGTGGTCTTAATTCTACAATGAAGAGACTCTTCATCTGTTGGCCTGGCATTTAAATTTCTAGGTTGAACAAGGTAAGGTCTTGAGGAAGAAAAACGATTGTCACTTGGCTTATCAAGTCCTTGAATTTTAGGGTAAGAGTTTTTTCTAGGGTGATTACATCTGTGCGAGGTACTTTGAGAGAGGCAAGTATTATCTCCATTTCCCTATTGTTTTCCTTCAATATCTCCATAGTTTTGTCCCTTTCTGACATTTCCAGTATCAGCTGGTAAGGAAAAGGGAAGTTTTTTTGTAGAGAAGGTAGGGGAACCCCAGTTGGCTTCACAACTTGGTTTTTTGAAGGGAAGAAAGGTAGGTATTGAGATGTCCATGCCATCTCTTGTGAGATTATTTATGGGGTAAGGCTCCATGGTTGATTCAGGTTGATGATTCTCAGCATGGTTACCATCCAGGTATTCTGTCTTTAGTTTGCCAGCACTTTGCTTATGCCCTCCAGCACCAGTTGGGCAAGGTAGTATGGATTTTAGATTTTCAAGGTTAGTTTTTTCCCTCCCACCTTTATGTTGAGGGGAATTATCCAGCTCTGAAGTCCCATTTCCAACTAATACTTTGGTTGATGGTCTACCAGAAGAGGTTCCAAGGTAATGTTTAGTGAGAGAGTAGTTGGAGGGATTATTTTTGCGAATGGCTTTTCCCTCTTTAGTCCCATTTGGGTAAAAGAAGTAGCGTGAGGAAATAAGGGGGCATAGTGGTGGGGGTAGTGCCATTAGTGCCATTATTAGAGATGGGGGTAGCTAATGATGGTAGCGGAAAAGTGCAGTGCCTGTCTTATCCTTAACAACTAGGGGCCTATTCGAGTGACATTAGCCGGCATCTCATAAGGAGATTTTTTGGTCTCCAAGCATTGAGTATTAGATGAATGTTGAGAGTCATACTCTTTAACAGGAATGGTATCTTTCAAGGTTGACTTTGTGAAAGAGTTGGTGTGGTGGGCCAAGCCAGGGATATTGGGCCCTATTTAAGGGAAAAAGGGATCCAGATTTTTGGATTTAAAAGGGATCCAAATTTTTCCCCTCCCTATTGGGCCTCCCCATAATAGGCCTTTTTCTAGTCCTCTTTAGGTTGCTAGATGAAGGACCCAGTAGCCCATTAAGGATTGGATCTGTATGGCCCAGGCTTACCTCCTCTTTCCTTTTAAGCTTGCCTGAATCGGCACCACCAAAGGAGGCTTTGGGGTTTTTGTAATGAAAATCCCTAATTTCTAAGAACTTACCTATGCTAGCATCATACAGCTTTACCTTGATGGGATGGGCTTTGGGATTTTGACTTACCTGAGGTTCCTAGCGTCCCGTGGTTGAGCCCTTTTTGTGGTGACCAAAATTTACCGTGTACATTCCTCTTTCGGTGGATATGAGGTAGGTGTATTGGTGGTGGGGTCTTTGTGAGGCTAGTTTGATTAAGAGTACAAACACCCTAATGCAACATGCCCCAATCTTCCACAACCCTTGCATAGGATTATCTCCCCATCATATAAGATAGGTTAGATGTGGCTACCTATCGTCATTGAGGTCCTCACTGAAGTCTCTATGGGGATTTGAATGCATATTCTTTTGTATCGGCCTCTAAGGGTGGTCGATGTACAGGAATCGATCTTAACAAGCCTTCCTATTTTTTGTTCAATCCGTTCCAAGATGTCTTTGTCATAGAACTCAGTGGGCAACTACAGCAGTCGTAGCCAAATTGCGGTAGATTGGACCTTCGATTATCTGGGAACAAAGTTGGTTTCCCAAATGCGTACTGATACGAATGCCCCATCCATAAACCAGGGCCCTTTTTGTAGCACAGACCTTTGATCTTCTTCAGAATCGAATTTCACTGTGTAGAAATCCAATCCTAAGTCAATGAGGGGAACATTTCCTTTACTTTCCACATATCTGTAAGCTTTGCCTTTAGATACTTGTGATTGAGTTTCGCACCAATAGCTTTAATGATAACTGAAAATCTCCATGGGGAGTATAGACGTTGCTTGTCCTCAATGGAGATTTGAATTCCATCCTCCGCCTGATCAGTACCGGCAGGTGTTTCTAAGAGTATCGGAAAGGGGAAAGTATCCTTAATGAGGAGATTCCCTTCCTTTTCTATATCTCTATATAATACCTTTTCCAATGGGCCGATTGCCATTTGGCAGCTCTCAATGTCTGGTCGTTTTGGTGGGGCTTGGTTACTTGCGAAAGTGGAAGCTTTGGTCATGCTTACGTCAGGAGTTTAGTTAAAGGGAGGGTTTTTTTTCTCTATATATAATTAAGAGGCATTAATGTAAGGATCAGTTATGAGAGAATCTATATTTTACTTATGTATATATTAGTTATGCATGAATTAATTATTCTTGTATTAGCTATACATATATTATTTATTTCATATTTTATTCTACATATAAGATAATATACTCAAATTTCCTCATAACTTACACATATATTAGCTATTCAAGTTTCTAAATTGCATACGAAAATATTCTATTGGTTTTAGACATAAATAATATTATTGCACGTTATATAACATGCAATTTTATGACTGTATGATTGAAATTATATATCCATAAGAGTGCATGGATATATTACTTGCCTCAGTTCTATAAGATTGCATGTTACATTCATTTGACTTCTTCAGACATAAAATTTAAAAGTTCATTTAATGAGTAAGATCATTCCATATTCATCACATGACAATCAATCTTAAATCGTGACACTTTTAAAAGAAGGCAACATTAACTATTTTAATTTACATTCTATAAACTAATTAGATTCAAAGGATGTATATATGTCTTCTTATCTTTCAAATAAGGATTATTATCAAATTAAAAAGACTCGTTATTGCGGATAAAGATTAGGTCAAGTTTCAATCTGTCAAATAATATTCAATGGACTTGTAGATCAATATAACGCGTATCATAAATAATTTATAGTTGAGATCTACTTCAAATCATACAGTGGCGGACCCAACATTTAAGGATTGTGGGTGCTTAAAAAATTAAAAAGCTGGAAATTTTTTTAAAAAAACACCTCAACAAGATTCAAACTCGGGGCACCCCTTTCAGTGGAGAACCTTAAGATCAGCCTAAATGCCACTGCACCCAACCAATTTTCTGTTTTGGGGGCACTTTTATATGTTTTATACCTATTTTCATATATTTTCTATGTAATTATACCTATTCCACGTTGAATTTAATGGGTGTCAGAGCACCCCAAAATTCAATGTAGGCCCGCCCTGAATTCATATATACTCATAATAATAATTTAAAATGATAAAAATACACTAGCCATAGTTAACTTAAAACCTACATTCTTATCTTTTCTCTCTCTATATATATGTTTGAAATGTAAATTGCAGCAAAATACACTAATGAATTTTTATATTTAAAATGTAAGATAAATGCATATCTTCAGTGATATGTATAATATTGGCAAAAGAAAAGAGATTTTAGCGTGGGTCAGAAGATTTTAAAAATTATTCTCATTCTTTTAATTTTTTTCTTGAGTAAAATTCATTAATGCATTTTGTTCCAGTTTAGTATTTTAAACATAAAAGAATATATATTTCAAAGGTAAGTGTGAACTATAAGTTTAACTACGGCTAGTATAACTTTGCCATTTTCAATTTTTTTTATGAGTAAATATAATATATATAAGATCTCAATCATAAAATATTCTATGATACACAAGACATGAATCTATAAATCTATTAAATATTATTTTGGGTAAAGGACAGAAACGACACTTCAAATTAAACTATTTTCATGTAAATGGCCATGGAATTTAAATTCCACTTTCTAGCCATTTCAATTTACTGGCTTGTTCTATACCGTTTCTACACACCTTCTATACAGTTTCTATACAAATCTTATACATATAAAAATTCTATACAAATAATATACAGTTTTGATACACAATTTATACAATAACTGTATATTTTCTTACATGTTTTATACAACAATTATATAATTTTCATACACTTTCTATATATTTTTTATATATATTTTATGCATATACATATTTGATAGAACTGTACAATTTCTATACATATATCTTATATAGATACATATTCTAATTAACAATTATATCGTTTTTATATAATTTAATTATTATTTCTACACAATTACAAAATAAGCAGAACATTTGATCAGTTCAAAAATTTATAGCAAAAAAGATTGAAATATTTTTAAAAGGGCCGAATTGTTCAAGTTAAATACTGTATCAGTATTGTATATGAACTGTATATAGACTACGTAGGCCAAAATGATCAAAATTAAGAAATGTCTATAAAGCGGAAATAGTATATCCGACTGGCCACTATTTGGAAACTATTCAAACTTAGGCTATTTGTTTTAAAAAATGTTATAGAGTGTCCTTTTTCCTATTATTTAACGAAATTGTACTTGGCCGGGACTAAATGGAGTGAAAATAAAAGTAAAATCAGGAAATTAAAACCATTATGGATTTACAACAAGTCACATGGGATTTTGGGTTGTAGGTGACAAAAGAGTTTTAAAATGAGGTGTAGGTGACGTAAGTCTTAATTATTGAGTGGAGGTGACAATTACTTTATTATAGATTAAGAAAGTTTGGTAAGTTTGAGAATAGCCCAGGAGTTTTTAAATTTACACTTTGATCCAAATGTTTATCTAATATAACGAGAAACGAAGGGAAAAAAGGCATCTTTCTCTCTCTTCTCATCCATTGTTGTTTTCTCCCTCTTAGTGATTTTTGTTGTTCATTGTTGCTCCTGCTTTATTCATCATCTTCTGCTTCATTATCATCATCTTCTACTTCATTATCATCTTTATCTTCTTCTTGTTGACTATTGTCGTTGTTGATGTTGTTGTTACCGCTACTGTTGCTATTTGACCAATTTCTTAGGTCAAATCTTGTTTCGTACATCACTTTCCACTTTGACATTACTTCATATGAGATTTTGGTAACTAAAATTATGATTTTTAATTGATTTTTTCATTTGGGTAATTGCTATTGTGCTGTTTTTCCAATAATGGATAGAACCCAATCATGAATCCAATATAAGAGCTATCTGTTTAAAAAGATAAATCATCTCCTGCGACAAATGAGACATCTTTTTCAATGAAAGACTGATATGTTGGATTCATGTTTATGGTTCTATAAACTGTAACATGAATCGAACAAATGGGTCATCTGTTGCAATAGATTATTTATCAATTTAAATAGATTAGTTATTTAGTGTAATATGATAAATATCTATTGCAACAAATTATAAATCTATTGCAGTAGAACCTGAACTCGATTCCAATAGATGTGTTGTCTGTTACAACAAGGTAAATATCTGTT
>NC_061112.1:113592884-113689456 GCF_002878395.1 Capsicum annuum | reverse complement strand
GGATTCATTTACATCACTATGAAATCACTATTAACTTTTTTTAACTAATGACTTTATTTAGGTACCACTAATGTAGGGATTAATAACAATAAGGGTGGATTGTCATGATCAATGGATCGAGAAGACCAATCGATATGTATGGCGTTGGAACGAGGGAGAAATGCTAGAGACGTTAGCTATGACAGTTTTATCTATCCTAGTGTGTCCTCGTGGGGTGCACATATTTTGTTCGTGCATAGAAAAGATGGTTCCCTTCAAATATGTATTGATTGTTGATAATTTAATAAGGTGACCATAAAGAATAAGTATTCTCTTTCAAGGATTGATGATCTATTCAATCAATTATAGGGTGCTAAGTTGTTTTCTAAGATAGATCTTTGGTCCATGTACCATTAGTTGAATTTTAGGAAGGCGGATATCCCTAAGACTACCTTCCAAACTTGGTATGGTCAATTTGAGTTTTTGTTGATGTCTTTTTGTTTGACTAATGCCCCAAGAACATTTATGGATCTCATGAATAAAGTCTTCCATCAATTTTTGGACTTGTTTGTCATTATTTTCAATAATGATATTTTGGTGTACTCAAAGAGTTAGGTGGATCATGCCGATCACCACCACCTTGTATTACTGACCTTAAAAGATCAGAAGTTGTATTCTCAATTCTCTAAGTGTGAGTTCTGGTTGAATGTTGTGACTTATTTGGGTCATGTTGTATCTAGTAAACGGAACATGGTGGATCCATAAAAGGTTGCAGTGGTTAAGAAGTGGCCTAAACCCATGACTCCAACCTATATTTAGAGCTTCTTGGGTTCAGCAGATTGTTATATAAGGGTTGTGGAAAACCTCTCTTCTACTACTACTTTATTGACTAAGTTGACTCAGAAAAAGGTGAGTTCTTATGGTCTGATACTTGTGAAGGTAGTTTTGAGAAGCTAAAGGATAAGCTGATCTTAACTCCAGTCTTCAGTCTGTCGGAAGACACTGATGGTTTCATGGTCTATCGTGATGTGTCTCAGGTGGGACTGGGTTGTATTTTTATGCAATATGGTAAGATAGTTGCATATACTTCTAGGTAGTTAAAGGTTTATGAGAAGAATTATCCGAGTCATGATTTGGAATTGCTAGATATGGTGTTTGCATAAAAGATTTGGTGTCACTATTTGTATGGATTTCATGAGGATATCTTTTTCCATCACAAGAGCCTGCAATATGTTCACTCAGAAAGAGCTTAATATCAGGCAAAAGAGGTGGCTTGAGTTACTGAAGGTCCATGACATGAGTCTTCACTACCACCCAGGTAAAGCTAATGTTGTTGGTGATGCTCTTAACAGGTTATTCATGGGAACTCTACCTTATGTGGATGAGGATAAATAAGAGTTAGTGAAAGATATTCACCGTTTGGCAAACCTTAGTTTGTCTCTTGGACTATGAGAATTGTGGTGTGGTTGTGCAATAGGTACTGCAGTCATTTCTTAGTACGAAAGTAAATGAGAAGAAGATGTTGGATCCTATCTTGATGTAAATCAAGAATGATGTGGGGAGGCAAAAAGTGATGGCTTTTAATATTGGTTGTGATGGTTTCTTGAGATACCAAGAGAGGTTATGTGTTCCAGTTGTTGATGGTTTGCAAAGTAGGTTCTTAGCCGAGGCCCATGAGTTGCGGTATACAGTTTATCTCAGTTTCACGAAGATGTATCATGATCTTAAGGAAATATATTTATGGAATAACATAAAGCAAAATATAGCCAACTTTGAGGCTAAGTGCATGGTGTGTCAACAAGTGAAGGTGGAGCACATGAGGTCCTGTGAGTTAGTTAAAGAAATTGAGTTGCCAGTATGGAATTGGGAAGTAATAAATATGGATTTCACTATCGGTCTTTCACGATTGCAGAACCAATTTGATTCTATCAGGGTCATTGTGGATAGGATAACCAATTCAGTTCACTTCTTGTCGGTGAGGACTAATTATTCTGTCGAGGATTATACAAGGTTGTTCGTCCAAGAGATTATGAAGTTGCATGGTGCACCTATTTCTATTATTTTAGATCGTAGTACTCAATTCTCATTGCGATTTTGGCATTTGTTTCACAGAGGTTTGGCAACTAACGTGATCCTTAGTACTGGTTTCCACCCACAGTCAGATGGGCAAGTGGAAAGAACCATTCAAATATTGAAAAACATTCTCCAATCTTGTGTGATCGCTTTTGGTGGTAGCTGAGTCAACCACTTAACTCTTATTAAATTTGCTTATAACAACAATTACCATTCTAGAATTGGTATGGCTCCGTTTAAGGCATTGTATAGTAGAAGGTGTGGATCTTCTATTGGGTGGTTCAAAGTTTCTGAGACTAAGATGTTTGGCCCAGATTTGGTTCACCAAGCTATAGAAAATGTGAAGGCGATTTGGGATAGGCTCAAGATTGCTCAAAGTCGCCAAAAGTCTTATGCAAACATGAAGTAAAGGGACTTGGAATTTGATGTAAGATATTGGGTGTTCTTGAAGATGTCTCCCATGAAGAAAGTGTCTCCGATACATTGGCCCATATTTCATATTAAAAAGGGTTGGGAATGTTTCATACAAGTTAGATTTTCCCTCTAGTATGATTTCTATTCACCCGGTGTTTCATGTTTCCATGTTATGAAAATGTGTAGGTGATCCATCATTGGTTGTTCCATTGAAAAGTGTTGGAATCCCTATCCTATGAGGAGGTCCTGGTGAAGATCTTTGATCGGCAAAACTATTGGTTGTGGATGAAGGACGTGGCTTTAGTAAAGGTTCTATGGCGGAACCAAAAGTTTGAGGAAGCTACTTGGGAAGCTAAAGAGGATGTGAAGTCCAAGTATTTGTTCTTTTCCCTATTCTAAAAAATCATGCTTAAGTTATGTATTGTTCTTAAAATCTTTATTTTTTGAGTTTATTAAAGGTAAAAGTAGAGCAATATGGAGTCAAATTGTGCTAGTAATTGCCTTGTCCTATCATTTGAGGACGAATGATCCAAGTTAGGGAGAATTGAAACACCCTGAATTTTTGGCCCTTGGAGATTTCCTGAACCTTGAGCTCATTTCCTTGGTTACAACTGGATGCCTAGAGTAATAAGGTGTCTGGACGACTCATTGGGGTGAGTCATAACTGAATCAATAAGTTGGTGGCTTGACTCTGCTCTAAGTACGAGTAGCTAACTAAGAACCGTAAGGTTCAGTTATGAGTTGTTAGGTGCAATCATAGGTGTCTAGTGTATACCCTAATTTGGGTTCTGCGTTTACTATAAATAAACCCTACGAGTCATAGGGTCTTATTACGAATGGGTTGATCAAGCCATAAGGTCAATAGTGTATGGGGTCCTAGTGACTGTCTTGGTTATGACTTATGGTGACGAGTCATAAGGTGTGGTAAAGAGTCGATGGTTGATTCATAGTCAAAGGTGACACTTTTTTAGTTTTTAAGTTGAGGGCACTTTGGACATTTCCCACTTTAACCCCTTGGATTCTTTTACTGTAAGACTTCTTTGGTACTTCATTATCATATCATTCCCAATAAAAAAACTCCCCAAAACTCTCTCAAACTATTTGTTCAAGTTAAGGCTAGGGTTTTAAAGAAAGTGGTCATTTTGGGTTCGAAGGGTGCTATCTCTTCCAAATTTCTTGGTATTTCAGGCATGTAACTCTTCTCTCATTGTCAATTTTGTAAAAACATATGATTTGAAGTATTGTTCATGAGATATTGACGTTTGGTTTTGAACTATGGGTTGAGGGTTCTTAATATAAATTACTTAAATACTTTTATCATGAAATTTATAAAAATATTGTACTTAAATTGATGGTTGGTAAATGCATTAGGGTGCATGGGAATGGTGGATGGAGATAGGGGTAAAAATGAATCCCCAAATTGATTGTTTAGTATGGAAACCAGTAATAACCTCAACCCACTTGTATAATTGATTTTGGTTTATGCATTATCACTTGGTTATGTATGTATTTGCATATGGTTATGTATGTTCATTGGTTTGATTTGGTTTTGGATTGATGGCATTACTTTATCTTTATCTCTGAGTTACATACAAGCATTCACCCCGCTAACCATTTTTGGATACTGTATCCCTATGCGATGCAGGAACTGGCCATACTTCTACTTTTTCTACATATTGACTAAGATTCAGGATCAGCTCATGAGTCAGACTGAAGTGGTGAGCTTCCATACTTTGGAAGAGCCCATTTCATCGTATAAATTTCTGAACATCTTTACTATTCCTTTTGTTTTTGGTTTTGGCTATGGTCGAGGGTATGTCCCGATTGGATATTCTTTGGCTTTGATTATAGGCTTTGTCGGACTACTGTGGACATGGGCGGTATCAGTATTGGTTTTGATTGGTTGTTGGTGGTCTATTTTGGTTATAAACTTATCTTAATGTCTTTCAATTGATATTCCTTTATCTTGTTAATTGTTCGGAATTCATCCAACATGGGGTGTAAGAGGGTCAATGGTTGGGTATTGGGGGTGGTCTCCGGTCTTTGTTGGACTTGAGATACCCGACCCAGCCAGGCCCTAGTTTGGGTTATGTCACTCAGCCTTGGTTTTATTTATCTGTTTCATAAATTCTTCATAATCTTTTTTCCTCCAAAGTATCTTCATCATTCTTGTAACGACCTATTCTATCGTTACTAAAAATATCTGTCGTAAAAACATGAACCTCTTTCACCATAAGTTATAGGACCAATTCTTTAGTATGAGAGTGCATTGGATATGTAATAAAGTCATAGAATACACCTAGCACAAAGTTAAGTTGAAAGTGTTCTTATCGATTGAGTTTTGAGCTAAGTCTAAACTAGGATCAACTTCAAACGAGCGTATCTCTTAGAATATAATGAATTATGGGGCAAAATACCCATCAAATGAAATTTCTTTGAGTCTTTTTTCCAAAACATCTGATCGTTTGCTAAATCATTTTTAGAGTAAATTGTTATGATTGTTTTATTGAATACTATCCAGACTGAGAAGTTAACCGCTGAAGTGGTAATAGAATAGTATTTAAGACTATTTTTGATGAGTTTCAACCCCAAAACTCAAATATTTCATTCTTAAGTCCTAAGGGGTGATTTTCTCATGATTAGAGTGAAAATCCTCCGTTGAAGTAAGATTTTTACTCTTTTCTAATATTGATTAATCTGTTTATCTTTTATAATCATTAGAATGGGAAATTATGGTAAAATTTTGTGGTTTAGAACTCTAGGTTTATGAAATCATGAAAAAAACTCATGGATAAGAGTATACTTTTTTACCTAGAATTGATTTTAGATTGTAAATTAACTCTTCTTAATATGAAATTGTAGTTCAAAAATATAAATTTTGATGGTTGGGGACCTTAAATTCTATAAAGATAGGACCTTTGGCTTTAAAACTCCATTAATGGAGATGGGTTGTGCATGATAAAGCTTGTTAGTGGCCAATTGAACCTTAGGTATTGTTATACACCATAAATAAGGATAAAGTAGTGGGTTGAATTCTCAAAGTATTTATTTGAATAGTAATTGATTAATTACTCTTATACTTGTTATTTATTAGATGGTTTATCCTTCAAAAATATGAAGAAGAAGGAAGATCATCCATGATATAGCTTAATCATTGCAGCAGCCTGGCGCTTAGGTAGGTTATGATTTAATGTGTAGTAGACTTGATTTAGATGCATGTAATAATTATAGTTGACTAAAATTTCATGTAGTCAAGATGGATAAAAGATGAAAATAGTGTAATAATGATACAATTGTATGTCATTGTGTTTGTATGGATTCTATGATGGATATTTGTGTTGTATGACTCTGTCGATGATTTATAACATTAATATATGAATGTGAACAACAACAGAAATATTAGGTGACCTTCTAATCTAAAAGCTAGTCTTTAATACCTTAAAAAGTGTGAACTCGATCTTAGGTATGATTGAAATATGAGGTATTCCTGTTAGAAGATAGTTAGGAGTACTGATTATAATAAGAGAAGGTGATGATATAACTTTAGACTATAAAAGTATTGCTATATGGTAGAAAGTGAGATATGTAAAGGTGGATAACAGTAGCTAGAATTGTAAGTTGAATAGAGTTGAGTGGTTGAATAATTAGCTAAAGGGAATAGTTTCTTGAACTCAGTTATGACTTGAGTGTAAGGGTTATAGTTAACTGAATTTACCAGTTCAATATAAATAAAAGAGATTTAGATTGGTGAATGAATTAGGATGATGGATTAGAGTGTAGATATCAGTCCTGATGAAATGTACACTCCTAATAGGGGTACTTGATTGATTAATCTTCAAAAATATTTGTGATTGATGGTGGTGTTTGACAATGCTCAATTGAGCAAGTAGTGAATTTGCCTTCTGACATACTTCCGATTTCATGTGTTATTGGACATTCGTTGCTATCTGAAATAATGAACTTGTGTTTATCGACTATATTTACTTGATTGTCATTAACTGTAAATCATATTTGTATAGCAGTTGATTAAATATGATTTCAATTGGGTGTTTGTGATTCGATTTCAGGGTTATAATTATTGATTGCATCCTACATTTACATATTCATACATATTGATGATGATGAATTGACGATGATGTCGAGATTATGATGTTTATGATGTTGTTGATGATATTAATGATGACTATATTTAAATCATGATGTTTATGATGTCGAGAATGATGCTAATGAGATTGAGAAGAGAAATAGATAATGTGCACTTTTTGCAATTCATACTTTCATTCATTTGGCATATATGTACATTTATATTTATATATGGTTGATGGCCTCTTGAGTAGACTGAGTTTTGTAGGTGATATATTATGGTTCCTTGTGTGGACCAGTTGATTGATGAGATAATGTAGTTTCTTGAGTGGATCGATTACGTTGGTGGATATGATTTGGCATGGTAGAAAAGTGTGAATATAAGGTACGTCCTGAATTATGTATAAATATTGCTCCTTGTGTTTAAAGTTGCAAACTTGATGTATATTGTAGTGTCCTTGCTTGAAAAGTTTTTGAGGCTAGTAATTATCTTGGTTGTTGTAATCTCGATGGTTAATGACAATATACTAGGGAGCAAGCATTGTCATGAAAAAAGATTAATGAGAGAAAAAAGTACATAGAGTTTTTATAATAAAGTAAGTGCATAAGAATTGAGGATTAGATTAATTCATGGAAGGTAGTTATTTAGTCATGCCCTAAGGGTAAATTAATATTTCTTAGATAAAAGAAAGCTGATAAGGTTGGAAGTCAAAGTAAGCTAAGTATTCTCAATTATTAAGCATGTATGTTTTTCATGATCTATCTTATTTGTTACATGTTTTTATATAGTTCTAACCTTGATCGATCGATGATACCTATCAGTATGCGTGGTTGTACTGGTACTACACTTACTATATCTCTACTTAGGAATAAAACCATTGTAGATTAGTTAGAGCTTCTATATTCACAATGGCATTTATTCTGCAGCAACACCTGTCATTCTACTCCTACACGGATTTGTGTCTCCTATCATCTGTTCATTTGTTTAGAACTTTTATACCAGTTTAGACTATATTTTGGAAAGTTGTTTAGTATATTCCACAATGTATCTTCTTGTAACGAAGTTTTGTTGTTTAAAAAGACAGGTTATGAATTCAATGATTTATTTATGTTTAAGGTTAATAATGTCTTCCGTAATAATTGAATGGTTAGGTGGTAAAGGGTTCTCCTATTTAGGTATAGTTGGGTAGGCACTCGCACAATTTGTAATTTGGGTTTTGATAAGATTGTATAAGAACCTAGATTACTGGTCTCTTATAACAAGATCAAATGTTGAGTAGAGAGGATTGGTGTATTAACGTCCACATCAAATCTGTAGGATTCTACAAGGCATTTAGGAATCTATCTCACTTTCTTCTATAGTATCGTGCCATCTTAGTATTGTCTCCGTAAGTTAAGTCCAATCGGTATCTAGTTGATTTTAATTGGTATCTCAACCATCATAATTGAGACTGGTTGGTCCCAATTGGTATCTCACTATCATGGCCCAAACTATCGGATCATGAGGTCACCTATTCTAATCCACCAAGATAGGAGAACCCCTTACCACTCGTTCAATAGAAAATGCAAAAGTTTTTATTAAATAGAAAAAACCAACCTTTATTACAACAGTTTTATTAAAAACATTAAGTGCAAAAATGTAAACTACCCCTAGGAACTATTCTAAACAGGTAAAAGAGCTTCAAAATCAAGAAAGAAAAGATTGGACACAATTTTCACCAGGAATGAGAGGAGTAGAAGCTCTTAGATAACATTATCCACATCATCTATGAAACATCAATTCATCCTATAACCAGACTATACCCCAAAATGTTATAGAAAGAGTAGTATCAACTCAAACAATACATACTATTGGCACCATATACCGATCAAGATTAGATCACGTAGACACAATATAGCAATCACAAAAGAAAACATAACTTCTAAAAATTTAATCCACAAACTATTATCCACTTGTGTTACCTAAGAGTATTTCTATTCTTATTCTCATTAATTATTTATCACCTTCACATCAAGTGTCATCCATCCTAACTCTCAGAGTTTAACCCCAATAGCTATTATAAGTCAGTCTATTTCACTTACGCCTCAATTAACCTCAAATGATAATTGAAAATCAATTATCATCACCTTATAACAAGTACAACTATGAACACACATTATGATAATTACCTCAAGTTTATGATACTTAGCCTTTTCAAGTAACTCTACAACGTTAGTCAAGTACAAGTCAAGGGACAACAAGTCATGTCAAACCATGACCAAGTCAACAACTCCAACTTTAACAATATCCAAGTCAAGAAATCATGACTCTAACAACAAAATCCCAAATATATCAAGCAACATCATAATTCGGTTCACTCAAAGAACCCACAACAATAACAACAATATAACTTGGTCCACTTATGGAACCAATATAAACAACAACATTAATAATCATATGCACGGTCCATTTAAGGAACCTTCACACTCAATATGCCTTTTATATACATGCTAAGGGTCTTATGGTTGTCCACTAGTCAAGACTTACAAAGGAAGAGCTCTTATCCATGTAATGTATGGGCATGGTATCGAAGCCAACCAATGAATCATAATAACCAATTTCATGAAGATGTTCAAATACTGGTATATCCAATAATAATAACAGATATCACAACAATCACAACCACAATGAAAATAGGCAATCATACTTGTACAGTAACCAAGCCTTTAATATAACCTCATTATATGGGATTAACACCTAGATATTATTTATAATTCCATTCCTTAACTATGCATTACAAAAATAGACAACCACCCAAACACTTGGTCAATTCGAGCTAATCATTTCATGTAAAGAATAATCATTCCACGTAAAAAACAATCATTCTTTAACACACCAATTAACTATAGATATGATTCATTGAAGTCATAAATTACAACATGTCCGAAGATCAATCCACGACTTATTCAAGTAAACACTATCAAGACACATCATTAAATCTAAGTATTCAATTTAGGAATGCACATTCAACTCAAAAGAGTCTAAACTCTAGTTCAACATTCATAAATTCATTCACTATTCCAATCCTTCTTTACTCATTTTGATATCGGAGATTTCATTATTATCTAGCAATCCTTATATTCAAGTCATTACTAGGTTCAATACCTACTCCATTATACAATCGTTAACTCTATTCAACTTACAATCTAACTTTAGTCATACACCTTTACACCGTCTACTTCCTAACCCTTAGCCTAACTTAACCTTAGGATCTTAAATAAAGTCATTGTCTCTTAAAACCATAAATAGTCTACATCACTAACCTTAGGCAAGATTATCCTATATTCCAACAACACATAATACTAAGTTCACTGTCTTATGATAATGTAAGACCCCGCAAAAATTCTTACCTTAATTCAGTCCTTTAAACTTGCCAAGGGGGTTCCAGACTTAGAAATTTCTAGCTAAGTATTCAGACTTAGTGTTATTTTAGCCTTCAAAAGTTGGAAATCTTATTTTTCAACCTTTACATCCATTAAATATTGATGTTTGAGTTAATTCTCGATCAGTAATGTCAATAGATGTTCCTGAACAAGTTTTGAATTTTTGTATTTCATTTGAAGTACCTTTGGAATCCTAAACTAGTGAATCAATACGATTTTGATACATCATGTCAACTATCACGTTGATAAATGTTTTCTCCAGCTCCCAGCATCAAATTTTAGTGAACCGACAGTGCATTGGTTATTGCATCGATACCATGCACTTCATCCCTTATAACACGAAATTTAGCCCTCTTTTAGGAAGTTATATTCATTCTTTCACTAATTGCTCAAGAACAAAAACCATAGGTGAATTAAATTCAAATTCAAATTCAAGGCTCAAGATTTCACCGTTAATTTTCCAGAATTCACCAACTAAGATATGTGAAGTATTCATCCAAGGGTTCCTTCAACCCTTGGAGTCCAAGAAACTCTTTTAAAGCTCATGTAGAGTGATTTCATGATTCTCATGATTTGAATTAAAGTGTATTCATTATTATTACTTAATTGGGTTTCTGTTTCATGATTTATTACAAGATTCATGTAGAGTTAATTGATATGTGTGCTTTATCATATGAATTCATGTTGAAACTCTTGGAATTGTGTAATTAAAATTGAATCATGATTCCTACATGTTGTTTTAGTATTATGTACATATATTATGCCCCATAAGTGTTTGATGAAGTGTCCATGTGAGTGGAATAGTGAAATTATATCATGTTAGCATGTATGCAAGTTCATGTCATGCAAGTGTTTGCTTGAATACCCAAATGAATGAATGATGACTAAGTAGTTAGTTACCATGTCTTAAAATTATGCCATGTCTTTTAAGTTTATGCTTTCAAGTCCTGGGGTATTTAATACCCGACAATTTAGCTGCTTGTTTAGAGCCATGGTCATTCACAGAGTAGAATCAGTCATGTCTCGATCAGTAGAATTCAATCAGTTACAAAACTTAGGAAAACTCAGTGAACTCAAAATCAGTCCAGCTCAGTTCAGTAAAATCAGTTCAGTTTAGTTATACAGTATGATCAGTTACAGTTCAGTATAGCCTAGTATAGTTTAGAATTCAGTCCAGTATCTATTCAGTTAAGAGTAGGATTCAGCACTGGATGAACCCAACGATGGGGACTTATCTGCCAGTAGAGGGTGAAATCCTTAGATGCAGTCCTTGCAATCCAGAACTATGTAGCCAGCCTAGGTTAAGGTTGATGAGGTGATCTACCTGCCAGTTAATGGTATCACCATTCTGGTTCAGAGCACCTGCCAGATGAGGGTGACTTAGCACTTATCCTTACCCGTGGTACGGTATTGACACCCTTTCATCTGGGGTTATAGGTTGGACCCTAAATTAGTTAGAGAAGGGGCATATTAGTTAGATAATTACTTCCCACAGTCTTAGTTTTAGATTCAATATCAGTATGGAACTCAGTTCAGTTTCACAGATTCAGGACTATCAGACACAATCACTCAGATCAGTTCAGGACTCAGTATAGTTCCACAGAATCATGACTGTCAGATACAGTCATTCAATTACTAGTAATTTAGTATCAGTATACTCAGATATCAGTTAATCAATATTCAGATTCAGTATTCAGTGTTATATGATCTCAGTACAGTTTACATATTCACGCATGTACTCTCATTTAGTCATACTCATGATATTCAGTTAGTATTATTCATGCATATGAACTTATGAATTTTAGCCTACCTCATAGAGTGTACCGGTATATTCAATGTACTGATGGATACTTTTCTTTTGTGCTATGATATCTTATATCATAGGTTGAGACGCATGGTCTCCCGAGCACCCTTAGCAGTTTAGATTCTCAACATAAAGAGTTAGTGCTGAGTCCTCATAGTTCAAGGACGTGATTATTTATATTAGGATTTCAGTCCATTTTCAGTAGCCGAAGTTAGTTGGGGACTTGTCCCATCAACTCCAGAGTTCAGACTATTTAGAGGTTTTTTATACTATAGTATTTTCAGGCAGTTGTTTAGTTTTCAGTATTGATGTTCAGTTTTGCTATTATGATACCATATTTAGTATTATTTACAGTATTGAACCTTATGTCCAGTTTTTCACCTACTTTCTGCATATTTACCGTATTGTTATTTAGTTATTACAGCAGGTACTGTTAAGGGTTATTTTGTGGTCCTTTAGGATTATGAGCACCGTGTAGCATCTGAGGTACACACTCGGGGCATTACAAACTTCGTATCAGAGCCTACGGTTCAACAAAGTCCTAGGAAGTCTGAAAGCTGCATCTAGTAGAGTCTTGTGCATGAGTGAGTTACGTGCCATACTTATGGGTAGGAGGGTTCAAGATGTTTTAGGAAAAGTTTCCCTTCTTTCAGTATTCATGTCGTGCGAATGAGCATGAGCTCTAGTTAAACTCTTAGTCTAATACTTTATTTTCCATTTATAGAAATATGCCTCCAAAGAGAACTAAAGAAAGAGGAACAGGACACCAGCCAGAACCCCAACCCGTTCAGCCAGATCCATTGGACGAACACGTCTGCCACACTGAGTTCAGAGAAGTATTCACCACCTTAGCTCATTCTATGGTAGCCCAGAATGAATTCCCAGCTGTCATTCTAGCCAACCCAGTGGCCAATACTACTGCTGCCAGGATTTGGGACTTAACCCGAATGAACCCTTTATCTTTTACTGGGTCTAAGTCAGATGAGGACCCTCAGGAATTTCTTGATTAGGTGCAGAAGGTTACTAATATTATGAGGGTGACCACTGTTGAGAGTGATGAGTTAGCTGTATATCAGATGTAGGATATGGATCACTCATGGTTTAAATAGTGGAAAGCAGAAAAGGCCGCAGATGTAGGGTCCATAGAGTGGGACGAGTTTGCCACTGCTTTTATGGATAGATTCTTCCCACTAGAGTTGAGAAAAGAAAAGGTTTTAAAATTTATCAATCTGAAGTAGGGAAATATGATAGTGAAAGAGTATTCTCTTAAGTTTACTCAATTAGCTAGATATGCTCCTCATATGGTGGCAGACAACAGATCCCTAATAAGTGAGTTTGTGTCAGAGGTGTCTAGCAGCGTGGTCAAGGAGTGTAGGACCGCATGCTTATTAAGGAGATGGACATATCAAGGCTCATAGTCTATGCTCAGCAGATAGAGAAGGCTAAGAATATAAAGAAGGAGAGAAGAGCAAGAGAGCGAGAAAAAGTAGTTTCAACTTCGCTCAGCCTAAGTTAGAGGGTGGAAATCATTCTTAGTTCTACCTAAAATCCTCAGTTCCATATCCATCCTCAGCCAGTTCTCTTGTGCCAAAATTCATAAATGACTATAGGGATAGGGCACCAAGACTTAAACCCTAGGGCAGTGTAGCAGTGCCCGAACCAATCCCCTTTGTTAGAAGTGTGGCAAAAACCACCAGGGTATCTGTAGAGTAGGTAGCTATGTGTATTTTTGGTGTGTCAAGCCAGGCTATAGAGTCAGAGATTATCCCTAGTCAGGTCTCAGGGTCAGTATAATCATTCCCCAACTTAGTTCGGTCACTCGAATCAATAGGGTGCCGCTTCCAGTGCCAGCAGTGGGTAGAGCCCAAATAGACTCTATGCTCTTTAGTCCCGATAGGATTTGGAGAGTTCTCCTGATGTGGTCACTGGTATGTTACAAGTTTATCATTTGTATGTTTACGCTTTGCTAGATCCAGGAGCTTCGTTATCCTTTGTTACTCCTTATATAGCTATAGATTTTGAAGTTAGTCTTGAAATGCTACCAGAGCCTTTCTCAGTCTCTACCCCAGTGGGTAAATCTATCATAGCCTAGTGGGTATACAAGAACTGTTTGGTTATGGTATCTCAGAAAGTCACTTCAGCAGGCTTAGTTGAATTAGAAATGAATGATTTTGATGTCATTCTCGGCATGGATTGGCTTCTTTCTTGCTATGCCTCAGTCGACTGTAGAAACAGAATTGTCCAATTTTAGTTTTTAAATGAACCCATCCCAGAGTGGAGGGGTAGTACTTCAGCACTTAGGGGTCAACTTATTTCTTACCTTCGGGCTAGAAAAATGATATCTAAGGGATGTGTCTACCATCTTATTTGAGTCCATGACTCTAGTTCAAAAACCCCTACTCTTGAATCAGTGTTAGTATAATGTGAATTCCCAGATATGTTTCTCAAAGATCTTCTCGGAGTTCCTCCCGAAAGGAAAATTGATTTTGGAATTAATCTTCTCCCAGATACTCAGCCCATATCTATTCCGCCATACAGAATGGATCTGGTAGAACTCAGAGAATTAAAAGAACAATTAAAAGATCTCCTATATAAGGGATTCATCAGATCCAGTATGTCCCCATGGGGCACACTAATTTTATTCGTGTGTAAGAAAGATGGTTCCATTAGAATGTGTATTAGCTACCATCAGTCACAGTCAATAAAAAGTATCCACTTCCCATAATCGATGACTTGTTTGACTAACTTCAGGGTGCCAGTTACTTCTCTAAGATAGACCTCAGATCAGGCTATCACCAGCTCAGAGTCAGGGAGTGTGACATCCTAAAAATAACTTTTAGAACTCGATATGGTCACTTCGAATTCATAGTCATGTCCTTTGGTCTTACCAATGACCCAACAACTTTCATGGACTTGCTGAACTATGTGTTCAAGCAGTACTTGGATATGTTTGTCATAGTCTTCATAGATGACATTCTTGTCTACTCCCGCAGTGAATATGATCATGCAGACCATCTCAAAATAGTATTACAGACTCTTAGAAATCATCAGTTATTTGCCAAATTTAGTAAGTACGAATTTTGGATAAGGTCAGTAGCTTTCCTCGGCTATATAGTTTTCGATGATGGCATTAGGGTTGATCCCCAAAAGACTAAAGCAATAAGAAAATAACCCAAACCCATCTTTCCTTTTGATATCAAGAGTTTCTTGGGCTTGGCCAACTATTACCGAAGGTTTGTTGAGGGATTTTCATCTATTGCATCCTCTATGTCCAAACTGACTCAGAAGAAAGTTAAATTCTAGTTGTTAGAGTCTTGTGAAAAGAGTTTTTAGGAGTTGAAGACTCGACTCACTACAACTCCATTTTGGACCCTACCAGATGGTTCAGACGGCTTTGTTGTGTATTATGATGCCTCCAGAGTTGTCTTAGAGAGTGTTCTGATGCAGAGAGGTAAGGTCATAGCTTATGACTATAGACAACTTAAGTCCCATGAAAAGAATTACCCTACTCATGATCTTGAGTTGGCAGCAGTAGTGTTTTCCTTAAAGATTTGGAGGCATTATTTGTGTGGTGTGCACACTGATGTGTTCACTGACCATAAGAGCCTGTAGTATGTATTCTCTCAGAAAGACCTAAACCTCCATCAGAGAAGGTGGTTGGAGTTGTTAAAAGACTATGACATGAGTATTTTATATCATCCGAGCAAGGCCAATACAGTGGCTGATGCTCTCAGTAAGGTGTCTATGAGTAGTGTTGCTCATATGGAAGATGATAAGAAGAAGTTAGTTCAGGAAGTTCATCAGCTATCCCGACTAGGTGTCTACTTAGTCAATTTAGCAGAAGGTAGTGTATGGGTGCAGAGTAGTTTATAATTATCCCTAGTTTTTGAAGAAAAGAAAAACAGGATAGGGATCCCAGTCTAGTTAAGTTGAAAGAATCAGTCAGAGATCAGAAGGTAGAGTTTTTCTCCTAAGGGGGAGATGGTGTTTTGTGTTGTCAGGGTTGACTATGTGTGCTAGGCGTAGATAACTTAAGGTAGCGAATCCTTGCAGAAGTGCATGGTGCATGCTACTCTATTTATTTAGGGCCACTAAGATGTACCGTGATTTGCAAGAGATCTACTGGTGGAGTGGGATGAAGAAAGATATAATAGAGTTTATGGCTAAGTGCTCAACATGTCAGCAAGTTAAGATTAAGCATCAGAAGCCTAGTGGGTCCAAGCAGGAGTTCAACATTTCCACTTGAAAATGGGAAGAAGTGATCATGGACTTTGTGATGGGTTTTCCTCATACTCATCATCAGCATGATTCAGTTTGGGTCATTGTAGTCAGGCTGACCAAATCAACTTATTTTCTACCAGTCCATGCGTCTTACTCAGTCGAGGATTATGCCAAACTCTATATTAGGGAGTTGGTCAGATTGCACGGTGTTTCGCTGTCCATCATCTCAGATAGAGGTACCCAATTCATCTCTCATTTTTGGAAAGCATTCCAAAAGGGTCTTGGTACCCGAGTTCACCTCAGTATAGTTTTTCACCCTCAGATAGATGGTCAAGTAGAAAAGTCTATTCATACTTTAGAGGATATGCTGCGAACGTGTGCAATAGACTTTAAAGGTAGTTTGGATAACCACTTGCCTTTGATTGATTTTGCATACAACAAAAGTTATCATTTCTGTATTCAGATGGCTCAATTTGAGGCGATTTATCTAAGGAGGTGTAGATCTCTCATTGGTTGGTTTGAAATAGGTGAGTCCATAGTGGTAAGGCCTAACCTGGTATTTGATACCTTAGAGAAAGTCCAGTTGATCAGGTAAAGGCTTAAGACAGCTCAGAGCCGACAGAAATCGTACGTAGATGTGCGCAGAAAGGATAGCAAATCCTAGATTGGTGACTATGTGTACTTGAAAATCTCTCCTATGAAAGGAGTGAATCATTTTGGAAAGAAAGGGAAACTCAGTCCATGATATGTCGGTCCTTACCGAATTCTCAAACGTTTTGAAAAGGTAGCTTACAAGCTTAAGTTGCCTTCAAATCTATCTTTAGTCCATCCGGTGTTTTATGTATCCTCGCTAAAGAAATGCATAGGTGAACCATTATCTATAGTCCCTATAAAGGGCATAGATGTTCAAAACAACCTCTCTTATGAAGAGATTCTAGTCAAAATCCTTGATTATCAGATTCACAGACTGAGGAACAAAGAAGTCCCTCTAGTCAATGTTCTTTGGCGGAATCAGTTCGTTGAGGAAGCTACTTGGGAAGCATAAGCAGATATGTAGACCAAGTATCCTCACCTCTTCTCTGTAAACTCAGATTCAGCTCAAGGTAATAGTTTTCCTTAAGCTTATTCAGTTTCATGCTCAGATTTTCCATTACGAACTTAGTATCAGTTATCATTGCATATTCTGTCATATGTTTATGAGTTATTTCAGTCATGTACTTATGCATCAAATATGTACGTTCAGTATGAAATTCAGTATGTCAGTAATGTCAGTTAGATAATCATGTTTCATATGTTCATGTTCAGTAAGTAAGTTCAGTCTAGGAGTATTCTCAGCTTAGTCAATCTTA
The DNA here is from genome assembly GCF_002878395.1 of Capsicum annuum. Lineage (NCBI taxonomy): Eukaryota > Viridiplantae > Streptophyta > Magnoliopsida > Solanales > Solanaceae > Capsicum > Capsicum annuum. Next base: position 113,672,110 of record NC_061112.1, on the reverse strand, counting down.
TTCGAGGATGAATGTTCCCAAGGGGGAGATAATGTAAGACCCCACAAAAATTCTTAGCTTAATTCAGTCCTTTAAGCTTGTTAAGGGGGTCTCAGACTTAAAAAATTCTAGCTAAGTATTCATACTTAGTGTATTATATCCTTCAAAAGTTGATAATCTTATTTCTCAACCTTTACGTCTATTAAATGTTGATGTTTGAGTTAATTCATGATCAGGATTATCAATAGGTGTTTTCGGAAAAGTTTTGGATTTTTTGGACTTCGTTTGAAGCACCTTTGGAATCCTAAACCAGTGAATCAATGTGATCTTGACGCATCGCATCGAATATCACATTGATAAATGTTTTCCCCAGCTCCCAGCATTCAAGTATAGTGAACTAATGCAGACTCGATGCGGTGCATTGGCTATCGCGTCGATGCCAACGACGTCGCGACTCGGCCTGTGCGTCGATGGTTCAGTTTACAGTCATTAAAAAGCTACATCCTCAGGGTTAATTAAGTCTTTTTCCCACGCCTGTCAGCCCCCATAACACAAAATTTAGCCCTCTTTTAACAAGTTATATTCATTCTTTCACAAATTGCTCAAGAACAAAAACCTAGGTGAATTAAATTCAAATTCAAGGCTCAAGATTTCAACGTTAATTTTCCAGAATTCACCAACTAAGGTATGTGAAGTGTTCATCCAAGGGTTCTTTCCACCCTTGGAGTCCAAGAAACTATTTTAAAGCTCATGTAGAGTGATTTCATGATTTCCATGATTTAAATTAAAGTGTATTCGTGATTATTACTTAATTGGGTTTCTATTTCATGATTTATTACAAGATTCATGTAGAGTAAATTGATATGTGTGCTTTATCATATGAATTCATGTTGAAACTCTTGGAATTATGTAATTGGAATTGAATCACGATGACTACATGTTGTTTTAGTATTATGTCCATATATTATGCCCCACAAGTGTTTGATGAATTGTCCATGTGAGTGGAATAGTGAAATTATATCATGTTAGCATGTACGCAAGTTCATTTCATGCAAGTATTTGCTTGAATGCCCAAATGAATGAATGATGACTAAGTAGTTAGTTACCATGTGTCAAGATTATGTCATGTCTTTTAAGTTTATGCTATCGAGTCTTGGGGTATTTAATACTCGATAATTTAGCTGCTTGTCTAGAGCCATGGTCAGTCACAGAGTAGAATCGTCATGTCTCGATCAGTAAAATTTAGTCAGTTACAGAACTTAGTAAAACTCAAAAAACTCAGTAAACTCAGAATCAGTCCAGCTCAGTTCAGTAAAATCAGTTCAGTTATACAGTATGATTAGTAACGGTTTAGTTTAGCCTAGCACAATTTAAAATTCGGTCCAGTGTCTATTAAGTTGGGAGTAGGATTCAGCACTGAGTGAACCCAAGGATGGTGACTTACCTGCTAGTAGAACGTGAAAACCTTAGAAGCAGTCCTTGTGTTCCAAAACTACGTAGCCAGCGTAGGTTGAGACATCAACCTGCCAGTTGAGAGTTGATGAGGAGATATACCTACCAGTTGAGGGTACCACCATTCTCGTTTAGAGCACCTGCCAGATGAGGGTGACTCAGCACTTGTCCTTACCCGTGGTATAGTATTGACACCCTTCCAACTAGGGTTACAGGTTGGACCCCAAATCAGTTAGAATTGGTATGTCAGTTAGATGATTACTTCCCATAGTCTCAGTTTCAGATTCAATCTCAATATGGAACTCATTTCAGTTCTACAGATTCAAGACTGTCAGACATAGTCACTCAGATCAGTTTGGGATATAGTATAGTTCTACAGAACTATGACTGTCAGATACAGTTATTCAGTTACTAGTAATTCAGCATCAGTATACTCAGATATTAGTTAATTAGTATTCAGATTTAGTATTCAGTGTTATTACGATCTTAGTACAGTTTACATATTAACGCATGTACTCTCATTCAGTCATACTTATGATATTCAGTTAGTATTGTTCATGCATATGAACTCATGCATTTCATCCTACCTCACTGAGCATACCAGTACATTCAACATATTGACACTTACTTTTCTTTTGCGCTATGATGTCTTATATCATAGGTTCAAACGAACGGGCTCCCAAGCACCCTTAGCAGTTCAGATTCTCAGCATACAAAGTTAGTAGTGAGTCCTCATAGTTCGAGAACGTGATTATTTATTTTAGCATTTCAGTTTATTTTCAGTAGTCGGAGTTAGTTGTGGACTTGTCCCATCAACTCTATAGTTTAGACTATTTAGAGGCTTTTCAGACTGAAGTATTTTCAGACAGTTGTTTAGTTTCCAGTATTGACGTTTAGTTTTGGTATTGTGATACCATATTTAGTATTATTTACAGTGTTGAACTTTATGGTCATTTTTTGCCTACTTTCTGCATATTTACCATATCATTATTCAGTTATTACAGCAGGTACCAGTCATGGGTTAGCTTGTGATCCTCTGGGATTATAAGCACCGTATAGCATCTGGGATACAGACTCGGGGCATTACAGATAATTAGGTCAAATAACTAGATTATGAGCTCACACCGCCTCATTGTTATCTATATTCACATAATTCACATTACAACCCATCATAGAGTCATACAAATACAAAACATCCATCACGGATCCATGCATTAATAATCAACATACAATTAGGTTATTATTATATTAAATTCATGTATTAACCACCCAAACTCCATGCCCGTAGGCCTAAGTATGATTTCTCTCATTAAATCTACATTATGGATGCAATTACTCACCATAGTCTACTACTCATAAATCATGACCTATCCGGACACCAAGCTGCTGCATCAAGTAAGCTATGTCATGGATGCTCTTTTTTTCTTCATATTTCTAAAGGCTAAATCATCTAATAATAACAATTACATGAGTAATTAATAAACTATTCTCCAAACAAATACCTTGGAAATTCGAATACACTAATTCTACCCTCAATTACAGTCTATAACATTATCCAAGGGTCAATTAGTCATTAAAATAGTTTTTTCAAGCTCAACCCAACTCCATTAATGGTGTTTTTAGGATAAAGGTTCCACCTTTATTAAAATCAAGATCTCTAACTATCAATTTTTATGTTTTAGCATCTCTAATTCATGCTTGGGATTGGTATAAATAATTTACAAGTGATTCTCGGTGACATTAACTCAAGTTGTAGGTTTTCTGCAAAATATCATGAATTTGGGATTCAAATCCCCAAGAATTTTACCATTAAAGGTTATTCTAATGATTCTAGGATATTAAATAATTGAATAATAAACAATATGATGAAAGAAATTTATCTCAACAAAGAATTTTCACCCATAACATGAGAAAATTGTCCCTTTAGGCTTAGAGATAAAATTTTGGGATTTGGAGGCTGAAACCCATAAAAAAAATGGGTTATAAACTGTTATATGTGTATCTATGGCAACCTGACACACTATAGCAATATCGCTATAATGACCTAGCCTGCTACAACGCTCTTAACTTTATAAAAAGAACAGTCTTTAGTAAATCGATCATACCTTTTTACTCAGGAAGCATATTAATGAATTATCTACTAAGTTGGAAAGAATAACCGGAGATAATTAATTTGGAGATATTGGGTCCACCAACTCCTTATATTATGGGAGAAAATCTTGTTTGAATTTGACCCTATTTTTAATTTGTCCGAAACTAAATCAGTAAGGATACTTTCAACTTAACTTTATGCTAGGAGTATTGTATGATCTTAGTACATATAATATAAAATTTCATACTAAAAGAATTGATCCTAACACATGTGGCGAATGAGGTTTGTTTACCTTTACCATATATTTATAGTAACGATGCAACCGGTCGTTACATTCACTAAGGTTGAAAAGTTAGAACAAGGTATTTGACCCAGTAGAGGTCAATAAGAAGAATAGAGATTAAATGGTTATGTTGTGAAATTTGCTTGATATGGTGTTAAAATACTTGTGCATTATACAGTTTTTTATTGTGGTACGATAGAATATTTGTATTACTTATATGGGTGGTTATTATTTGATCGTACTATTACCTAGTTGTTTGACTGTCAAACATTTCAAGTGAAAATGATTGACAAAAGTGATATGAGATTAGTGGGTTTAATAGAATATTTGAGAATTGTAAAGACTGAGTATGATTTTGAGGTATGCTTAATTTCTGTGATTTGAGATAGTATTAATTTTTAATGATTTGAAGAACGCTTGATTTCTATTTGGTCCTTGATGATATACTTAGATATCCACATATGGTGTGATTATTGATGATAAAAATATATGAGATCATTGTGTGGTTTGATTTTTATAATGATATTTGGGATTCTTGAGTGGTGTGATTTGTTGATACCTAATTCTTGTCCTCCACGATATGTTTAATTCTGAGTTTCTTCGATTTTAAATAAAATCAAAAATATTTATTCGGATACATGTTTTATAAAATAATTTATTGGGTAAGTTGTGATGTTTATGTGATAAATTATACATTTTCATAATCATGTATACGAGATCATATGATTTTACTAAAAATTAGATTTTAATCAAGGGTTGTCTTGAAAATTAATTTAAATGGGTAAAACCTTGGTTAAAATAATGATTTGTCTATTTTAAAAAATAATTTATCTAGAAAATATTTATTTTGTTTATTAAATCAAGAAGATCGGAATTGAATCGATTGTTAATTTATTTTGAATTTTGATTCGATTTAGCCGATTTTGTTGGATTGACCATAAATGAAATCAATTTGGCCACAATTACAACGTAATTGGCCAATTGATTTATCAATTTGATTCAAATTTAATTAAAGTCGCTAAAATCATAATTTATGGGTTGTTTAATAGATAGCATAATATTAATAATTAGACTATTTGACAAATAGCCTAGTATTTATCTTTTCACCTAGTTTCTAACCTTTTCCCACATTTCAGTACTTCTTTTAATTTTGGGCCTACCCTAGCATCCCACTCCAATACACCAGCAGCATAACAACAACGAAAAACCACCCCAGGCCCAACATCAACATAACACCAACTGCCATCTTTTTTTACCCTTCTCCTTCAGCTATACAAACACACAACGTTAACAATGACAATAATCAACATGAACACACAATAACAACAAAATAACATCAATCCCCCTCCTACAAAAAACCCTAGCCGCCCCTTCATTTACCCTTTTACCTCCCATCATACCACCATTTTTGGCTAAGATTTCACTAACTTTCCCCATCATCAGACCATACTCATTACTTTCCGGCAAGAAACATGCCAAATCATACTATATTCAAGTCCGCATTAATGGTAGCGACCCATTTTGAGTTTTTTTTTTCTGTTCTTTCATCTTTTCGTTCTGATTTTGGTACCAATTTGATACAAATTCCAGCTTGCATGTTGTCTGATTGAGAATTTCAAAATTCTTTTTTAACAAATATTTCAAATCAGAAAATCCTAATTTTTTTCCAAAAATAAACCCCAAGTTTTTCTATAAATAGATGCTAAGGGAAAGAGGGAATTCTTTGAAAAAAATTGAGAATTCGGGAGGAGTATTTATCTAATCCTATATAATCAATGAATTTGAGAAGAAACATACTTGAAAATCGATTTTGACAAAAAAAAAAGAAGAGAAAAAGTGAAAATTCCAAGAAAGTTGTTTTGGATTCCAGAAAAATCATTGAATTTCAGTGAAATTGATTGAATTCCGGTGTTAATGTCCGTCTAAAGAGATCGTATGTCTCAGTTCCTATCCCAAAAAAGATGAACACATCTTGCTCTTTTAATTCCTTTGTTATTTCTTCTATTTCTTCTTCCTCCTCTTCTTCTTCTTCTCCTCCTCCTCTCCCTTCTTCTTCTTCTCCTCCTCCTCCCCCTTCTTCTTCTTCTTCTTCTTCTTCTTCTTCTTCTTCTTCTTCTTCTTCTTCTTCTTCTTCTTCTTCTTCTCCTCCCTTCTCCTTCTCTTCCTCCTTCTTCTCCTTCTTTTTCTTCTTCTTCTTCGTGCTAGTAGCAATTTTGTAGTAATGATTGGATTATGTGTTGTAGAAGGCCATGAAGGCCATATATTTTCATGTGATATATATTGTGGTGGTTATACTTGAATTTATTTTTTTGTTTGAACCATGGTTCGTTTAAGTCTGGTGTAGATATGTGTTTAGAAGAGTAGATGTGTGAATATGTATGGACCTTAAGTGATCATATTTTGTATTATCTCTTAATTTCTCTACTATTGGTTAATTCTTTGACGTTACTATTCAATTTTTGATACCTTTGTTTTAATATATGATTCCCACGAGTTAGGTCATTTTGAATTTTTTTGGAACTTTGAACCTGCTTGTTTCTTGTAGTTAAAAATTGATGAAGTTCATTTTTTTTTAAAATTAGAATCTGTTTTAGTTGTTGCAATCATTTTTTCTTTTATTTGGTATTATCTTCATATGATAGGCTATTTTAGGCTTGAGGTCTTCTATCTTCGTGTGAATCTTGACAAAGTTTGTTCTTTTCCCCATTGAAGCATGTTTATTTGGTCTAAGAAAAATTATGTTAGTATTTGCCATGTGTTCCAAATAATTTAATATTTTCTTTAAGAAATTAAGGTTGGATAGTCATTTGGCCTAGTTCTTTTATAAAGTATGTGACTTTCTTCTTAGTTGACACTTGCCTTAAGTTACTTTTGATCTTTGTAATTGGCTGTTATTTTTTAATCCACTCCAAATATGGTAGAATCTAGCCAAGTCGATGAAGATTTCAGTTTACTTTCTATTATACGATCTTGTTTGATCTTGGCTTTTCTTTTTTTCCATGACTTGACATAAAATATTCTATTTTGTTTTGTTTGCTTTAGACAATTGATGACTGATTGAGTTAATTTTTAATTGGTTCGTTGACACATATGTTAATTAATATCTTCTATTTCTTGTATGAATTCTCCATTTGAGTCCTCCAGACTCCTCCCTTGCATCTTCTAAGAGATCAATCTGTCATCAAGTTTGAGCCGCTTCCAAGTCTAAAAATGGACTAAAATCAGAAAGACCAAGGTTTTATACAAAGATATATAGTAGATATACTCTATATATAGTTCTTGAAAGTTGATATACAAGCTTAAAAGAGCAAAATGGGTCTTGGAAGCTGGTATACAAATTTGCAAATTGGTACACAACATGTATACAACCAAAAAATTCATAAAAAATAAACCCCCCAAAATTAGGCAGATTCCAATGGGACAAATTAGGGGCCTAAATCTTAAAATTTTCCTCTTTAGTTTATTTGTATATTCCTATTTGACTATTTGTTTGTAATGAACTTTGATTAAATCAAATTAAATTTCCTTTCGAATTGTCATATCTATTTTATTTTTATATTTTCTCTCTCTTTTTTTTTTTTTATAATTCATCATGTAGTCTCAATTCTTGGGTTAATAAAATTAGTCTTTTTATGTTTGTTCTTGAGAATAAGCCTTTGAGAATAAAAATGATATTTTATTTTATTAATGTGTTAAATTAATTTACTTAAGTTAAAAGAATTTTCTTCAACCTAAAAATCAATTTTAAAAATTAAAAATCTTTCACTAATTTATCAAAGTTCATAACTCGTTGAAATTAATGTTTTTCCTCAAAAGATAAAACTTTATATTATCAATAATGATATTTAAAATCACTTCCTTTCTCTTTTGAAAAATTGTCTTTCCCTAAATTGACAAAAGAATTAGATTTAGTTAACCTTTTTCTTTTGTTAATTTAAATGGATAATTTTTTACTTGTATGAATAAATGTCATTTTAGGTCATCAAAAAAAAAATAAAATAAAAGATAATCTCTTGAATTAAAGTTATTATTTTTATAAAATCAACCATTTTACAAAATTAGTCATTTTTAAGTTAGTCAAAAGTTGTTTGGTAAGCCATTTTAAATGGATGCTCCTAAGTCCTTTAAACACCTTCTTAGGACATTTATTAAATCCTTATTCATTTTCTCTTATTTCAAATTTATTTTTATTTTTTAATCTTTGAAATTACTCTAAGGTTTCTTGAATTTCTTACAAAAATCAAGTGGCAACTCTTTAAATTTCTCAAAATTAATTTAAATTTTTCTTGAATTTTTGGAATTAGTTTGAAAAAGTCAAAACTATTTTTTAAATGAAAATCCAAAAAGGATAAAACATGAATAATGATAATTATACTGGGAATCCTTGTGAGGTCCAAAATTTGATGAATAATGATAATTATACGGAGAATCCTTGTGAGGTCCAAAATTTGATGATTATAATTGAAATGTGTGGTCTGAACTTTCGATGATGATACTTGGGATCCTTCTGTGATCCTAATCTTTAATGATTATAATTGAGATCCTTGTGTGGTCCGAACCTTTTATAATTACTCTGGGATCATTGTGTGGTTCCAACCTTTGTTGATTATTCTTGAGATAATTTTATGGTCCCAACCTTTGATGATTATACTTGAAATTATTATGTGATCCTGCAACACCCCGCATTTTTGAGCTAGAATTTAAATCGTCATTCCTACATGTGTAAACATTGATCCCACTAGTTATATTTGAATACATGTTTCATGATATTTATCAAAGTGTGTGAAGTGCTTATGAGGTGAAAAATGTTCTTAGGAATCACTTAGCGCAAAGTTGATCCAAGAGCCTTTAATTCGGCCAAATTTTGGTATATGATTCTACAAGGGTCAACTTTGAACATGTATAAATTTTGACATATGTGTATATTTGAATATCAATACCCACCAAATTATAAATAATTTAACTAGATTTCTAATGATACCAATTTTGCCTTAATCTGATACCCGAGCAAAAAGTTATGACTATTTTTGTGAGAAAAAGTAAGGGTCCGCGATAGGTCCGCACCACGAGGGCTATTCCCCTGGAATACGGTTCATGCCGTGAGGGCTATTCCCCTAAAATAGGGTCCGTGGTGTGGAGACGTTGTATTTCCACCTTATGATTGAAGAGGTCAAGGGGTAATTTGGTCCTTTTCTCTCAACCCTAGTCATCCAAAACACAACTTATAACACTCAAAAGGGCATTATTCTCTCATAATCATCAAAATAACTCATGTAGAAATCCTCCTCCTTCCCAAGAACAACTACTCCAAAGAATTCAAGACTGCAAATTTTCAAGTTCAAGCATTCTTCAAGAATCTAACTATTGAGGTATGTGGGGTATTCACCAATAGGTTCCTTTCGCCCATTGAGTCCCAAAAATTCTCTTTTAGGTTTGAGTATGAATTTTACTCTTAACTATGATTTAATTTAGTGAAAACCATGAAATTTATTTATGTTTCCGCATTAATTTTACATTCAAGCGATGCTATTAGCTTTTTCATATAAATTATAATTCTATATGATTTAAATTCTAAATTACCATGTCATGTTTGGTCAATACCATGTCAATTTGTTAAATTCATGTATTTAGTCATGTAAACATGATATCCTCTCAAGCTTAACTTATCTCCATGTTGGAATTCATGAGGTTAATAGTTATTCAAGGGCACTATGTTTTGGGTCCCCCAAATTTTGATTTACTACCAATGATTTAGATGATGTTATCATATTTAAAGTATCATTCAGTGCTGGCAGGTTATGAACACCCGATATCTATGTGTTTTTACATATTTCTATTTTCAAGTAACAAGCCAGACAGAATCATGATTTTATTCCCATATTCAAATTACCATTTTTGTAATGAACTCACTAGTACTATTTCATGTTAAATACATTAGTTTACAAGTTCGTGGTTACTTCAGATTATGCATGCAATGTCAGTTTTTAGAACACAATGTTCGAGCATATTAGTCTTCAGTTCATGATTCCAGTGTTAGTTTAAATAGGAGTAGAATTTAGCACTGAATGAACCCAGGGATAGGGAATCACCTGCCAGCAGAGGGTTGACCTTTAGTAGCAGTCCCTGAGTTCCAGAACTATGTAGCCAGCGTAGGTATAAGAGGCCTTCCTTCCAGTTAAGGGTTGACATTTTTCTAGAGCCACCTGCCAGTAGAGGGTGACTCCCTAGTCCTTTGGGATACTAGTTTAGTGGATCCATATAGCCATGTGTTAGTACCCATGGCAAGGTACTGACAATTTTTCAACTAGGGTTACAAGTTGAACCTTGATTAGCTCAGATTGGGGTATGTCGGTTACATGATACCTCCCACAGTTTCAGTCTATACTCATTCTATACAAGTTTAGGTTTGCTTGACCAAGTAATCAGATTTTTAGTTATTCAGATTATTTCAGTACATGCTTTACTAGGTCTTACATTCTCAGTTTTACATGCTCATGTTTTAATGCTTAGTATCTATACAAGATCCTCAGTTCAGTTTTACAACATGTTCAACTTTATATGAGATTCACATACAATATTCATGTTTTTCATTTCCCAACTTATAGAATTATTTTTAGGTCATGATTTATAAATCTTACTATGACTTATAGTTTTTATGTATAGCCATGTTTTAAATATATGCTTCAACAAATAACTTATTTCCTTAGTTTTAAAGCATATTTTAAATATTTCCATGATTTAGTGCACGTCTCCATGTACTCAGTATATTCCAAAGTACTGACCATATATATGTATTTGTGGCTATATTCCTTCATGATGTAGGTACCAGATGTAGTCCACACACCAGAGTCAGACAATTCTCAGCTTTCAGCCAACGATTATTGAGTTCTCTTGTTTCGGAGACTCCAGTTAGTTTTAGTTCATGTACTTTATTGTTATTATTCTTATGTATTGATTTATGATAGTTGGAGGCATGTCCTAGCCACCTACAATCATTATAGTAGAGGCATCATAGATAGTCAATCAGAGTCATGATGTGTAATTCAAGTTCTGTCTTCAGATTTATCATGTTGTAAACTTTATCAGTATTACATTCATTCATATTTTCTTATGATTATGCTTCCGCTCAGCAAATTTAGCTTGTATTTATATTTTAATTCAGTTGCTCAAATAGTATGCTGGTACATGGATTAGCTTGGGATCACTTGTGATTCTAAGTACCGTGTTACAACTAGGGGGTAGCCTCGGGTTGTGAAAAATCTGATCCTTGATGATTATGTCTTGGTCTAAGTGTTGTTAGGTCATCCTTTTATGAATAATATAGTTATTGAGTTGACTTATTAATGATGCCTTAATAAGTGATTAGTTAAAGTGAGATAAATTTAATTATTTGCACAATCTTTGTGACTTGAATATAAGGTGAGTTGTGTAGATTATGACACGAATGTAAGTTTAATTGATTAAACATATAAAATTGGTTGTTTCCTATATTATGAAGAGGGGAGATATAATAATAGTTATACTTGATATTGGTAAGTTGAGCCTTAACTATGTGATTGACAATTATCTAGCTTAATTTGTTAAGTGACTTGAATGATCTTATAAGGATAAGGTGTTGGTGTCCTAAAGGTAGACTAATCGTTCGTACAAAATCCATGGTGGCTATGGATGAATATAATGGATTAATCTTTAAGGATGTGAATAAAGTGTTAGTTAATAATATTAATAGGCTTAGTGAGGAGGCAAAACTACCAGACTAACCTTGTAGTTGGCTGTTTATAGATTGATATTACGTAAATGCTTAGTCGATGGGAATAATTATTAGTGAATAGTGTCCCTAATGTATTGTAGTTGACTTGATAAGGTTGGTGAAACAAGTTAACTTGATTTCGGTTGATGATCTATAAGTGTAGGTTCGATCAAAGGAGTAGAGTTATTGGATGCATTTTGGCATACTCATATTCCTTTTGTTGTTACATGATAACCTTTTGTTGTTACATGATAACCTTTTATTGGTATTGCATCTTGAATGGTTGAGGTATGTTATAGGGACGAATAGACTAATATGAGTTATGGTGAAGAATATATGTGATATTGAAAATCCATAACAATATGATTAGTGGTGTTGTGAAGTTATAGAATTGGTTAGGGTGTAAATATCCCACTAACTTTTTCCTAATATAATGATGACAACCTTAGAGTAGTGCGGGATTGGTTACAAATCTGCGATTGTATGAATTAGTATTGAATAGTAGATCATGGTGTGCTAATTGGTGATTTTTTAGTGGTTAGTGAATTAGACGGTAAATTCAGTAAGTCATAGAAACTTTTGGTGCCTAAAATAAGTAGGTAGAACTCATTTAGAGTGAGTGTCATGAAAGAGTTAGTTCATATGTTGAATTCCTCGAAGTGTGTTGTGAAATGGAAGAAACTAGAACCAAGTCTCTAGTTACTACCTTGAACCGCTGCAGCGGAAAGTTCACCACTATAGTGGTACTACTGTAGCAGTGAAAGTGTTGTTGCACCATTACATAGATTCATCTTCCCCACTACCTATACTTTCATCCCAAATATTTATGCGCTGTAATATCATATGGTGTTTTAGGTATTGTAGATAATTCATTACATAAATTTTATCTTAAATTGTATATTTTGAGTTATAGTAGTCATGCTTTGTGTTAAGATCTTAGTGGTCTATAGTGGGTAGGCTGGTTGACATTATTATGGGATGATAGTTTGGTAAGTCTTATCAAATTATGTTAGAATTTGATGACAGTTTGCATTAGTTTCATACACATTGTATATATTAAACTCCGAGAATCATGCTAAAACTCTCTTTTCCACCAATGACTATTTAGGGATGAATGGTGGATAAACTAATACCTAATATAATGACCCATTTTGTTATTACTAAAAATATTTGTTGTAAAAATGTAACAACCATTTCCATCGTGCATGTACCTTCCATTATAAGTCCCATTAAAATTCTTCCTTGTTTTCAAGTTACAAATTTCAGGCTAGGCTAGTTTTGATTGAGATCAGATTAAGGTGTAGTCTAGAAAAATTTAGACATGATTTGGATGGGTTTAGTGGAATTTGACTTGAATTTTATATTGGACGATAAATAACCCATAGGAATTTACAAAATCGAATTTAGGTAAGTAGAACTCCTAAATGTGATCTTAACTTAAACAACATTGTTTGGAATGTCCAAGGTTTAAGGTGTGTTGTAAGAAGTGGAGTTTTGAGGTGAAACTGGACATTATTTCTAGTTGACTCTGCTATAGTTGCAGGCACGCCACTATAGCAGCGGTCAAAGGCTAGTCAATATCTCTATAGCGGTAAAAATCATAATTTAATTAAATATTTCTCCCAAAATAGTTTATTATTCTAAAACTCTATTTGGAAAAAAATGATAGACAATTTTGGGGTTATTTACACCAGAAATTCTTCATTTGTCTTTAAAAAGATAAGGAATCCATCCATGTTAACTTATAATTGATGATTAAGCCTTATATTCTAATTTATGGAGTTCAAGAAGGGTTTTAAGGTGGAATTTAGTTGTTTTCTAGTACAACGGAGAAAATTAAGCAATAAGTTAATGGATTTTGTTTATTAACAATTAATTTACCTTGAGTTCTGTTAATTCACTAATTTAACTATGGAATTGGTAGATTTAGGTGAATTATAGTTGAAAATCCCTAAAAAGGGAAAGCAATGATCATGAACTTTACCTTAGGGGTTGGGGGTGAGTTATAATTCTCTACATGGTGGTTCATGGTATTAATTGTGTATTTATATGCTTGTTCTGGACCACGAGGAAATAGAGATTGCATGGAAGGGAAAAGCTCTGGCTTAATGGAGTTTTGCAAGCTTGGTTTGAGTTAGATTATGGTCTTATAGTTTAATCTAATTTGTACTTTATATAAATGTTAACTACTTTGTAGTATGGCTTGTTGGTGAATGTTTTGTGGTCAATGTAAATGATTTTATAGTTGCTATATAATTTTTGACCTACCTTATTTGTTAAATGTGGAATATTTAGTACTTAGAACTTTCACACACTTTTGGTGAAACAAGGTTGGCAGATAATTGTGATTGAGGTTTAGTACATGGACAGAAATTATCCCCTGCAGGTCATGGATAGAGGATGGTTATATTACCCCTACATGTATGTACGAGGGTAAGGTGATTTTGATGGTTTCATGAATGAACTGATGAAATATGTTTATACGCTAAATAATTTTTTTTGACTTGACTTGATTGAATTTTCCTGGTGATAATATGTTGACTTTTTGGTTTTGATCACTAATTGCTTATTTGTTGCTTGCTATTCTATGTGTGATTGTTAAGCATGGATTAACTTGTTGTACTGTAATTTGATTTTGTGTTCATATTCTTATCTTGAATTGTCCAAATGACCCTACCAATATGTTGTTGTTTTCTTATGTGCTGATACTACACCTGCTCTTGTTTTTTTAGTGAAATGTATATTATAGCGGATCCTACGAGACCTCACTTGTGATCCCAATTGTTGGCTTCAGATTTTAGGATGAGCAGTATATCCGAATCACTATGGAATCTCTGCTTATTGGCATAGTTTCTTATTTCTGAACTTATGTTTCTATTACAATTTTTGGGGTTCCATCCCCTTCTTGACATTCTTTAGTAGTTTTGGTACAGATGACTTTTGGTTCCTAGGGATGGTTTATTTTCTTAAGAATAATGTTCCGCATTTTATTGTACTTATTTTTTTTTATTTATCATTGATTTTATCTATTAATGGCTTAGGTGTTGATTTTCTAAGTGTTGCTTGTAAGATGGTGTTTTGGGATAGATAGTTCTCCCATCGGGTGAGTAGTGTGGGTGCCATTTATGATGGGTTTTGTGTCATGACAAAGTTGGTATGAGAGCCTAGGTTCATTGATATATTCATACCAAAATAGGTTGGGTAGAGTCTCACAGAACTGTACGGAGACATCTGTACTTTTCTTTGGGGGGCTATAGGACTATAAAAAATCTATTATTTTTGTTTTTTTTGTGCTATAACTTGATTCGAATTGGTATATGGCAATCCAAATTAGTATCTAATCCACTTCATTCTTTTGTCTGTAGATGGTGAATACTAAGTCAATAGAATTCGACCAGCAGCACCCGCACCATCCATGGGGCCAATCGAGCGGGGGAAAGGATGAGCGAAAGAAAAAGTAGAAGAAAGAGGGGACGATCTACATACCCCCAGGGATAGAGCTCAAGTTGTGGCTAGACAAACTCTTGAGAGTTTCGTATATTTTTCCCTACCTCAGGATTATTTGGAAAAGATGGATGAAGTATAAGAATATGGTAGAGATCCCAACGTAGTAGCTTAAATTAGGTTTGCTGGAATAAAACTAAGTCGATTGAGGTTATGCAATAGGTGTTAGATTTTTTTGAGTGGGTTGGCTGGGACTAGTGCCACTTTCATGATATCGGTTTATCAGGCTCTAGTTGTTCATCCTACTGTAGCCATGGTTCCTAGAATGGATGAAGCTTTAGGGAATGATGTTTTTCCTCATTTAGTTTCAGATTCAGCGATGATTGGTACAGAACATGAACTGTTGACAATTCCTAAAGATAAAACCTTCAACACTCTAGGGTACTGAGTCCGAGAGTACTTTTAATTTCAACATTGATTGCTAAGAGAGGTTAGATAAGATACGTATTTTGAAGCAACATAGAGCTAAGTTTGTGACCTTTTAATTGGAGAATGATGCTAAGCAATGGTGAAAGGCGTATGTTGAATTTCCACCATCAACTTTGACCTTCTTGACTTGGGAGAAGTTTCACATTTTATTCTTAAACAAATATGTGCCATGGGCCCTTTGTGACCGCAAGAAGGTTGGGTTTTTGGCATAGGAACAAGGAGACATGTCAGTTAAGGCCTATGAGGCTATGTTCCATGGTTTATCTCACTATGCCACATAGTTGTTGACCTCTAAGAAGGAGATGATTTACCTCTACACTAAAGGTTTAAATTATGATCTTCAGGTATTATCTATACATATGACTTTTGCATGAAAGTGATTCAAGAAATTTTAGGCTATGTGAAGAAGTTTGAAGGGGTGACCCAAGCGGGTCATTCTAAAATACTCTAAGGGCCACGGAAAGCAAGCCTATTCAACCCTTCCTATTTAGTCAGCTTTGCCAACTTCTACTTGGTTCTAACTGATATTTTTTTGTAGTAGCAAATTGTTAGAAGCCAGGATTTTCTACTCTTTGGCCAGTTGTCCTTCTCTCAAGTGAGGGTCTTTCTATTATGGTGATGTTGGCCATTTTAAAAAGGAGTGTTCTATAAAGTAGGAGCATCATTAGGCACAACAGTAGACTCGAGCTATAGTTTAAATAGGTAGAGAAGAAGGATGAGGTAAAAAGGGTTATGCACAGAATGAATGGGGAAATTAGATTGGTGGTTGGGGTGGTTGCAGAAATGGCGGTGTAGGAGGAGGAGCACACCCGAGAAAGAAGTTAGCTTAAACTAATGACTGAGCTCATTGGGAAAGACTGATGCTGAGGCTTCTGATGCGGTGATCATAAGTACTCTTTTTTCTTATTGGATGGCTTCTATTTTATTTGATTCAAGGTCTACTTATTCTTTTGTATCTATTTAGTTTGCGGTGGGTCTGAATTTGGTTTGTGATGTATTTGATTATCCTATTTATGTGTCTACTCCAGTTGGTGAGTCTATGGTAGTAACTCATGTTTACCATTTTATCTAGTATTATTTATGGGTTTTTAGACTTGGGTAAACTTGATTATTCTGGATATCTTAGACTTTGATTTAAT
This sequence comes from Capsicum annuum, assembly GCF_002878395.1. Lineage (NCBI taxonomy): Eukaryota > Viridiplantae > Streptophyta > Magnoliopsida > Solanales > Solanaceae > Capsicum > Capsicum annuum. The sequence continues at coordinate 113,655,482 of NC_061112.1, read as the reverse complement.
TTTGGGTATGACCTGGTTATATCCATTTCACAATATAATGCTAAGACAATAAGTTTAGCTGTATTAATAATGAGTAATCTAGAGTTGTAGGGAGTGTATAAGGCTAAGCCGATGAAAATTATATGATTTATCCAATCCAGAAGGTTAGTGTGGAAGGGGTGTTTAGAATTTTTATTCATCTCCGGGATGTGAGTGCTGGGTCCCCTTCTGTAGATTCAGTTTTGATGGTTTTGGAATTCTAGGATATGTTCCCTTTGGACATACTAGGTATGCTTCTAGGTAGAGATATTGATTTCTGTATTAACTTAGAGCTGGGCACTCACCCTATATCTATTTCCCCCTATATAATGGCTCCAACAGAGTTGGTGGAGCTCAAGACTCAATTGTAGGAGCTGCGTAATAAGGGTTTTATTCATCCAAGTGCTTCACCTTGAGGTGCTCTAGTCCTATCTGCTAAAAAGAAGAATAGTAGTTTGTGGATGTGCATTGATTTTAGACATCTGAATAAGGTTACTATCAGAAATAAATACCTTTTGCCTCACATAGACAATTTGTTTGACCAGTTATAGGGTGCATCAGTGTTCTCAAAAATTGATTTATGGTTGGGTTATATAAATTTGAAAATTAGATAGGAGGATGAGTCAAATTCATCTTAGATTCTCCAAGACTATGCAAATATAGCATGCATGCTTTTCTTTACTCTTAGAGTAGACAAGAATGTCATTAATAAACATAGTAACAAAAAATCCAAGATGACTTACAGATATCGTTCATCAAAGACATAAAAGTTGCAGGTGCATTCGTCCTAGTTTAGTTATCGAAGTAAGGAACTTTGTGGGTTTTGCTAGTTATTACCGCAGGCTTGTCAAGAACTATGCTTCCATTAAAACAGAACTTTATAAGGTTAACTTATAAGGAAGGGCCATTTTTTTGGCCTGTTCAATCTGAAGAGAGCTTCCAAAACATCAAGATACTCTTGACTACAACACCTATTTTTTCATTTTTGGTTGAAGGTAAGGACTTTGTCATGTTTTGTAATGCTCCACTTTTGGGTTTGGGTGTTGTGTTAAGGTAGGATAAAAATGTCGGTGCTTATTCTTTAAGGAAGCTAAAGCCTCACAAAAGAAACTGCCAGCACATAACTTAGAGTTGGCAGCAATGGTGTTTGCATTAAGGATTTGGTGACACTGTCTTATGGTGTCAAGTGTGAGGTCTTTACATATCACCATAGCCTATAATACTTATTCACTCAAAGGGATTTGAATCTAAGGGGGCCGAAGGTCGATGGAATTGTTGAGGGAGTATGATGTAATTATTTTGTATCATCTGGGTAAGTATAATATGGTGCTATATGCATTGTTCCTAAAAGCGGTAAGTATGGGTAGTTGATCATTCTTGAGGGTGTCCAAGTGACCACTATCTAGATGTTTCAAACTCTAGCATCTCTGAGCATGTAGTGTGGGGTCTTAGACATGGGTGGTGTATTGGCTAGTGTTGAGGTATAGTCAACATTTGTGGATCATATTAATGCCAAGTAATTTGAGGAAGATAACTTGAATGCATTCCGAAATAAAGTGGTATGCAAAAAAGTGATAGACACCACCTTGACACGGGTGGGGTACGGTGGTTTAAGGGAAGATTATGTTCTCGTTGAGTTTGTGATTTGATTCACGATGTGCCTTCAGAGGCCTATGGTTTGAATTAGTATATTCATTTAAGTATAACCAAGTTGTACCATGAGTTAAGGTAATTTTATTAGTGGCCCGGGATGAAGAGAGACATAGTGGATTATGTGTCTAAGTGTCAGAACTGTCAACAACTGAAATATGAACACCAAAGTCCTGCAAGGCTGCTTTAGAGGATGCCTATACCTATATGGAGGTGGTATCATATTTATATGGGATTTGTGGTGGGTCTTTCTAACTCCATTTGGGTAATAGTAGGTTGGCTGACGAAATCAACTCACTTTTTATTAGTTCGGGTAGACTATAGCTCTCAACAGTTAGCTAAAATCTACATCAAATACATTGTCGGACTTCATAAGGTTCCCCTTACCATCATTTTGGATAAGGACTCCAAGTAAACTTCTAAATTCTAGGATAGGTTGCATGAAGAGTTAGGCACCAATCTTACATTTAGCACAACGTTTTATCCTCAAAGTGATGAGCAGTTAGAGAGGATGATTCAGGTGCTAGAAGACATATTGAGGGCCTATGTAATTAATTTTGGTGGTCATCGATACTACTTTCTTTCATTGTGTAAGTTTTCATACAACAACAACTATCACACCAATACTGATATAGCCCTATTTGAGGAACTCTACAAAATAAAGTGTAGGTCACCTATTAGGTGATTTAAGTCTAGCAATGTCAGACCTTTGGGCACAGACTTGGTAAAGAAGGCTTAAGAGAAAGTAAAGTTTATTGAAGCTAAGTTGTTGGTTGCTCAAAGTAGGCAAAAAAAGTATGCGGATTGTAAGGTAAGAGACATGCAATTCAAAGTTGGTGAGAAAGTTTAGCTTAGGGTGTCTTCTATGAGATTCTTGAATAGAAGGTCCGATTACATATAGATTAGCTTTATCAATAGGCTTGACGGGAGTACATTTAGTATTTCTGGTCACAGTGCTAAAAAGGTACCATGGGGATGGAGAATACATCATTGTGTGAGATTCTGTGCTTCTAAATAAGGATTTGGATTACAAGAAAGAACCAGTAGCAATTCAAGATCAGGATGTTTAGAAACTGAGAATGAAGGAAATTTATTTGGTTAAGGTTCAATCGAAGAATCATTTGGTTAAGAAAGCCACCTAGTGAATTGAGACAGACTTGTGGACAAGTACCTTCAATTGTTGAGGATTTAGATACTCTCCCTATCCTTATTTAGAAAACTTTTTTATATTTAAGCATTTAGAGATGAACAACGGGTAAATTAGTATCTGTTTTAATGACCATTCCCATTGCTATAATGTCTCTATAATGGAGATATTCCCGCTCAAAGGCTGGTCAACACTGCTATAGGGGAAGGTGTCTCTATAGTGATACCTCTGTAGCAGTGAAAATTGCAATTTGATTAAATATTACTCCAAAATAGTTTATTATTCTAAAACTTATTTTAGGGCACAGGAGGGGCGGTCTGGGGGTAATTTACACCAAAAATTCTTTGTCAACTTTAAAAAGGTAAGGAATCCATCCCCGTTAACTAATAATTCATGATTAAGTATTAGAACTCCTAATTTATGGAGTTTGGGGAGGGTTTTATGGAAAAATTTAGTTTTTTTATGCTACAAGGGAGGAAATTAAGTAATAAATTAATAGGTTTAGTTTATTAACAGTTAATTTACCCCTTAATTTCATTAATGCACTAATTTAACCATAGAATTAATAGTTTTAGGTGAATTACAATAGAAAATCTCTAGAACAGGAAAGGAATAATCATGAAATTGACCTTAGGGGTTGGAGTTGAGGTATAATTCTTGACATGGTAGGTCATGCTATTAATTATGTGTTTTTATGTATGTTCTAGACCACGAGTAAGTGTAGATTGCACAGAAGGGCAAGCTCCGGCTTAGACAAGTTTTGTAGCTTAGTTTGAGGTAAGTGATGGTATTATAGACTAACCCAATTTGTACTAAATGTTCATGTTAACTACTTTGTAGTATGGCTTGTTGGTGCATGTTGTTTGGTGTAGTCAATGCAAATGATTTTGCAGTAGCGATATGATTTTTGGCTAAATTACTTTTTAAATATAGAAAAATTGGTATTTAGAATGTTTTCATAGGCTTTTGGTGAAACAAGGTTGGCAGACACTTGTGTTTGGGATTTACTACATGGATGAAAATTGTCCCCTGCTGGTCATGGCTAGAGGGTGCTTGTATTACCCCTATCGTGTTTATACGAAGGTCAGGTGAACTTAATGGTTTTATGAGTCAATCAAGGCAATATGTTTGTATGCTAAATAAATTATTCTGACTTATCTTGACTGATAATAGATTTCAAATGGAAGAAAATAAATATTAGCATTCACATTTGCTCATTGAAGGAGAAACGTGAGAATTTAATCGAGGCTATTGAATATCTGAGTATTGACAAATTTTAACTGTTTAAGGGCTCTTCATACACTTAGAAACAAAGAAGATGTAGAGAGGATAAACATTGAGAAAAAAAATAATAAGACACTCTATGACAATTTAGAAAAAAATCTCTCCATTTATTATTAACACTAGATGGGTGTGGCCTATCTGAGCACAACCCCAATATTTTATTTTACAAGTGTAGTGACCCTTGAGGTCATTTTCTGTATGTTATCTCATTTTCACTATTTAGAGCTTTCCTACAACTGTCCCAAGTCATTTATGACTTTCTGGAGCTGACAATTCAGTTATGAGGTAGTTTATTCGATTTTTGAGCCAATTCCCTATTTTGAAGTCTTCACTGGTTCAAACTGTCTACTAGGTGAAAACTTCAATCAAAAGACCTTGTATTCCAATTCAGGCTATTTCAACAGCTAAGAAATTTTGATTTTAGGCTAGAAGGAGCTTTGGTTTGGGTCTCGAGGCTTCTGAACTCATTTTGGGTTATTGGCCAGAAGTTAAGAAAAATGATAAATGAATATGGGACCTACTTTTCATTAAAATAAAATCTAGTAGAAATTTTGACTCCGCCATTGAGTCCTAAACATTGAATTTGATAGGGTAGCATAGTTTGTTTGCACATACGGGATTCTAGATAAATCCCAAAGGGTTGGTGGAGACCCAGAACAATATTAAGCTTTTAGCTGGTACACTTAGCAGGTGCACTGCTTAAGAGCCTATTTGGGTCGCTTAACTAGAGGACCGGTAAAGCACACTGCCAACTAGCCCAACAAGGTTTACTTAAGCAGTACCTTTACCGCTTATGTGAAAGCGCTTAAGCAATATGTTGGTAGGGTGAAAATGTCACTAAAGCAACACTAGGTCGCTTAAGCAGCCCAATCTCCACTTAAGCAAAACCTAGGGATGTTATAAATTCCCCACTTAGTCCAATATCTCTTATTTTTCACCCATTTTCAAGCGTGTGGAACCCTAAAAAGTGTGAAAACTTGGGCGAACTATTAGTGGATGATTTTGGACTGTATGTAAGCTCGAATAACGTGTTTCTTCTCTAAATTCTTGGTAATTTTTTTTTTATCAATTTCATAGATTAAATTCTCATAGTTTTCCAAAATTTCTAGAATATTGGTGGGTTAATTTTGGCACCAATAGAGCTCAAAATTCACTCATTCTTAAGGGTAAATGCTTCTTGAGCATTGAGGGACGTGTTGTTGATTTCAAAAGTGCAATTTTGAAAGCAGCCCCCCCATGAGATTTTATGAAACTTTGGACCCAAAGAACAATAGTGTAATATGAGTATCATTGTTCTTATTTTGATAAGTAAACTATGACTTTGATAGTGTGGCATCGTACGGAAGCTTCTCAAAGAGGGAAACCATCATTTTAGTGGATTCTTCGAGCTTTTCTTCGGCATACAACTAGGCTAGGTTTACCTTACTTATAAATTGTGCTAATTCATAGTATATTTATGATTTTATTCTAGACATGGGATGCGAATTGGTCCTTGAAGGTATAATTGGTATAATTAGATTATTTGGACTATTTATCCTATTAAAGAACTATAATTTAGGTGAAATTAACTTAGTTGCTTATGATTTAGTTAGAATTACAATCTTATGGCTAACTGTGGTTTATTTAACATCTAGGAGTGAATTTAGATACTTTAGCCTAGTTTGGAGTTGAATTTGCCATAGAATGGATTTCAGGGATTAAAAGTAGGCCCTCCAACCTACTGTAGGCCAAGATTCTTCTTAGCTCTTGTAAATTTTTATACACATGTTATACCCTTGAAATACTTATTTTTGGTAATTTGAGGAGATTGTATACATGATTTTATGCTAGTTTTTTAATTGAGAGTTGTTTCTAATTCCAGGAGAGACCTAGTGGTTTATTGATATTGAATTTTGATTCAATTCCGATAATTGATGATGATATTGATGACCTGAGATTTGGTTCAAGTCTGGAAAATAATTATAATAATGATGATGCTATTAAGTTATGATTCAATTTTGACTTGAAATTTTATTATGATAGAATAAGGTATGGATGGATTCATGGTTATGGTTTGATATTCATTAAATTTATGGAACTTTGGTTATTTACTTTCCTTTGATTTGACCCTTCGGGCTTATGAGAGCCCACATTGAGTTATTTACTTTCCGTACTTATTAACTTATGGGGATAATTTAGTAGTTATAATTATGTGATCTTTATGGTACTATTTTGAATTTATTTATTTATGCACGTCATTTAGAGCATTATTCCTGGTTTTCCCTCCTTTCCTTGACTTAGCTTATTTACCTTGCATATTATCGTACTCATTTCATATTTTAGCTTAGTTGGTACATGATTCCTACTGAGTATCCGTAGCTTTGGTACTCATACTATACTTCAATACCTTTTTTGTGTAGATCTGAGTACAAGTAGCCATCATTGACACCGAGATCATGCTGAGTTGAGTTTAGAGATAGGTGAGCTCTTGGATTCAGAGTTGCCCCCTTTTCTTCTATTATTTATGTCGAGTCTTTCATTATTCAAGATGGATTCGTATTTGAATATTTTAGTACTCATTCTTTTTTAGTTAGTAGATCTTGTACCGACATTACTAGTTCTTGGGATGGTTATTGATGTTTTATCTTTCGTTTAGACTATCAATATTGCCTTATTATTTTTCTAAGTCTTAAATTATTGATTTTTGACTTTTTGGCTATTTTCTACCAAAATTATCTCATTGCTTATAGCTTTGGACTAAGGTTGGATTACCTACTAGCATGATAAAGTAGGTGTCATCATGACTAGTAAATAGGAATATGACAAATTGGTATCAGAGCCAAGTTTACTAGTATTATTGGTACAAGATCAAGTGTTTAGTAGAGCCCCACGTATCAGAATGATGACATCCATTTCTTATCTTTAGGAGGCTATAGGACATTCTAGGATTTCTTGATTTCTTTCACTTATTTCATGGTAAGAGTCTAAGTTAGTTTCTAAAGATTCCTTTGGTTTCACTCTATCTCAGATGGCTAGGACACGTGATACCACTACCTAAGATGAGGACCCTAATCTCACACCTAGGGAGCCTATCATAGTTTCTGGATGACCTAGGGGTCAAGGATAGCCTAGAGATGTATCCCCAACTAAGGACTAATATAGGGGGCCTTCTCTAGACCCTATTACTGCTCTCGTGCCAGAGATTCTTCCACCCCAGCCAGCAGTAGGCCAGGGACCAACCCAGGCTCCACCAGGTTTTATTTATTCTTTACTACTAAGGGTGCATTAGTTCATCTCTTATGGGTTGGTTTATGGTGCACTGTCTATAAATCAGAGTAGTATTGAGGCGAGGGCGCAGACTGTAGCTACGACATCTAGAGTTGAGGTCCCTTCTGCACCAATGGTTTTTTAGCAGGCAGTTGCCTAGTTGATAATTTCCTATCCTACTATGTCTATAGAGGAGTATAAGATGCTTCGTAGATTCTTGAGATTGGCATAACTAGGTTTTTTGGTGTACGGAGCTAGGATAATTATGAGTTTCTGATTGTTGCAAGGTTTGGCTCCGTAATTTAGGCCTAGTTGAGACTCATGGTGTGGATTATACCATTTTTTAGTTGGATTTGGTGGCTCAACATTAATGGAGAGGTCATCATGATTCCAAGACACCTAGATCACCTCCTATGATATGGACTCAGTTCTTCAAAGTTTTCTTGAAGAAGTATATACCTCGTAGCCTAAGAGATGAAGCATACCAGTCACAATATCGAGTAAGTATTCCTTCTCTTGATGGGATGGTAAAGCATAGAAACAATTCTAACGCTGACCACCATCGATATAGGATAATGCACCCTAAGGAGGGGCTGGGAAAGCTGTAGGAGCTGGTGCACTAGTATCCCCCATCTTAGGATGAAAATCTTTGTTTCCCTGCTTAGTATACGGGCACTCTCTAATTCCATGGCCTAACTTCCCACAACCAAAATAACCCTTTTGTTTAGCCAAGAACTCACCAGGATGAGTTCTACCACACTTAGCACATGAAGGATAATTTGGATTACCACTCACACTATTTTGGGACCTGTATATAGAGGACTTACCCCACTGCTCCTGCTTGGTTCTAGGTGCGGGGGAACTAGCTGAAGAGGGCGCTAGTAAAGGCAGATGACTCTAAAACTACGAACAATTCCCTCTATGAGATCTGGTCTAGCCATACTCAAACTGTCCTATTTTAACCTTATTATTTCCTATTTTTCTTCCCTTCAACTTCTCTACCTCGATCTGCTGGGCATGAGTCATCAACCTAGTAAGATCTATATCTCTGATAAGCATGGTAGTCCTACACTCCTGACTACCAATCTTGAGGATCTAGTAACAAACTTACTCATACTAGATCTGGTGTCAACTATCAACTCGGGAGCTTACTTAGATAACTAGTTGAACTTAAGGTAGTACTCTTTCATTGTCATTGAGCCCTGCCTCAGGTTCATGATCTTCTCAACCTTGGCTTCCTACAACTTACGTGGAAAGAACCTATCTAGAAAAGCATCTTGGAATATCTGCCAACTCATGGGGGATGCATTCTTACCCCTACCTTTCTTCCACATGACAACCCAATCGTAAGCAATATCTTTCAACCTATAAGAAGATAACTCTACACTCTCCTCTTCAGTAGTATGCATAACTTGGGTGATCTATCTTACCTCATTAAGATATAACTTTGGGTCCTCGCCTACTTTTGACCCAAAAGAATTTGGAAGGATTCATCCTCATAAAGTCACAGAGTCTGGCTGCACCTAAATCACCTTCTTGTTAATGTGGGACTACAACCTGATTATTGGCCTGGACATTAGCGGTCATGGCTTGGGCTAGTGCCTGAAAGGCAGCCTAAAATTTGGCATACGACATATTCTCATTTAGGGGATTAATAGGCTGGGGTGGCTGGTTATCATTCTTATGGGCATTAGCTATTTAAGGAGGCATATTTTTTCATGAAAAAGCACAAGTTAATAGCAGATAGAGATGGTTGTAACCATGATGGACTATGAAAGAAAGATAGAATTTTCCTAAAATGCTCCATAGCTTCTTGCTCATAGATATGGCGCGCTTCACACCCATGATCAAGACTCTACGTAATGTGGCTTGTCTAACTTCCTAGGACTCTTCAAAACTTAGTCTTTGATACCAAGTTTGTAACACGCCAAAATTTGATCTTGAGGCGTCACACAGTACTCAAGACTACGAGTAGCCCCAAGCTAACCCTTTGAGCCTGTTACTAGGTCTGAACCTTACTTTAAGATGATCTAGTCAAGAAATAATACCGTATGATACCAAAACTGAACTGAATAAACTATAAACACTATTTGAATAACAACTACTGAAAGTCTGTAAATCAATTAGCCCGACAAGTGTCTACTATTAATGAACTAGAGAGCCATTAGGACAGACCTCCAACTGACTCGGACTAAACTAAAAACAACAACTCAAATACTATGAAAGCTGGAAATCTAAAGAAGTAGATGCTCAAATCATGAGGACTCACCAACTATGGGAGCATAGATAAAAATGCTTGAACTACTAACGCTGCTGGTACTGAGCACCTGAACCTATATTATAAGACAATGCAGCACATAGACATATATATGGATCAATACTTTAAGGATGTATTAAATATATGGGGGTGTAATGCATAAGTAAAGCATCATCATACTTTATAAATAAAAAGCGATTCATGCTAAACATGAATGGCTCACATAAGCTGGAATGTCTAAAATACTAAAATATAAAATCATGCATAGCAATTCAAACTTTATAAAATATAGTGAGCCATACGTTTAGTCCTAAAAGATGTACTTGAACATTCTTTTTAAGTCATACTATCTAAGTGTAGAGAGAGCTCACATCAAAATATGAAATCTAAAACTAATAGATTTCTATAGAACTTAATCTGAGTAAAAACTCGTGAGCCTCTACTCTTAGTTTTCTAAAAGCTTTTCTATTATTCTTTTCTATTAGGACATAGAAACTTTAAGAGCTTTAGAAATTTTTGGAACTTTTGAGACTTAGGGACTTTAGGACTTTGGGACTCAAGGAGTTTCTTCTATCCGATATAAACCATGTGAGCTGACATGAAGCCCAACATCTTGCCCAAGTTGGGGTGATGTATTCTACCCTTGCCATAGGAATAGAACCTTAACTTAAGTGATCACTATCTTAGCCCACTATGGGCAAATCATAACCTACGATGACACGTAGTTCTGGGGCATGAGACTTTGGAATCATACCCAACTAGGTGCTAAATACTAATCCCATACTTATTGCTTAGAACTTTTAGGAGATCCACCTTAAAATAGCACAAGGGTTAATAATGAAAACCAATTATACTTCTCTTTGCTTTAAATCACAAACTTATGAATAACGTAAACTCCTATATTAGCTTGGATCAAAAGATCAACTTTCTTTATCAAAATCTAAAAATAGCTAATCATGGGATGCTTAAAACACAGTCATTCTTGAAATGGCAACATACAAACTAGGGATTTGTGACCCATGCTTCAATTTCATGTCAAACACCATAAGGTTTATGCTTGATAATGCAATTACTCATAATTCAACTTAAAATCTGAAAAATATGATCATATAAATTAGTTTTTTGAAAGTAGACATGTAATTAAATATCCAAATCACTTAAAATCTCAAAATCATGCAATTATCAATATTGGGTATAAACCCTAACTCCAATTTCATTGAAATCATACAAAATTCAAAAAATTTGTAATTGAAAGTAAGTTTTTGGGCATAAGGATGAAAGATTTATCCTTGTTCAAAACCCCACATACCTTGGATGATGAACTAGATGAACAAGTTTGCTTTTGAGACTCTATTTGTGCTCTTGAATGGTGATTCTTGGAATTTTTGTCTTGGGAATCTTGATTAATTTGAAAAAATGATGGTGGATTCTTGTGATTCTTGAGGTTGATTATTAAAGCTTAGGGTTTTGGTTGAGAGAAATTTTGAGAAATATATCATAAGATGCTTGTAATGGCCTTAAATCTTATGTTTGGACGAAATTGGGGCTGGGAAAAAGTCCAAAATACCCATTTTAACTTCTAAACAAAACTATAAAAAAATGTAACTGGGTCCCAATTTAATGGGCCACCACTATGCGCCACTATCGCAGTGGCTCACTAAAAACTAACGAATGGGAAATCTGATGTCTCCATGATACGGAGTTATCACGTTGTCCTATTGGATTTAATCAATTGGAACCTAGAACTTTAACGCGATGCGCCACCATCTAGGTGCCCTATAAAAATTCTATTTTAGCCTTCGGCGCGATGTGCCACTATCACGTTGGGCTTCTAGAATTTGAAAATTTGGAAAATGGACCTCTTCGCAATGTGCCAATATCATGGAGGTCCACTGGAAATTGACAATTATGAAATTGTCCTTCACCGCGATGCGATGACTGCCCAGTTCACACACTATCAACTTAGAAATGCTCTAAATTTTTCACCGAGGGTTGGATTTGGGATAATTCAATATTGATGGAAAGCTTATTCAATTTTCCACACATCGATAAAACAAATATTAATCATTTTGAAAGACATGCCATAACATTCTAGGAATGAATTCAAACTAGAAAAAGTTTAGGGTTGTAACACTTGAGGTCTGGTTACCATTAATTGGGGATTCAGGCTGATGATATCCCAAAGATAGCCTTTAAGACTCGTTATGATCATTATGAGTTCCTGGTGATGTCTTTTGGGTTGATCAATGCCCCAGGCGTATTTATGGACTTGATGAACTACGTGTTCAGGCCTTTTTGGATTCCTTCATCATTGTGTTCACCATAACATCCTTGTGTATTCGAGTAGTAGAGATTAGCATATGGAACATTTGAGGATTGTTCTACAAACTTTGAGAGATCATAAGCATTTTTCCAAATTCTTTAAGCGTGAGTTCTAGCTGGAGTCACTGACATTCCTTGGATATGTGGCATCTAAGAATGGAATTATAGTGGACCCAACAAAGATTGAGGCTGTTCATGATTGGTCCAAGCCTACGTCTCTATCTAAGGTTCGTACCTTCATTGGTTTAGCTAGTTATTATAGGTAGTTCATTAAGGTTTTGCAATTATTTCATCATCGATGACCAAATTAAATTGGAAAAAAATTCCTTTTTAATGGTCCAAGGAGTGTGAGTCTATCTTTATTGGATTTTCTATTGAGAGTAAAGGATTTACCGAGTATTATGGTACTTTCGATGGCTTGGGTTGTGTTCTAATATAGCATGGATGAGTTAATGCTTACGTGTCAAAGAAGCTGAAGGTGTATGAGTGTAATTACCTCACTCATGATTTGGAGTTGGCAGTTTTAGTTTTTTGCACTTAAAATTTAGAGGCATTATCTTTATGGAGTGCATTGTGAGATCTTCATGTATCAATGTAGTCTTCAATATCTTATAAACTTGAGAGAGCTTAATTCTAGTCAGCGTAGGTGGATGGAGTTTCTTAAGTATTATGATATCTCTATCTTGTATCATTTGGGCAAGGTAAACATGTTAGCATATGCCTTGATTTGAAAGGTAGTGAGTGTGGGTAGCTTGGATTCTACTTTAGTTTCTCATAGGCCATTGGTATGAGACATCTGATCCTTAGCTAACTTGGTGGTGTATCTTGATATTTTTGACCCTGGAGGATTTTTGTTAGTGTTGATACGAGGTTTACTCTATTTTAGAAGATTTGGAGTCATTAGTTTGAGGATATGAGACATTGAATCGACCATGATCAGGTGTTAATTGGTGAGACCAAGAGAGATACTATTGATTCTGTGGGTGTTTTGAGATTTGATAGCTGCATTAGTGTTTTAAAGGTTGGAGACTTTATTCAATTTTGCATAAGGCTCATAGCTCCAGGTATTCTATTCATCCAGATATAGCTAAAATATATAGATATTTGAGGCAATATTATTAGTTGAGTGGTATGAAGAGAGATATGGTGGACTTTGTAACTTGTTTCCTATGTTATCAGCAGGTGAAGGCTGAGCATCAGGGACCTAGTGGCTTGATTCAGAGATTATCCTTCCCGAGTGGAGGTGGGAGCGAGTCACCATAGACTTCATTAGTGAGTTGCTTCGTACTTCCTATGGTTCCAATGGTATTTGAGTCATTATGGATTGGTTGACCAAATTGGCATATTTCATTTCTATTCAAATGACCTTTAGTGCCGAGAGTTTAGCTTGTATTTATGTTTGTGAGATAGTCCATTTGCATGGTGTGTCTACATCCATTATCTGAGATCATGGCTCAGCACTTTTAGACTTTGGAGAGATTTTTAGGAGGAGTTAGGTGTTCAGATGGATCTTTGTACAGCCTTCCACCCTCAGACTGATAGACAGTCAGAGTGGACTATTCAAGTTCCTGAGGACATGCTGTAAGCTTGTCTTATAGATTTTGGAGGTCAATAGGAGCATCACTTAGCATTAGTGTAGTTTTCATATAATAATAGCTACCATTCAAGTATTGAGATGGCATCATTTGAGGATTTATATGGTAAATGATGTCGTTCTCCAATTGGTTATTTTGAGACCTCTGAGATTAGACCTCGTAGTGCTGAATTGCTTGAGGAGTCATTAAATAAAGTCAGGGTGATTCAGGATATATTGAGAGTAGCTCAGAGTAGGTAAATGCTTATGCAGACCATAGACTTCGTGCCTTAATATTTGGAGCTGGTGATAGGTGATTCTCCATGTATCATCTATGAAGAGTGTGATGAGGGTTGGGAGAAAGAGACATCTCAACCTTAGATATATTGGACCCTTTGAGATCCTTTGCACGGTTTAAGAGGTGGAATATGAGTTAGTATTGCTCTAATATTTTGTCATTGTTCATCTAATATTCCATGTTTCTATGTTGCGGTCATATATTCCGGATGCATCGCATGTGCTCAGATGATACTCGATTTAGTTGGATGAGCAGTTAACCTTTGTAGAGGAGATAGTGGTCATTTTAGATAGTAATGTTAGAAGGTTGTGCACTATAGAGATTCCAGTAGTTAAGGTTCAATAGAAGCACCGCCAAATAGAGGAGGCTACTTGGGAGATTAAGAGAGAACATGCTCAGTATCCTCATGTAACACCCCACATTTTTTTAGGCTAGATTTCAAACTGTCATTTCTAGGCGTATAGACCCAAACCTAATGATTTTTTTTAATATATGTGTTATAATCAATTCTATAGTATGGGAATACTTTTGGATATGAATTGAGGTACAAATATCTCCTAACTCAAAGACGAGTTGAGAACGTTACTGTCAATTAAGTTTTATTGAAAGTTTCATCTTGGGTCAACTTTCAATGACTATTACTCCTACTATATAATTATTTACGTGTACTACCATATACCAAAAGAAAGATCTTTGAGTCCTCTTTCCAATACAACTGGTTTCACCTTAATCCGATAGCGGAGCGAAAAGTTATGGTCATTTTACTTCAGCATGTTTGTCTGTCAACAAAGTGATGAGCTGAGTGATAGGCCATCACCTAAGTGGTAACCTATCAGTCCAAGTCATCACCTAAGACCAGTAACTCATAAAATCATCTTCTAAGTTATGAGCTGAGTTGATAGGCCATCATGTAAGTGATGACGTATCAGCCAAAGTCGTCACCCAAGATCAGTAACTCATAGAAGCAGCTTTTGAGTGATGACTTGGTGTGATAGGTTATCACTTGGTTGACGACCTATCAACCAAGGTAGTTGCCCTTAAAATTCAGAAATTTCTATTTGAATTTGGAGGGGTATTTTGGTATTTTTCCCCACCCCAAATTTCTCCTACACAATTTAAATCATCCAAAACATGTTAGAATTGATCTTTTACCAGTTTTACAACATATCAAATCCTCTCCACTCTCAAGAACAAGGTCAAACTAGAGTTTCCTCTAAGTTCAAGATTTAAAAAAAAAAGGTCAAGATTAGAGTTCCAATCTTCAAACTAAATGTCATAAGGTACATTGGGTTTCCTAAACTACATAGGCATGGTGAAATCGTTTTAATTATGTTTAAATGTTGAGAAATCATGAATTTACAAAAGGTTCTTGAATTTACAATTACAATTAAGCATTGTGAATCCTTCTTGACAATAATGATTTGGTCTTGAGGCCTTACCCCTTAAAATCAATTTTGTGTATATATATATGTATTCATACAGTTTGATGTTTGGTATTTGAATTGAGAGCAAAAAGAATTATAATCCCTCGCTTGTTATAAACCCCTCTTTTTATATGTTATGAATTATTCAATTTCATACTGAGAAGCATGTTACAAATGTCCTTACTGTTGTTTAAGACTTGATCTCAATTATAAATTGAAGAGAAGATGTTTCTTGTTAATTGATGTGCGAGCAAAAACTAACACATTTAATGCTTTTTGGCTCAAAATAATTGCGAAGTCTTTAGCAATTTTTGTTGTTTTGATGTATTTTCTAGTGAATTTGCAGAAAAAGGTAAAAACATGGAAAATAAACAATATCGGAGAAAAAGAGTTGAAAATTGAGCAAAAAGGAGAAAGAGGCATGGCTGACGACATCGCTGATACGTCGTCAGCCCTGAGATAGGCTATCAGAAGCGGTGTCAGCCCTAACCAGAGAGTTGAAGTATAAGAGGAAGTTCTGACGACATTGGTGACATGGCGTCAAAGAGCTGATAAGGCGTCACAATGGGCGTCAGCCTAAACCAGAGAATTGAGCTTGAAGAAGAAAATTGATGATGTTGGTTATACGCCGTCAGATCGGTGACGTAGTATCAGCTACATTGTCAGCCTAAGACAGATTTTGAAGGCAACTAGAGCAAGTCTGACGCCATCCGTGATAAGGCATCAGAACCTTGATGTGGCATCAGCGATGGCGTCACCTAATCTGAAGAATTTTATGATTTTTGTTCTTTTATTTCCAGAATTAGGGTTAAGTATAAATAGCATCTTTTAGGGTTTTATTGAGAATCTTCTTTAATCCTTTAATCTTTTAAATCTTTTTGGTGAACTTTGGAGACAGACATATTGCTTCATCGCTTTCACCAATTACTTCTTGTTTTATTTCAATACTTATCAACTATTTGTGGATTTTTTTTTTGTGATTCAATTAAAGGAACGACTTGTTTCTTTTCATACGTTAGTAAGTTTACCCATATTATCATGAATTCAACTTGTTCTTTTGTTCATCAAATCATGAGCAGCTAATTCCATTAGCCGGAGTTATGAGATCCATGAATTAGGGTTTGATAGGTTACTAGGTATTTAACGGATTCAAAGAGTAGTAGGACGTCTTGAAATTCTGTTGTTTTAACTGAAATCTAATGGTTGCAAACATTAGGTTATTCCTTAGGTTTTATTTTCTTCTAACGGAGAAATAGACTATAGGCTGCGAATTATCAACAGGGACTCGAAAGCTACCAACCTTCTGTTTAATGATTAATGTCGTGACTGGATTAATCTACCTGAGATAAAATCCTATTGGAAATAGATAAGTTATCTAAGTTCAAGAGAATTAGATAATAAATTGTCTGGTGAGATCGAGAGATAAGTCAGATAGTATCGTCGTTAGGGATATTCTGTTGTTTTAACTTCAAGAATCCCAAGAATTACCTAGTACCTATCCATTCCCAAAATCCATGGTGAACATAACTTTGGTTTTCATTTATATTGATTACAACACTAAAATATTGAAAGTGACAATTGACTCTCTGTGAAATTTAAACCCCCATCTTCGGAAACAGTAGACTACCAGTAAAGTATTTCATAAACAAATTAAAGTTCACACCTTATTCCCTGTGGGATTTGACCCCCAACCTAGTTGGGTTTTATATTGACAACAATCGCTTACACCCATTCAAGAATGTAATTTGAGAGTTATAAAAAATGGTGCTGTTGCCGAGGATTACGGTTGTAGACTAAAAGTTTGTGCATGAAAAATTGTTGATAGTTAAGTTTCTTTTATTTACATTTATTTGTTCTTTTTGTCTGTTTCAGATACTGTGTTGTTTATGGAGAAAATAAGAAGTTCCAGAGAACCGCTATTGCCAATCAATCTAGAACCTCAACTAATAGGAAGAATGGCTAAACAACAAGAAGCAGAAAGACTAGCTGCTATGGCCAGGGCTCAGGTGAATGTGAAAAATTTGGGTCAACAAGCACGTCACCAAAACCCTGATGATAAATACTTGGGTGATGAGGAATTGTTGAATCCTCAAAACCCAAGGTGAGCTGAGCAAGTTGCTGCACCAGTGCAGCAAAATATCAATAGAAACCGTCCACTCCGAGGAAGATATGATCAACAGCCTATTCAATATGAGGCTGATGAAGATGATGAAGGAATGGATGGATCTGGTGCAACGGGTGCTATCATTCCTCTATCGTTGGCACCGGGTGGAAAATTCAGCATAACAAGTACCATGATCCAACTCCTGAATCTGAAGGGGTTATTTGGAGGTTTGCCTGGTGATGATCCAAACATGCATTTGGTGAACTTCATCACCATTTACAAATCTTTTGACAATCCGGGAGTGAGCCAGAATGTGATCAGGTTGAGGCTATTTTATTTGTCTTTGTCTGGGGAGTCAACAATGTGGTAGAATGAATTAGAGCCTGATTCTATAACCAAATGGAGACAGTTGAAAGATGCGTTCATAGAATGGTTCTTTCTACCCTCCAGAAAGGTACAGTTGAGAGACGAAATTAGCAGCTTCAGACAGCTTCCGACTGAAGCACTGCACAAAACCTGGGAAAGATTTAAGAAGAAACTTGCACAATGTTCGAACCACAATATGATGGACTTGCACTTGATGGATACTTTGTATAGAGCCTTCAACACTGTGACAAAGCCAATTTTTGACAACGCTGCAGGTAGTTCATTCATTGATCTTTCTTTTCTAGATGCTTCTGACATGCTGAATAGAATGACTAAACAGAGTTGGGCTTGGCACACTAGGGATTTTGTAGTGGCTATCCCAGCTGTTGCTGGTGGTATAACTGTGTAGCAGCATAGAAGGGATGAGGAGAGAGATCAGGATATGGCCCATTTTAAGATGCAGATGGATTTACTGGCCAAGCACTTCCTATCCGACAAGACTGAAATGGTTAAAGCTGTGGAATCTCAAGGTACTGTGCCTATAGGTGCTGATGCAGAGGCAAACTATATAAGTAATCAGGGGGGTTTCCGAGGCAATAGCCAAGGGAACCAAGGTCAAACTTTCTATGAAAAGCCTGATTATAAGGATAGGGAGCAGGGACATTAGCAAAACAATAATGATAGGAGCGGTTCGTATATTCCTCCTGGAAGTTGGGATACTACAACGACTAGTTCTAGAAATATGTCCATGGAGGACATGATGGAAAAGCTGTTGAAAGGAGTTGAAGCTTCCAACTCGATGGTAACTACTATGAAAAGCAAATTTTCTACCCTGATTCAGTTGGTTAGCTCACACTCTACTTCTATTAAGCAGTTGGAGCAACAGATGAGCCAAATTTTTGCTACTCTGAACCAGAGAAAAACTGGTACTTTACCTAGCGATATAGTTTAGAACCCGCAGACTGATGGCTCTTGTTTGGTGATTACCACTCAGAGTAGAAAGATGTTATCTGTCCCTTCTATGGGCAAAGCTGTGGAGAATGAGGTAAGTGTTGATGAGTCAGAAGGAAGCAATCCAGTGGAGTCTGGGAAGCTGAATGGCTGTGTTAATATTTTAGAGAAAGAAGATGAAAAGAAAGGGGAAGTGGTATTGAAAGAAATGCCAAGACCAGCACCTCCCTTTTCTCAGAGATTGAAGAAGAAAGTAGATAACAAAAAATTTAGCAAATTCATGGCAATAAAGAAACAACTGACGGTGAATGTGCCATTGATAGAGGCACCTGAGAAAATGCTGAACTATGCTAAATTTATGAAGGAACTATTAACAAAGAAGCGGAAGGTAAGCTGTGAGCCAGTGGACAACATCTACCACTATAATGTTGTTTCTTCACAATCCTTAGTGTAGAAAAAACCTGACCCTAGAGCATTTACTATACCGTGCACAGTTGGGTCCATGAAGTTTACCAAAGCTTTATGTGACTTAGGAGCAAGTATTAATCTGATGCCATTTGATATCTACAAGAAGCTTTGATTGGGGGAACCTACCCCCACAACAATGCATCTTGTGATGGCAGACAGATCAATGAAGAGAACAGTTGGTAAATTGCATAATGTGCCGGTAAAAGTGGATGACTTTGTTCTGCCTATAGATTTTATGATATTGGATTGTGATGTTGATTTTGAGGTACCCATTATTTTGGGTAGACCACTATTAGCCATGGGAAGAGTATTGGTTGCTATGGAGCTTAATGAGATAAAGTTCAGGTATGGAAAAAAAGAAGGCCAAATTCAAAATACATCCTCCTATGAAGCAGTTGGAGGAGAGGAATATCTTCTCAGTTGTGGATGTATTCTAGGAAAATGGTAATGAGGTATCGATACAGTATCTTGACGAAGTCTGAGTAGTCAAGACGACCAAGTCGTGCCGTGACATTAAATCAGGCCCTATTGGGAGGCAACCCAAAATTTTATTTTCATGCATTTTGTTTTTATTCATTTAGGTAGTAATAGGAAGGAATTGAAAAGGTACAAAAAGGTCAAGGTAAAAACTGAAGAAAGTAAGCCAAATGGTCTTGACGACATTCGTGATAGACTATCACAACTGTGACAGCTTATCACCAATATCGTCAGAAAGACCAAAAGTTAAGACCTTCTCTGTTAAGGCTGATGGCAAGCTTATCATGGAGGTCGTCAGCCATTATCCTATTTTTGAAAATCTGGGCCCAAATTAGTTAAAATCTGACCCAACCCAGATACAAAACCTTTCAAGTTCCTGCTTTTTTTTTCCTTCTTTAAGTTTTGTTTTATTTCCTTAGTTAGGATATTTGCTTCTTTTCAAAATAATCCCAAGTATACAAGGAAACATCCTTCCTGATAGTTGTGGGATTGCAAGGAAAATCAAAATCTATCTCTCATCTTTTCTTCTCTCTCGTATAATCAAGTAGAGCCAACTCATCAGGTATGCTCATAACTTTGTTTCTCCTTTCATTGAAGTGATAAATTTGTTGAAAACATAATGCTAAAAAAAGGAGAAACTTGAGTTCAAGTTGTAATAGCATGGAAATTGGAAATTAGGGTTAAGTTGTGCCTAAATTACAAAAATTTAAAACCCCAAGTACAAAAACAAAAACTCCATGTGGTTTTATGAAGAATTTGGTCCCAAGATTAAGAATGCAAACTAAGTTGGGAAAAATTCTGAGCTGACGACATCGCTGATAGGCTATCACAAGCGTGACGCCTTATCATCTTATGTCATTAGAAAATTGGAAAAAAGGAAGCATTTACTGTTTAAGGCTGATGACTTACCTGATAGGCTATCATAAATATGATGCCTTATCAGGAATGTCGTCACAATCTTGAGAAAAGTGTGCCAGTTCTATTTAAGGCTGATCACATAGCTGATAGGCTATCACAAATGTGATGCCTTATCAGCCATGTTGTCACACCATGATCATAATGCTAAGTTATTGAACTTGAATAGCATGTTTTGATTGTTATACCTTGAATATTAAATTTTGTTTGTCTTATGGTCCAGGAATATTCTAATGGAACCTAAAAGAAAAAGTCCCGATACTCCAAAGAAAGCGGCCAAGTCAAAGGTAGTTCAAAAGCTCATTGATGAAGACTCTGATTATGAAGATGAAGAACCACTGCTCAGGTGGAGGAGAAAGAAACCCAGTCCTAAGACACCTCCTCCACCTAATCCCATTGAGGTGGAGAATAGTGAAGGTACTGAAACCATCACTCCAGCTGAGAGTGAAGCTTCTGAGAATGAGGATTTTGAGCAAACTGAGTCCTAACAGCCTGAGTCTAAGAAGGTTGAGTCTAATGAACTGGGGGCAAGACATGCTGAGTTTGACAAATCTAATTTTGAGGAACCATCCTCAGAAACTCCCTCGGTAGAGAATCAAGTTGAGAAGGAACCTCCAGCTCAGGGAACTTTGATAAAATGAAATAATCTTGAGGTTTGAGAGAATGCTAGATGAAAGATCCCTAAAGCAGAGGACATCTTCTGTAAGGGTTTGATTAGAACAAAAAGAAGATTTACCAAAAGGCCAGTGTTTCCAGAAAAGAGAGTCATCATCACAGGACTGACAGGATATCCTGCAGTTGAGAAAAAATTCAGAGATTATGGGCTAGGATGGACTGCCAAGGGAGGTAAACCATTTTTTCCTACATTAGTCCAGGAGTTCTATGTGAACTAATAGGCTAGGTTAGAGGGCATGTACAAGAATAGAGAAACCACAGAAGACCAGCCTTTGCTGACCAGAGTTCCAGTTCGTGGGATAAATGTAGATATTTCTAACACGACTATCAACAAATTTCTACATGGACCCAACTTCATTCCCTAGGTCATAAATCCTGTATTTACCATCGTCTGAAGAGTAAGGATGAACAGCCTCTGTGGTTAGCTACACTTATAGCTAAGGGAGATCCTTTATGGCTGACCCGATACAATAAGCGTATTTACAAGGCTTCTTTGACTCAAGAGGCAAAGTTCTGGTGGGGTGTTATGCATACCCATTTGATGCCGACCAATGGAGATAATATTCTGGGTGATGATCGAGCAATATTAGTTGCATGTCTTGTGGCCAATCCTAAGCTGAATTTTGGAGAGATCATTGCTGAAGAGATCAAGATTCGGGTAACGAGGTCTGACACTACTTATCTATTCCCTTGTCTGATTACCAGGCTATGAACAGAGGCAGGGGTACCATATATTGCAGGGATTGATGATACGTTGTATGCCACTAAGACCTATAACCCTATTCGGTATGAGAAAAATCAGCCAAGGCTGACACTTGACAGACAGGTGATGGGTGAGGTAGACCTATCAGTTCCAGGCCCTAGTTCAGCACCTGAAGTGGAGGTGCAAGCTACTGAGGCTGCACAGACAGACAGATGGTGTGATATGCAGCTATGTGCCTTTACTGAACAATATACTGTTGTTGTAGATAAGAGAATCAGGGCTGCTTTTGATCCCTTTGCTTCTTTGCCTGCACGGGTTGCGGATCTGGAGAACCGTTTTGATGCAAGGGCACAGGAGTTAACTGAAGAAGAGCTCACTGAATTCAGAGTGGCCCTAGAAAAGGGAAAAATTGATATGGTAATGGTACAGCAACACTATTTTATGATGCCTACAAGGAAGACAGTTGAAGAATCTGAGGATGAACCCCCAATCCTTGATCTCACTGTGGAGCCAGTAAAAAAGAAAAAGAAGAAAGACAAAGAAGCTAAAAAAATGTAAGAGAAAGAGATAAGAAGATGATGAGAATGAGAGAAAAGCTGAGAAAAAGGCAAAGAAGAAAAAGAAGGAAGAGAAGACACTATAGGAAGATGATGAGCTAACAGGACAAGAGAAAGCGGATCTAAAAAAGGCAGCACAAGCATCCTGAGAGGAAAATTAGAAATGGTAAGAAGCACTATGAGCGAGAGCTATAGGAGCCTCATCTAGCAGAGCAGCTGTACAAGAGCAGAGAGAAGCTCTTGACGAGGATGACACTGCTGTAGGGTCACAGACCCATGATTTGAGACTCGATTGACTCCAGGCATACCCTAACCCCTAGTTTTGTCTTATTATGATTTTAAGTTGAGGGTGTAGGGTAGCATATTTTCGTAGCATGTTCTATAAATAACTAGGAGTAGTGCAAGTGTTGTAGGCAGTTAACTGATTTTATGATTTTGAATACCTCTCCAGAGGTTTGTTTTGCATAACTGTGTGGACTGCATCTTGGTATGACCACTGTGCATCTCGTCATGGCATTATTTTAGTTGCTTGATCATTACTGCTGAACAGTTGTATAAAACAGATAGATAGTAGCCCGTGATATTTCTTGGGTGCCATGTGTGTGTGAGACTATACCAAGTTCTCTTTTTGTATTGCTAAATCTAGAACTTTCCATGTTTGTCTTACCATAGTTGAAAGATAGGGGTTAGGAAAGGATCATAGCCATTTTTGAATTTCAGTCACTGTTAGCCTAAATGACCTTCCTATAATACATGATACCCCTTGATCCCTGTTGTAGCCTTAATTGACCATTTTCTTTCTATAATACCTATGACCTTCCCTTTTTAATCATAATGAACCTATTTTGGCCCTGGTCCTTCTTGGACACTGTGCACCTTGACTTAGGCAAATAACCTAAGTTGAGGGTGGCTATCATAGGGGTGTGTGATATAAATTAGGAATTAAGAAGGGTTGAGTAAAAGAAAAAGAATAAGTGAGAAAGAAATAGATGACTGGGTGTTGGTGAAAAAGAGAAAAGAAAGAAATTTATTTGGATAAAAAGATAGACCAGACCCATTCTGAATGTGTAATAAAGAGAAAAAGAAAAGAAAAGGAAAGAAAAAGAGTGAAAACGAGGTTAACAAGTAGACCCCACAAGTTTGATTGTGCCAAGGAGGGTAGTCACTCTAAATGCCATGTAATATCATACCATCCCCTAGCCTACATTACAAGCCGAACAATGACTTATAGTGATCCTAGCTTACTGATACGGACACTTTGGTAATGATGATAAGGGCAAGCATATGGTATTTTCCATACACTGGTTGAACTTTATTCTGAGAGTGAGTGTTTTGTGATTATCCCCGTGTTTATATTTTGAATTTTCATGAGAGAAAGGGGAATTTCCTCATTGTGAGGGCACACTAGAATTTTACTAGGTTACTTACTTGTTTTGGGGTAGTGACATATTGATACATGCAAGATTGATGGTGCTAAACTGATGCCATGGCCAAAATCCTTTGTGTTATACTGTTGCTTTTCAAATAATCTATACAGTTAGTTTTGAAGTAGTTAACCTTGGAGATGGTAACTGAATTTTGATCTAAAATAGTTGTTGACTGCTAAATGAGCTATAGACTCTCTTAGTTGTTTTGTTGCTCAAGGACAAGCAACTGTTTAAAGTTGAGGGTGTTGATGTGCGAGCAAAATCTAATATATTTAGTGCTTTTTGGCTCAAAACAATTGCAAAATCTTCAGCAACTTTTGTTGCTTTGATGTGTTTTCTAGTAAATTTGCAGAAAAGGGTAAAAATATGGAAAATAAACAACATCAAAGTAAAATAGTTGAAAACTGAGCAAAAACGAGAAAGAGGCATGGCTAACGACATCACTGATACGTCGTCAGGCCTGTGATAGGCTATCAGAAGCAGTGTTAGCCCTAACCAGAGAGTTGAATTCTGAGAGGAAGTTCTGACGGCATTGGTGACATGGAGTCAAAGAGCTGATAAGGCGTCACAATGGGCGTCAGCCTAAAACAGAGAATTGAGCTTGAAGAAGAAATCTAACGATGTTGGTGATGCGCCATCAGCTACATCGTCAGCTTAAGACAGATTTTGAAGGCAACTAGAGCAATTCTGATGCCATCCATGATAAGGCGTCAGAACCTTGACGTGGCGTCAGCGACATCATCACCTAATCCAAAGAATTTTATGATTTTTGTTATTTTATTTCCATAATTATGGTTAAGTATAAATAGCATCTTTTAGGGTTTTATTGATAATCTTCTTTGATCCTTTAATCTTTTAAATCTTTTTGGTGAACTTTGGAGACGCACATATTGCTTCATCGTTTTCACCAATTAGTTCTTGTTTTATTTCAATACTTATCAACTATTTGTGGATTTCTTTTTCGTGATTCAATTGAAGGAACGACTTATTGCTTTTCATACGTTCATAAGTTTACCCATATTATTATGAATTCAACTTGTTCTTTCGTTCATCAAATCATGCGCGGCTAATTCCATTAGCCGGAGTTGTGGGATCCATGGATTAGGGTTTGATAGGTTACTAGGTATTTAACGGATTCAAAGAGCAGTAGGACGTCTTGAAATTGTGTTGTTTTAACTGAAATCTAATGGTTGCAAACATTAGGTTATTCCTTAGGTTTTATTTTCTTCTAACGGAGAAATAGACTAAAGGTTGTGAATTATCAACAGGGACTCGGAAGCTACCAACCTTCTGTTTAATGATTAATGTCGTAACTTGATTAATCTACCTGAGATAAAATCCTATTGGAAATAGATAAGTTATCTAAGTTTGAGAGAATTAGATAATAAATTGTCTAGTGAGGTCGAGAGATAAGTCAGATAGTATTGTCATCAGGGATATTCTATTGTTTCTACTTACTTCAAGAATCCCAAGCATTGCCTAGTACCTGTCAATTCCCAAAATCCATGGTGAACATAACTCTGGTTTCTCATTTATATTGATTACAATACTAAAATATTGTAAGTGACAATTGACTCTCTGTGAAATTTAAACCCCCATCTTCAGAAATAGTAAACTACCAGTAATGTATTTCGTAAACAAATTGAAGTTCACACCTTATTTCCTGTGGGTTTCGACCCCAACCTAGTTAGATTTTATATTGACAATGATCACTTACACCCATTCAAGAGTGTAATTTGAGTGTTATCATTAATATAAAGGAGAAGTGATGATTTAAAGAGTTGCATAATTTGTCACAAAATACTTGACCACCACATGTTTGATGAAATGTTGAAAAGAGAGAATCTTTGTATAGTTTGACATATGTGTTCCAAACAAGAACTCTCTTGCATTGTTTGATTTATTTGGTGGTCTAAACATTGTTTTGCTTGGAAAGAGTTGTAACTTGATAATGTATGGATGAAAAATATGAATTACAAGTATTGGTATGACGATACCAATACAAATAATGCCATAGTAACATAGAACATCACATAATGCAGATTTTCATTTAGATTTTTTGATTTTGAGCATAGATCTGTGCATGTTTAGAAAGAGTTAAAAATGGGCGTAAGAGAGTTAGGTGGTTACCCGAAGAAGGCATGAGCCCAGAAAACTCATTGGCTGAAACTGTGTTTTGTCGATATGGGTTATTATGTCCCCAAAGAGGGATTATACACCGGCCTAGTGCCTTGTGGTATTTAGAATTAGAAACTCCAACTCTTGTGGCAAACTTGGGTTGGGGTCTTGGCCACTGATTTAAGGGCGGATTCCATATGGCCCATGGGTTTGAAGAATTGTAGGGTGTACCACCCAGCTCAGAAGTAAAACAAAGAGCTAGTCTTGGTTGCAATGAATTGTTTCAAATTCTTTTAAGCTTGCCCATGTGTTTTCATACATCTCATGCAACGTGTTTTATAAATTCTCTCACTTATGTTATATATAAATGTACATTATTTTGGATTTCTCTATGTACCAGTACAATTGTATTGACCCTCTATATTTCAGGATCTGAGGCTCAGTCCCGGGGTCCCACTAAGCCGTAGAATTTCCCATCAAAAGAGTGCAGTTGGTGAGTCTCCCTTATTTTGGAAGGCCTGTTTTTACAATATTCTGAATCTATTTTTGTTTACGGTCCACTAGGGGCCTTGTCCCAATTTTAGACAAGATGTTGACTTGATGTATTAGAGATTTTGTAGACTGATTTTAGATGTTGTTTGAGATTTATGAATTTTATTTTGAATTATCATATCAACCATGTTTCTGTATGATAATTTTTCCGTATTTCTTTATATTGTATGAACGTTGTGTATGATTTCCAGATAGAAAAGGGCGGTTAGGCCTTCATAGTTCAGGATGCTCGTTGCAACTAAGGCCTCAGCTCGAGTCGTGACACCTCACCTGTTTGAGGCTTCAAGTACACCCAAGTCCTTTACTTTTGCGGATGAAAGTTCTTTTAGAAGTGCATAATATAATGACCTTTCAAGTCATTTTCTGTATTTCTACTTATTTTCTTCTTTTAGTATTGCCATAGCTTCCCTAAGTGATTTATGACTTGTTAGAACTGATAGTTCGGTTATCGGGCAGTTCATTTGATTTTTAGAGCAAATTCCCTATTTTAAAGTCTTTGATAGTTCATTGGCTACTAGAGGAGAAATTCAATCAAATAATGTGTGCCAATTTTGATTATTCCAACAGCTCTGAAATGATGATTTTATGCTAGGATGACCCTTGGCTCAGGTCTCAAGGTTTCGTGACTCATTTTGAACTCTTGGCTGGAAGTTAAGAAATATGGCAAATAGGTGTGGGATTCACTTTTTGTCGAAATGATCTCGGATAAAAATTTTGACTACACCATTGAGTTTGAAACATGGAATTTGATAGGGTAGGATAGTTTGTTTGTGCATATGGAATTCCCAATGAATCTCGAGGGGTTGGAGGAGAACATATTTAATATTTCAGCTAGTGCACTACTTAAGCACCCATTTGGGTCGCTTAAGCAGAGAACTGCTAAAGTGCCCAATTGACCGTATAAGCAATCTTCCTGGACCAATAGGCTTCACTTAATTTGTGACTTTATATCTTAAGCGATGTCCACTTAAGTGTAATACCTCAAATTTTCTTTAAGTCGAGTTTCATCCTTAAAGGGAGTAAAGGTTGACTTCATGAGTGAGAAATATTTTAAACCATGTATAATTTCCCTAATATCGACTTTTTTGTCATGTATAGAATTGAATAAGCTTTCCATCGATATGAAATTTGCCCAAATCCGATACTCGGGCGAAAAGGTAGAGCCATTTTAGTGAGACAGTGTACCACCTGGTACTTTAGCGCATCGCGGTGCCAGCCAAAATGGCAATTGTCAAATTCCAGTGAGCCTCCTCGATTCCACCGCATCGCGGTGTCTTTCTAGTTCACAACTAAGGTGGCAACGCGATTTCCACTGCGTCGCGCCAAGGCTCAGTTTCCCAATTATCAGATTTCCAGTAAGTTGGCGCATTATGGTTTTAGTTCTGGATTTTAATTCCAAGGTCAAAACGGTCATTTTTCTACCCCTATATATACTCTTTAACATGAGATATCTCATTATTTCACCCAAATACACTAGTTTTCTCTCAATTTTCTTCAAGAACAATTTGGGTTCATAGCTCAAGACCCAAGTCATCAAGATTCCTTCATTAATCTTTCGAGGATCAAGTAGTAAGGTATGTAGATTTTGATTCTTGGGTTCCTTCCACCCAAGAAGTTCAAGAATCCTTTTTTCTAAATTCAAAGATCTTATATTTATGAGTTTTCATAATTCATGTGAATCGAAATTGAAGTTCATGTTATTATTGAGTTAAATTCATGTTTTGTTTATAAAATCTCAAGAGTTGATTCTAGTATGTGATGAATTGTATGATGTTCATGATAAAACCTCTTCACGTTGCATGATAAGTGATTTGTTTATGTCAATTGAGTGTAGAAATTATTGAATAACCAAAGCATGCTCTCCATATGTTTGATAAAATTCTTATGTGAAGGAATTAGAGTCATTATAGCATGTTGACTAGAAATCTCCAATTGTTTGCAAGCCCATGCATGCCAAGTGTTTGTTGAAAAGCCTTAATGAATGAATTGTGACATGTTAGCATGAAATCCACCAATTATATGTTATTCAATGCATGTTAAATATTTGTTGCAAGACCTTGTTGAATGGAGTATGAGCCAATAGCATGTCTACTTATACTACCACATGTTTATGAATTCTAAGTGCTTGAAGAGATGCTTTAATGTTGTGATGGTGAATTAAAGTTCATGGTCATGATTATTAAAGAATGATTATGTTTTACTTTGATTTTATAGAGTCCTAGGGGTATTTATACCCGACAAATTAACTGCTGTCTAGAGCCAGTGTCAGTTTTCATGATAACCTCAGCTAAGCCATAACTCTTAGAAATCAGTACTCTCAAACGATTATAGAACTTAAGAAAGATCAGTAATCTCAGTATCATTAGCATTCCTGAATATATAAAAAGAATGCAAGACCAAGTAAATCATGACCAGAGATAATCTGGATAACATGAGTTATTGAATGTATGAAAACTGTACACTTGGTCATGCAAACCTGATTTGATATAGTCGGAATACTGAATTGAGACTATGGGAACTAACTACAATTGACATACCCCAATCTAAGTTATTGAGGTCCAACCTTAACCCTAGTTGGGAAGGTGTTGGTAGCTTGCCAAGGGTACCAATACATGACTGACGATGTGGATCCATAAGATTGATGTCCCAAAGGATGAGGGTGCCATGCCTAACTGACGGGGGACCCCTCATAATCTATGGTAGCACTGTAGATTTGGAACTTAGGAACTACTACTAACAACTCATTCCCAACTGATGGGAGAGCCGCCATCCCTACATTCGCTCGGTGTTAAAAGTTTCTCCCAACTAAATGACACTGGTATTATTATTTATTTAACATGGCATGGTACTATACTAATAAATGCTCAGCATGGACATGATAATATAAATGTCATACTAAAATCATGGTCTGACTGCCTTGTTACTTGAAAATGGAAATATGTAAAAACATATTAGTATCGGGTATTCATAACCCGCGAGCACTGAATGATAGTTTAAAAACAATAACATCATTTAAATACTAGTAGGAAGTCATGATCTAGAGACCCAAACATATCACATTTCACTAAACTAATGGAATCCATGATCTTTAGGTATGGGGATACGTTAAACTTAGGAGGATAACATGGTCACATGATTTAAGTCATGAATTGGTAAGTTAACATGGCTTCAACTATACATAATATGGGTGATTAGGATTTAAAGAATAAAGTCCGTATTCACATGAGGAAACTTATTGACATGGCTTGAATTCAAAACTACTAAGAAAAGAGAGATTAAATTCATAATTAACATTGATATTTTCATAAAAGAGGATAAGAAATTCATAATTTAACAAAAAGGGATTTTGAGACTCAATAGGTAGAAGGAACCTATTGATGAATACCCCACATACCTTAATTTCTTGAATTATTAAAGAAGAAGCTTGGAATTGAAGCTTTAATGTTTGAATCCTTGAAGAGAAACTTGAATTTTACATTGTTGGGAAAAAGGAATGAGTTTCGTATGATAACAGATGGAGAATGGGGCAATTAATGCCCATCCTGGAGTTTTAATTCGTCAATTGGGAGTCTGGGAGAGGGGGAAAGACCAAAATTCCGCTTGGACCCTTAATTTTGCATGTAGGAAAATATAGCCTCCATAGCACAGAGGATATTGCGGAGATTCATCCTTCATGACACATCCAAAACACGGAGGCATTCTGCCTTTGAGGTCCAAAAATACCCCAAACCTATTCCGAAAATTCTGAAATTCCCCCGAATGATCCTTTTAACATACCTAAACATTTTTCAACTCATAAATCAACTTTACAGTCTCGGGAAGGCCAAAAATAAAATCCTCAAAATCTTGGGGTCTCAAACATGGCTAAGTCCTTTGTACTTAGTGTAAAGTAATGACTTAGACTCCTGTAAACATGCGTCTAGGAGCTGGAAATGTGTCTAGGGGTATTACACCTACCTACAAAATCCATCATAACTAGCTCCCGCTTATACTTGAGAATGGGTATCTACTGAAGCAATCCACTAGGCCTTTAGTGCTCGTCCTTTACCTACTGACAATAAATGAATCGAGCCACAAACCCTGCAATATCTCTCTATATACCACTCAACCAATAATGTTACCTCAAATCCCTATACATCTTATTTTCACCAGTGTGAATAGAGTATCTGGAGATATGAGCCTTATATAGAATCAACTCAATCAAATCTCCAACCTTTGGAATACAAATATGACCATCAAACCTCAGAACACCCTAAAAATCTAGGGTAGCCCTCTGAGACTCACCTCTTAACACCAGTCCTCGAATGCTAAGAACCTTGATATCCTTAAACTGACGACCCTAAATCTACTCCAACAAGGTAGATCTAGACTCAACACTAGCAATGATGCTTTGAAGGTTAGAAATATCCAAATGAACTATCATGTTAGCTAAGGACTGTACGTCCAAAGCCAACGGCCGCTGAGATAATAAAATGAAGGCTAAGCTACCCATTCTAACTGACTTCCATCTCAAGGTGTTCGCTACTACATTTGCCTTACCAAAATAGTAGGGAATATAGATATTATAATCGTTCAGCAACTCAATCTATCTATGTTGACTTGAATTAAGCTCCTTTTGGGTCATAATATACTGATTAGTAAAGATCTTATAGCTAACCCCATACAAATAATTCCCTCATATCCTAAGCACAATTACTATTGCTGCCAACTCTAAGTTATCGGTGGGGTAGTTACGCTCATGCACCTTCAGTTGCCTCGATGCATATGCAATAACACGACCTACTACATTATAACATACCACAGACCAACACTAGATAGTAAAACCCTCACCCTTAACTAGAAGAGTCAGAACAAGAGCTGAAGTAAGAAAATCCTTGGGCTTCAAAAAGCTCTCCTCATAACTCGCAAAATACTAAAATGGAACCTCCTCCCTGGTCAATCTTTTCATAGGGGATGCAATAAAAGAAAAACCCTCGATGAATTACCGATAGTAACCTTCCATTGCAATAAAACTGTAAACCTCAGTAGGTGACATAGGCCTAGCACAAATATAAATAGCCTCAATCTTTGTTAGGTCCACCATGATACAATCCTTGGACACTACGTGCCCCAAGAAGGCTACAGACTTAAGCAAAAACTTACACTTTGAGAAATTACCATAAAGTTGATGATCTCTCAAAGTGTGGAGCACAATCTTTAAATGTTTCTCATGCTCCTTCTTACTCTTGAATAAACCATAAGTTATAAATAAATACTATATAAAGGAGTACAAATATGGCTTGAGCATGAAGTTCATTAGATCCATAAAAGCTTTAGGGCATTGGTCAACCCAAAAGATATCAATAGGAACTCATAATGACCATAATAAGTCCTAAAGGCTATCTTAGGAAAGGTTGTAGCCCTCTCATCTGATTTTAACCAAACCTCAAATCTATCTTAGAAAACACTATTGCACCTTGAATATAGTCAAACAAATCATCGATATGAGGCTTAGGATAAATATTCTTCACAGTCACCTTATTCAACTGCCTATAGTTGATACACATATGCATAGAGACATCTTTCTTATTCACAAACAGAACTAGAGAACCCTATAGAGATACCCTTGGTCTGATAAAATCCTTAACTAGAAGATCTTGAAGCTAAATATTAAGCCTTTTTAGCTTAGCATAAGCTATACGACATAGAGCCATAAAAATAGATCGGGTGCCTAGCTCAAGGTCAACAATAAACTCTATATCACTTTTAGTAAGAAGGAAGGTAGGTCAGTCTAAAACACATCAGGAAACTTGTAAACAATAAGGATAGAGTCAAGCGATAGACTCTCAACACTAACATCCCAAATATACGCAATAAATGACTTACAACCCCTTATATTAGTATCCTGGCATAAATGTAAGAATAATCTCTATCGGTGTGCGACTAACAGAACCCTACCACACAACTAGGGGTACACTAGGCAAGGTTAAGGTAATGATCTTAGGAAAATAATTCAAGACTGCATAGTAAATAGATAACCAATCTATGCCTAGAACTATATTAAAATCTACCATATCTAGTACAATAAGATCAATCTGAGTATCAAACTCTAGAACAATCACCAAATAAGATCTATATGCCTAATCCACTACTAAAAAATCACCCACAAGGGTAGCTACATATAATGGCACAAATGAGGATTCCATACATAAACCCAGTCATGGTGCAAATTAAGTGGAAATATATAAAAATGTAGAACTGAGATCAAACAAAGCAGAAGGTGGTTGATGGAAAATAAAAATCATCCCTGTGATTACAACATCTGAAGCCTCAACCTCTAGTCTACCTAGTACAACAAAAAAATAACCTTGTCTACTACTAGACTGGGTACCTGTCTGACCACCTATCCTACCTCCCTACAGACCATCTCTAAAACCCTAGGGACTACCCCCACTACCCTGTGTACCACCTCTATCTGGAGGTGGCACTAATTTGAGTGGCTTTATAGTCTGAATTAAAGGATCAGTCTCTTACACTAAGGACACTCACAAGTGAATTGATAAATAACCCCACATCATAACATACCCCAAAAACCCTACTCTGGCTAGAAGGTTTGGTGGATCCTAAACCACCACCCTGACTCGATGATCCTGATTGAATAACCCTTTGTGGTTCACTGCTACTCTGACCACTAGAACTACTAACTATATTGGCTACCACTATAATTGCCCTGGTAACAAGGTCTCTCTTGCCCCTTAGTATTTATTATCCATCTTTTTTGCAGAAGAAATATGCTTAGCAATATTAGAAAAAGACTTCTCTAAAGTCATCAAACTCTATGTAACCCTACAAAATGGTAATCTCAATCCCCTGATAAAGCATCAACTTCGCTTATACTCTATATGAAGAATCATAGTGACATGTCTGGCTAACTTATAAAATCCTGAATCATACTTAGCTACAAACATAGAACCCTATCTCAAAATAGAAAACTCATATCAAAGATGCCCATGCAAGAAGTGAGCATATACTTAACCAACAAATCTTTGTAGAACTGAGTCCAAGTCATTAGTGGAGATCCAGCTAGACTGGAATTAAGATAACCTCTTCACCACCTCTTCATTTTTATGTCTAGATGAGAAGCAACAAAGTTCACTCCACGTGACTCAACCAACCCTAAATTTTGTAACCTCTACTTGCAACTGGATAGGAATTCATAAGCATCCTCTTCTAGGTTTCCAACAAACTTGGGTGGAGATAATCTTTAAAAATTGGCCTAGCATATTTTTCTTCTCTAAGGACATAATTGGTTGGGCTATTGCCTATTGTAAGACTACTGGTACTGGAGGAACCTCTACTCCAGGTGTCACAACTGAGGGTTTTTCCTTTAAATCAACACCACCCTATGCTGTTGGCTGAGCTCCCTCAGTCGGTAAACTACCAACAAACCCCAATAGCTATACTAATGCATCCCAAAGGACCAAAGAGGATATAAAATTAGGTAGAGCCTAAGCTACCCCCTATCCCACCCGTTGTTATGGTGGTAGAATATCTATTGCTTTCTTAGTGTCATAAGCTATAATAGGAACAAGTGATAGATCCTTAACCTAATCTTAAACTAGGGCTGCTGCTCTGTCTTCCCCAACTTATAGGTCGACCGCGGCCCCTAATCAAAACTCTAGTAGCGATCATAGGGTCCCAATCCCTGGCTCCCATACTTTGCATCCTAGCCATCTGTGTAAAGAGTGAACCAATAAAGATTAATATTAATGTATACCCAACATATAAAAATGGATCAAGAAAATAAGATCTTCCATAAAAATACTTTGTAACCTCCCAGAGATAGGATACAGACGTCTCTGTACTGATCCACAAGAATCTACTAAACATCAGCTCTGGTACCAATAGTACTAGTGAAATCTAGCTTTGAAACCAAGCTATCATGACCCAATTTCTCAAGTCATGGTGGCGCCTACCTTATCCCACCAGTAGGCAAGCCAAACCATAGCCAAGAATGATAGGTAATGGATTAACAGACATAAACCAAAAAAGACCACATATGATGATAGCAGTAGTAATAGAAGAAAAAATAGATAGTGATCATGTAAAATATATCAAAACGAGAGAAGGAAAAGGACCAAAATGTACAAATAAATCCCTCCCAAGACCTAGAAAGGTGAATACTTGAGCCACTACTAAAAGATAAACAAAGTAATAGATAGAATAAAAAAAATTCACAATATATACAATGTAGTCTCGAGTACAAAAGACAAAACTAGAACATATAGAGAAAGATCAACCTCGAATGACAATAAGTTTACCCCAATCTAAATTGGCACTGAAAAATAGGAATCATGTCAACGCCGGTTGCTAGTACTTAGATCTACATCAAGGTAAAGATGAAAAAGTGTAGTGTGAGTACCAAAGTAATGGGTACTTAGTAGGCATCATCGGTCGACTGAGCACAATACAAAAAAAGTGTGACTTAATTGCAAGGGTATAGTCTAAGTTAATAGTAATAGGGATAGAAAGGTAAACAACTATCGAACTACCCAAAATGTAATAAAGGAATAATTAAAAGTAATATAGAAAGATAAATAATGTAGTAATACAAGAAAAACCATACATAACCTAACTTGGCCTCCATAAGCCTGTTAGGCTTACTGAAGAAGACAATTAACCCAGTCGTGCCTCCATAAGCTGGTATTACACAAAAAAAGTAATTAAAGAAAATAAATATAAATAACCTGTAGCTAAACCAATCCCATGAAACCATAGTACCCTTCCAGATGTGTATCGATCTCGAACCGGCATAAATGGGTAGTAAACATGAGGGCAAACACCATGCTTGAACCAACAGTAGTAGATAATAACAAAAGGTCATATGCTAGATTTAAACTAGGAATAATGGGTAATAATGAGAGGCCACATACATGATATACAAAGAACTCATAATCAGATGCCGAACTCAAACTAAAACTCAGAGAAATCACAACTCCCAAAACAACAGTAATAAGTACAAGAACTGCCAAATCATTATAACAAGATGTCGAACTCAAATAAGAATTTATAGCAACCATACCCAGCTATAAAATTAAAATCCAAATCATATCGTAATTGATGCCAAATTTTACAATCAATAACAGAAATAAAGTACATGCTGACCCTAAATTGTAATTAAAATACATTTAAATAACCATTCATGTAACTTAGTTAAAAGGGGCAGAAACCAAGGTTTTTCAACTTAACACCACATCCCAAGCTCATAATAATACATCATACTAAGAATGATGAAACCAAATTTACTAGAATAGGGTCCTAACTATAATAATAAAACATGATATATATATATATATATAGAGAGAGAGAGAGAGAGAGAGATCAAACGATATAGAAATTATAACCAAATTCACAAAACTAGAATAATAGCACATAATTAATGTAAATAAGCTCAATATAAAGATACGGTAAGCTTGGCCTACCTAGACACCAAAGCTAAAAACCTCTTCAAAAAGCCTCTAAATAGTGCCCTAGTAGATCCCAAGCTTGAATAACTTGATACAGATAATTAATTTTTGTTTTTGATAACCAATTATGATGACAAAAAGAATTTTCCATAAAACCTTCTATAATTTATTACTATCTCCTCTTAAAATATTAATAGATTACAAAATTTATTATAAGGTAATATAAATATATCATAACTAAAGAATTTTATCAATATCAAAAATATTTTAGAAATGTAATAAACTATATTTCTACCAAATTGTAATTTATATTAAATATTCCTCAATATGTTTGGTATCACCAAAATTCTTAAACGAACTACCCAAAAACCGAATTGTCAGTCTCAACAAGTCATAAATAACTTGGGGCAGTTATAAAAAAGCTCTAGATGCCAAAAAACCATGAAAACAAGGAAAATGACCATGAAGGTCATTACAGTGCGAGTTAAAATCCCCAACATTGTAGGTCATTTTGTCAATTGTGGGTTTGTATGTATTTCTAGGTGCAAATCAAATGAAAATTGCACAAAAGAGTAAGGCTCTGGCTTAGTAGAGTTGTGCAAGATCTACTCAAGGTAGGTGATGGTATTGTAGTTTTATCTAGTTTGTACTATATGTGCATATTAAATATTTCTTGGTATGGCATGTTAGTACATGTTGTTTGGTATGGTAAATTTAATTTATTTGGTCTTGTTGTATGATTTTGACCTTCCTTACTATTAAATAAGGAATGCTTTACTAATTTAAAATTCGCTCAGCTTATTAGTGGAATAAGGTTAACAAATACTTGTGCTGGGGTTTTAGTACATGGACAAAATTTGTCCTCTATAGGTCATGACTAGAGGGCAGTTATGATAACCATAATGTGTATGTTTGAGGTTTTGCTAATTTTGACGATTTGATGAGTGAACCGGGGAAACACATTATATATTTGATAATTGATTAAACTTGTCTTGACTTGCATTGACTAGACTTTACTTAATCGTAAATGTCTTGACTTATTGCTTGCATTTCTAAACTGGTTAATAGATATTTATTGTGTTAGATGTAGTTAGAATGAGTATGTATAAAATTATTGTACTATGTTTTGGTTTAGTATTCATACGCTCATCTTAGGTTAGCCAAATGACCCTACCAGTATGCTATCATTCTTGTGTGTACTACACCTGCTTTTACCTTTGTTGAGTCCTACCCATATTAAGTGGCTCATACAAGACCTCATTTGTGACTCTAGTATATGAACCATATTTTAGGGATGAGCAGCTTATTCGGACTACCATAGAACCTTTCTTTTATGACATTGTCCTTTGATTAGACTTACGCAATTTCCTTTAGTTTTAGGGGTTGCATCCCCTTCTTGATATTCTCAGTATATTTTGGTACACCAACTTTTGTATTCTAGGGGTATTTTTAGTTTGAAACTTATTTCTACATTTTCTTAAGTTGTTAGACTAGATGATCCTTAAACTGTTAATAGGATATTTTTCTTTTTTTCTCTCTAAGTATTGGTTAATGCATTTAGGGTTATCAGTTCTCCCATCGGAGATGGGGTAAGTGTCACTGACATCTAGTCAGGTCATGAAAATTTGGCATTAATGCCTAGGTCATCGATCTCATTGTACCAAAATGGGTACAACAGAGTCTCATAGAATGATATAGAGGAGTTTGTAATTTTCTTCTAGAATCGATAGGCTCTAGGAAAATTATCATTCTTGCTTCTTTCGTGATGTAACTTGATTTTAATTGGTATCAGATTTTCATTCACTATTTTTTCTGCAAATAGTGACTACAAGTTCAAATGGAACTTGAGCAGTAACCCTTGCACCAATGTCCAACTAAAAAGCCAACTATAAGAGAAATGGGATGAGCCACACTCATAGGGATGGAGCTCAAATAGTTTATGTCCAAGTTCATGAAAGCCTACTACCTAAAGATCATTTAGAGGAAGTATAGGAGTAAGTAATGGAGCCTAAGATGGTGGCACCAGCTGGTGTTGTAGCCTTACCTCTCATGTCTTTAAGGTTGTTCCATGAGTGTTACTTTTTCTAAGTGGTTTGGCTGGAACCGAAGCCACTTTTATTATGCTTATTGTTCAGGATCTATGTGTTTATACTATTATTGTTATGTCTTCTAGGAATGATAAGGCTTCATGAACTGATGTTTTTCCTCATCCAGTTTTAGATTTTGGTGATGACAGATACTAAACATGATCTGCTAACTAAGTTTCTAAAAATAAAAGCTCCAACATTCTAGAGTACTAAGTTTGAGGAAACTTTATTTTCATCATTGAATGTAATGTGAGGTTACACTAGATGGGTGTTATGCAACAACATGGAGTTGATTTTGTAACCTTTCTGTTGGAGAAGGATGCAAAGAAATAGTAAAGGATGTATGTTGAATATTGGTAATCGATGTTACCTCTATTGACTTAGGAATAGTTTCATGCTTTATTCTTTGATAAGTATGCACCTCAAGCCTTCCATAATTATGAGAATAATGAGCTTTTGTCATTACAGCAGGGTAATATATCAGTTGTAGCCTATGAAACTAAGTTCCATGTGTTGTCTCAATATGCTACTTAGTTGTGGCTACTAATAAGGAGAGAATTTGATGTTATATCAAATGATATTTAGGTTTTTTCTATGCATATGACTTCTATAGGCAAGGGGTTCAATGAGGTTTTTGACTATGTGAAGAAGTTAGAGAGGGTTACGCAATGGGGTCAACTAAGATGTTAGATAAGAAGTCCCATATTGTAGGGAATTTCTATGGATCTTACTTTAAGGGACACAGTCAACATGCCTACCAAGATCTCCCTATTCAGTTAACATATCTATCTTCTACTATTGGTCCAGCTAAGGTCTCTTCTCAGTCATGGTTATTAAGAGCCAAGGGCATTTTTACTCTTCTACTAGTTAGCCTTCTCTCAAGCAGAGGTGTTACTATTATGGTGTTGTTGTTCTCTTTAAGAGAGAGTGTCCTTTGAGATAAGCGAATGGCCATACACAGTAGCAGACTCAATCTATAGTTCCAATGAGTAGAGGAGTAGGTAATGACAAGGATCATCGATGGGGTAGACAGAGAAATCAGATAGGTGGTCGGGGAGGTTGAGGAAATAGCAGCATAGGGGAGAAATGCAATCGAGCAAAGAGTTAGCCCAGATTGATAATCAAGCTCATTGTTATGCCTTTTTGGGAATGATTGATGTCGAGGCTTCTGATGTTGTGATCATATG
This sequence comes from Capsicum annuum, assembly GCF_002878395.1. Lineage (NCBI taxonomy): Eukaryota > Viridiplantae > Streptophyta > Magnoliopsida > Solanales > Solanaceae > Capsicum > Capsicum annuum. Next base: position 113,616,230 of record NC_061112.1, on the reverse strand, counting down.
TACCATTTCTATTTGTGATCAGATGGGTTCTATTTTATTTAATCAGGAGTTTGCTTATTCTTATACATCTGTCTAGTTTGCGGTGGGTCTGAATTTTATTTATGAAGTACTTAACTATCATGTTTATGTGTCTACTTTAATTGGTGAGTTTGTGGTAGTTACCCATGTTTATTGTTCTTTTTCTATATTGTTTGTGAGTTTTGAGACTTGGATAGATTTGATTATTTTGGATATGTTGTACTTTAATGTGATTTTAGGTATGACCTTGTTTTTTCATATCATGTTATTTTAAATTGTAATACCAAGATAGTAACTCTAGTTATGCCTAGGATAGATAAACTAGAGTGGAAGAGAGTGTAAAATCCAAATCAATAAAAATATATCATTTGTCCAAGCTAGAAGGCTAGTAGGAAAGAGGTGTTCAATAGTTTTAGCTCATCTCTGGGATGTAAGTAAGGGACCCCCTTCTATAAAATCAGTCCTGGTGGTTTCCAAATTCAAAGAAGTGTTTTCTTTAAATTTACTGAGTATTTCTCCAGATAGAGATATTAATTCCTGTATTGACTTAGAGTTGGGTACTTGTAACACCCTAACTTAGGATAAGAGGTCCCACATTGACAAAACACAGGAGGAATGCTAGGTATATGAGTAAGCAAGCCTTATTCCCTAGTGATACATTTTAAAGCCATAAGGGTATAGGCCCAGAGTGAATAATATCTCTAGTGGGTTGGGCTAAGGGGTCTCTCAGGACTTCATGGCTTGGATTCCCATCACGGCCAGGTCCCTGGCTTGGGTCGTGACAGGAATGGTATCAGAGCCACTCCTATGTCAACCCTATCGATATGGGCCAGAGTTCAAACCGAGTATAGGAAAATCTCGATAAGGTGGGGTAAACCTTAATCCTGATTATAGGAAAATACCATTCAGTGGGGCAAACCTCAGCAAGGATGCTGAGTCCATAAGGGGGTGTATATAACACCCCAACTTAGGATAAAGAGTCCCACATTGGCAAAACACAAAAGAGATGTTGGGTTTATATGTAAGCAAGTCTTACTCCTTAGTAATGCATTTTAAAGCCGTGAGGGTCTAGGCCCAAAGCAAACCTAGTTGGGTTAAGGGTATCTTGGGCCTTTATAGTTTAAGATGCTCATCGCGGCCAGGGCCCTGGCTTAGGCCGTGATAGTACTCACTCTATATTTATTCATCTCAATCGAATGGCTCTAGTAAAGTTGAGAAAACTCAAAACTCAAGTGCAAGAACTACTTGACAAGGGGTTTATTCATCCAAGTGCTTCACCCTGGGGTGCTCTGATCCTATTTCTTAGGAAGAAGAATAGTCATATAAGAATGTGTTTTTATTATAGACAGTTGAATAAGGTTACCAATAGAAATAAATATCCCTTGCCTCACATAGATGATTTGTTTGACCAATCACAACGTGCTATGGTATTATCCAAAATTGACTTGCATTCGAGTTATCACTAGCTAAAAATTAGATTGGAGTACATACCAAAGACAGATTTTAGAATTATATATGTCCATACAAGTTTCTGGTAATGTCCTTCGGGCTAACTAATGCACCTACAACTTTTATATGATTGATGAACAATATCTTTAAGTCATTCTATAATTCTTTTGTTATTGTGTTTATTGATGACATTCTAGTTTAATCTAAGAGTAAGGAGGATCATATAGGTCTCATTTGCATAGTGTCGGAGATTCTATGAGAGAAATAGTTATTTGCCAAATTCTTAAAGTATGAGTAATAGTTGTCTTTAGTTGTCTTTTTAATGCACATTCTTTCCAATAATAGGGTGATGGTGGATCCCCGAAAGATTGAGTTAGTTAAGAATTGGATTTGATCTCATTTAGTGACCAAGGTAAGAAGCTTTGTCTTGCTAGTTATTACCACAAGTTAGTCAAGAACTTTGCATCCATAGCAACACTCTTGACAAGGCTAACTCAAAAAGGAATGCCATTTGTTTGGTCATATCTATGTGAGAAAATCATCCAAAAGGTTAAACACACTCTTGACTACAACTTCTTACCGGCTCAATATAAGAACTTTATAGGTTTTTGTGATACTTCACTTTTGGAATCGGATGTTGTGTTAATGCATAATAGGAATTCCATTGCTTATGCTTTAAGGCAGTTGAAGCCTCATGAAAAAAAACTATCCAGCCCATGATTTAGAGTTGGCAGCATTTGCATTAAATATTTGGAGACACAATCTATATGGTGTCAAATTTGAGGTCTTCAAAAACCACCATAGCCTATAACATATGTTTACTTAAAAGAAATTGAATTTAAGGTAGCAAAGATGGATAGAGTTGTTGAAGGATTAGCATGTGACTATTCAGTATAATCTAGGTAAGGCTAATGTGGTAGCTGATGAATTTTAGCTAAAAAGGTTATAAGTATGGGTAGTTTGTCATTCTTGAGGGTGTCCAGGTGACCTTTATGTAGAGAGTTTCAAACTCTAGCATCTAAGAGTACGTAATTTAGGGTTTCAGACAGAGATAGACTGTTGTCTAATGTTGAGGTAAAGTCAACATTTTTGGATCATATAAAGGCCAAGAAATTTAAGGACAAAAAGTTGAATGCACTCTGGATAAAATTCATAGAGAGGTGGTGGATGCCACTCGTGATGCAAGTGTGGTGTTGAGGTTCAAGGAAAGGTTATGTGTTCCTCGAGTTGGTGATTTTATTCATGAAATAATTTCAAAATCCCATGATTCACATTATTCTATTCATTTGGGGATAAATAAAATGTGTCATGACAACAACTCTATTAGTGGTCCAAAATAAAGAGGAACATAGTGGATTATGTGTCCAAGTGTCACAATTATCAACAAGTGAAGTATGAACATCAAAGGCGCTCGGGGTTGCTCTAGAGGATGCCTATTCCTATGTGAAAATAGTAGAACATTGCTATATATTTTGTGGTAGGTCTTCCTAAGACCTTGGGGAACTATGATTTCATTTGGGTGATAGTGGATCGATTAATAAAATCAACTCACTTTTTGCCAATTCAGATAGACTATAGCTCCTAGCAGTTCAACATCAAGGAGATAGTGAGTTTTCATGGGGTGCCCCTCACCATAATTTATAATAGAGACTTCTAAGTTTTGGGAAAAGTTACACAAAGAGTTAGGAACCAATCTCACCTTCAGCATGACTTTTCATCCTTAAGCTGATGTGTAGTTGGAGAGGATGACTCAAATATTATAAGACATGGTAAGATCCTTTGTTATTGAATTTAGTGGTCATTGGACTAGTTTGTTTGGTTTTTTGAGTTTTCATACAACAATAACAATCACTCTAGCATCAATATGGCACCATTTGAGGCATTTTATAGAAGAAAGGGTAGGTCACCTATTGGGTAGTTAAAGACTAAAAATGATAAACCTTGAGAACTAACTTGGTGAGGGAGGGTCAAGAAAAAATAAGGTTCATTAAAATAAGTTATTGGTTGCTCAAAGAAGACAGAAGGTGTATATGGACCGTAAGGTAAGAGACATAGACTTCAAGGTAGGTGGGCAAGTATTTTTTAAGGTGTCTCCATGAAGGAAGTCATAGGGTTTGGTAAGAGGGTAAGCTCAACCCTTGTTACATTAGTACCTTTTTTATTCTTCAATTGTATGCAGGTTAGCATTACCACCGGAGTTGTTAGGAGTCCAATTGGTATTCCACGTCTTAATTCTAAAACAGCTATAATGGAGATGGAGATTATATCATAAAATGGGACTCAGTTTTATTAGATAAGAATTTGTCTTATGAAAAGGAATCTGTGATAATTCTAGATTGGGATGTTTAAAAGTTGAGGACGAAAGAATTTTCTTTAGTTAAGGTCTAATGGAAGGATCGTTTAGTCAAAGAATCTACTTGGGAAATCAATACGGAAATACAAGATAAGTACCCTCAACTGTTTAAGGTACAGGTTTACTTTTCTTTCCATGTTTTAGCCTATTTTCTCATTTGATTATTTGGGGACGAATAATTAAGAAATTGGTATCTACTATAATGAACCTTCCCTACATTACATATAAGTCTCTTATTTAAAATTTTATGCTAAAGATCTTTCCTAATTTGAAGTTATAAATTTTAGGCTAGGTTAGTTTTAGAAGAAATTTGAGCGAGGTGCAGTCTAGGGCAATTTGGGAATGAATTGGGTAAATATGTTGGGTTTGACTTGATTCCTAGTTATATATGATATAAAGAACTGAAAGGAGTTTATGGAATTGAATTTGAGTAAGTAAAACTCCCAAAATTGATCTTAGCATAAAGGGTATTATTTGGGATGTCATTGAATTAAGATTTATTGTGAAAAAAGGAGAGTTTTGAGAAAAACCAAGCATTGTACCTCGACCATGTCACTATAAGAATGTGCATGTCTCTATACCAACAAACACAAAAGCAAAGAAAATCCTACAATAGTCAACGGTCGTTATGTCGCTATAGCGACAATAATCACCATTTTATTTTACAAATCCTTCTAAATAGTTTATTTTTATGAAAAAATATTTGGGGAAAGGGAGAGGTGATTTAATAAAAAATCATCAGCTAACCATCATTTTGCTTCATTAAGGTAAGGGTTTCATCTCCATTAACTAGTAAATTGATAATCTAGCCTTAGAACACATAGTTCGAGGAGGGTTAAGAGCTAATTTTAGTTGATTTTCTTGTGCAAGGTAGTAATTTGGGTATAAAATTAATGGATTTTGTTTAACGATTGTTAAATTACCCTTGGATGTCATTAATTCACGAAATTATTCATGGAATTGATTATTTTAGGTGAATTAAGGTAGAAAATTTCTAGAACGTGGAAGGAATGATCATGAACATAGCCTTTAAGAATTGGGTGTGATTTATAATCCCCAACTTGGTAGGTTATTTCATTAATTATGTGTTTGTATATATTACTAGATCGAGATCAAGAAAAAATTGCATGGAGTGGAAAGGCTCCAGCTTAGTGGAGTTGTGCAAGTTTGGTTCAAGGTAGGTGATGGTATTGTAGTTTAATCTAATTTATACTATATGTGCATGTTAATTTCTTCTTAGTATGGCTTGTTAGTTCATGTTGTTTGGTGTAGTCAACTCAATGCATTTATCATGTTGTATGATTTTGACCTACCTTATTGTTAAATGAGGAATGTTTTAATATTTGAACATTCTCTCAGCTTATTGGTAGAATAAGGTTGACAAACACTTGTGTCCGGGGTCTTTCTACATGAAGAATTTATACATTGTAGATCATGACTAGAGGGTGGTTATGATACCCACAGCGTGTATGTACAAAGTTTCAGTGAGTTTAACGGTTCCATGAGTGAATCGGGAAAATTCATTATTTGTTTGATAATTGCTTAAACTTGTATTGACTTATTTTGACCATACTTGAATGGACTTGACTTAATCGTAAATGTCTTGACTTGTTGCTTGTGTTACTAAACTACTTAATTGATACTTATTGTGTTAGGTGTAGTTAGAATGAGCATCGATTAACTTGTTATACTATATTTTGGTTAAGTGTTCATATTCTCTTCTTAGATTTGCCAAATAACCCAACCCATACACTATCGTTCTTGTGTTGACACTACACCTGCTCTTGCCCTTGTTGAATCCAATCCATATTACAATGGCTCCTACAAGACCTCACATTTGACTCTATGTGTGATCCAGATTTCAAGGATCAGTAGCTTATTCGAGCTACCATGAAATTCTTAAATGACATTGTCTTTTGTTTGGACGTATGCACTTTCCTTTAGTTTTAGAGGTTCTATCCCCTTCTTGACATTCTTAGTATGTTTTGATACACCGACTTTCTGATTCTAGGGTGTGTCTAGTTTGATACTTATTTCCACATTTCTTAAGTTGTTAGAATGGATGATCCTTAAATTATTAATGAGATAGTTTTCTTATTTTTCTCTAAGTGTTGGTTAATGCTTTCGGGATTATTGGTTCTTCCATCGGAGAATCGAGTGGGTGCCACTCACGTCCAATCGGATCATGACCCAGAAAGATAGAATTGCATGCTAATTACTTAACATTAATATACATATTTACACAAGATATTCACTCATGTCTGCTCTATGGTTGGCAAGTGATACATTCTCTTGGATGCACTAGTGTCCTATTTTTTACATAGTGGTTGAGCTATTCACATATTTCAAAGAAAAGTTGAACTATTCAAATATTGACTAACCCATATTACGTTTGATGTATAGCAACAAACTACCTTTAAAGGCTTGGTGACAAATTAAGAAGGTGAGATTTGTCCTCCTTTCTAAAACCTTGAACGACTTTTTCAAATCACAGAATGACAAATGATAATGTAACGTATCCAAAATGTTATATATTTTCCCTCAGGTATTCAACTGCAAAGCAAGAGGCAAATTAAACATAAGAAGAAACTCCTTGATATTGACAAATAACTAACAAATATGGAATTACCACATGAATTAACAAATAAAGCCAATAATGAAACATACTATCGATGTTTGGACATTTGCCAAATAACAACTCAAGTTTCTTTTAGTGAAAACTAAAGATAGAAGACTCGCCAAATTCTTTTATAGACGTATTTATCAGGACGTAGCTAAAATTCGTCACCGATGTTCACCAACCAAGTTGACATACTATTGCTTATTTTCCTTAGAGGAAATATTTCGTTCACTCAAAATTAGTTCATAGTACATAACCAGCATTGCACAAATTGTCGTCAGAACCTCACCTCAGTAACAAAATTACTGAAATTTAATTTTCATTGAAGAACTCATAGCTCATTGTGTTTATAAAGTATAAATACACAAATTCTGAATGTAATGAATAAAATATTTCATTCTACACAAAGAAAGAAACATGCTCAGAGCAAATACTTAACCATTATTTCTATAAAAAAAACTTTCCAAAATCGTGAAAAAGTTACCTATTTATTATAGATTTTGATCAGTTATTAAGTTTGGGACAAAGGTATGGCTACTTCTCAATTATTAAGCAAGTGAATTATTACAGAAACATGTGAAATAATGGAAAGAAAATCAAAATTTGAGATGCACTGATAGCTCTTTACCTAAGTACTACAATTAATGTTGTCTAATAGTAAAATATATAATGTACTTAGTTGATTCCATATGAGTTTCTTCCAGGCTCATAAGATCTAAAGAATTTGAAACAGTTGAACCAATAATGTAAAATCTACTGGTGCATTCAAGGACCCGGTAGAACTTAACCTCTTATCCTGTAGAACCCAACTTGTGTGATAAAAATTGGTAGCAATCTAATAAAATATTGATGTTATAAAAAATATAAAAATAATAAGCACCATAAGGTAGAAGCTCCACAAACAAATGGGGAAGGTCCTCATTAAACTTCCTAATCATCAGATGAGCATAAAAATAATCATCCATCAAATAATCATCAAAAGGGACTATTGGAGAATCTTAGTAGCACACGGCTACCTAAACTTCTACCTTGCCAGTGAGAGCTCGATTCTACACTTTGTAATCTCCTCCCCTATTTTTCATTCCACTACCCCCATTTATAAAAAAGTCATCTAATAAATTAACATAAAAATTGGGCTTACATTAGGTTCTAGCAAATGCAGCTATAAATACCCAAGTTCTAGATACTTAAGACCAAACCTCCATAACTCACCAACTTTAAAAACAAAATCTAGGAAGTGCAAAAATTTAGTTAGCAAAAAGAAAACAGTTACCTTTAAGTATCCATCATCAAATGCAGCAGTTGTGGCAGCCACCTTTAGGGCTGAAAGTATAATAGTTACAACTATATATGAGTCCACATCATACAATTTTGATAAATAATAAACTTACCAACATACCAAATTAGACTTGACAGAGCTCTTAAACCATCCAATCCTCAAACCTCAACAATGATTGCACATTATTTATCCTCTTTAAACATGCAATCTAAGGAAAAGTTATCTAATCCCTTGATTACTGTTTTTTAGACTTTGTTGAGTTGTTGGTAAAAACAATTATTTTTTTTGGAGCATGAAGCTATCAAAAAGTGATGTCCTATATTTTGATGATGATTAGCTAACCACAAAGGACCAGGTCCTGGCTCAACATAAAGTGGTATAGCTGTCACACTCTATACAGTTTTGTTAGCTGGTACAACTAACTGTGTAGGAGCACAGTGTACTCGTTGTGACACCAGGTCAAATCAAAATTCAACCCTATTTTATTCACTACTATAAATAGATAAGGATACCTCTCATTCTATAAGTTTTTGCAAATCCGGTGAATCAAAGAAATGACAAAAACTCATATTGCTCAAGTTTTAAATCTTTGTGTGTGTAGGCTTCAAGTTTAATTGTTCTTGAATCAAGTCTTGGCCTATAATCAAATTATTCAGCTTATAATAGTAATGGCTTTCCTTTAGCTGTAGTGTGCTTAGGTAGAGTTACCTGAGGTGATATTGGTTAGAGTTAATTAATATTTGACAAAGTTATCAATAAGAGTTTGTAATACTGTTATTACAAATGAGTGGAGCTTAGAGTTAAGTTCCAATGGAGTCTATAATCAATGAGTTTTGATTATGGTGGAGTTTTGAGTGCTTGTGAGTGCAAGGCGTGGTTTTTTCTCCCTTGAGCAAGGAGGTTTCCACATAAATTTTTGTGTTCTTTACATTCTTACCAGTTTTATAGTTGTTACTATTTTATTGCCTTTAACTGATTCATAGGGACCTGGTCCCTTATACAGTGGTGCACCCCCCATGATTCAACAATTGGTATCAGAGCCAGGACACTCTAAAAGGGTCACACCTAGAGTGATTTCTTGATCATGATTGCTCTACCTAATAGGAAAGAAGGACAATCTACCACTAGACCACTCCACTTTAAGGGGAAGTACTATGGGTGGTGGAAAACCAGGATGTATGACTTTATTATGGTTGAGGATAGTGAGTTGATGGATGTAATACTTGATGGTCCTTATGTGCCTGTTAGAGAGGTCAAAGAAGGAGACATAACAATAATGGTTGTCAAAACTAGGAGAGATTTTAATGATGAAGATCTGAAAAAAGTTGAGAAGAATTACAAGGCTAAGAAGTTGCTTGTGTGTGTGTAAATGTCTTGTACTTTTCTTAGCGTAGTTCAGCTCCTAGTTGCATGTATAAGAGGCTTAAAGCCTAAAAAATTTACTACGTGTTGGGGACTTCATCAATTTTTATGCCTCTTAACTTCGAGGATTATTAAATTAGTCTTTATTACCCTGCGACGTTGGTTTTAAAGTTAATTTATGTTCAGGTGTGTAAGGAGCATGTCTCAGGGAAGTTTTAGATTTTTTGGATGAGGATTGGGTCATGTTTGGATTTTTATTCCAGAACCTCACTACAATAGTGGTGCATCACGGTGGGTATAGCGATGATCCCTTCATCGTGTCGTGATGGCCTTCCAATCCACATTCTAGTTTTGAATTTAATTTTTTGAGAGGCAATTGAGTCATTTTCCCTCAATCCAGTTTGTAAAAACTAGAATCAAAACGTCGGTTCAGGCATTATTTGCCCATATTCTCCTATTTCCTCTAAAAATCAAACCCTAATCATCCGCCAAGTTCATCAATTTCATTTCTTTCTCTTCAAGAAAACCAAGGAATCAAGTTCCCCAAATCCAAGGACTTTCAAGAAAAACAGCAAGATTGTGTTTTTTTCAAGCTTAAGGATTTAAGGTATGTGTGATGTTCATCCATGGACCCCTTTCACCCATGGAGTCTAAGAATTCCCTTTTGATATCAAATTATGAGTTTTTACATATTTATGATGAATTGTCTCCATGATGTTATTGATTTTGATTACAAGTTATGTTACAAGTGTTTTTCGATAGAATAAGCCCTTATATGATTTGAGTATTGAAATCCTCATGTTAAATCCCTAATTCATGGTTTTAGTATTGTAACTATATTTTCAATCACATGTTTTACCCATTCCCATGCTTAAATTCATGACTCCCCTGTGTTTGTCGCAATGTCTAAATATTAGTTTTTGAGCAATGATCCTTTATTATGGTTTTCAAAGCTTCATATGTCCTTATTGTTATTTTCATTCAATGTTGGAGGGTTATGAACACACGATACTTAGCTGTCTACATAATTTTAGTATCTTTAGAATGATTTCAGATAAACCATGAGTGTTGACATTCAGTTAGTATCATGATCAATTGTTTGCTTAGTTAAGCTTAGTTTAACCAAGTAATCAGTGTCATTCAGTTAGAAGTAGGATTTAGCACCGAGCGAACCTAGGAATAGGGGCTCACCTGCCAGTAAAGGGTGTGACCTTTAGTAGCAGTCCCTTAGTTCCAAAACTACGTAGCCAGCGTAGGTTAGAGATATTAACCTGCCAGTTGAGGCTTGATAATGTCTTTACCTGACAGTTGAGGGTAACACATATCTCATTAGAGCACCTGCCAGATGAGGTTGACTCATTATTCCTTTAGGATATTAGTTTAGTAGATCCGCTCAGCCAGTGTTAGTACCCGTGGAACGGTACTAACACCCTTCCAAATGGGATTACAGGTCGGACCCCGATTAGCTCAGATTGGGTATGTCAGTTGGATGATACCTCTCATAGTCTTAGTTTAGTGTTCAGTACATAATATACATAAGGTTTTCGTTACTATGGCATATAGACTTCTAGTTATTTAGTTATCAAATTCTAGTAATTTAGTTTACAGATTATTTCAGAAACATTATATGCTTGGCCATCCATTCTTAGTATTTTTGTTTCCACGCATGCATACTCAGTTATCTCATACTATTCCTTCAGTTGTTATATTCATGCACAATTAACCCATGTATTTCAGCCTAACCCCATCTCATATACCAGTATATTCAAAGTATTGACTGCATATTTTTCTTTGTTCTATGATATCTTATATTATAGGTTCAGACGCCCAGTATCCTGACCACTCTTAGACAGTTCAACTTATAGCAACAATAATTCTGGTGAGTTGTTATCTATCGAGGACATAAATGTGTTATTTTAGTTTATCTCTATAGTTCAGTATTTCCATTTAGTCAAAGTTAGTTGGGGGTTTGTCCCATCAACTCCATAGTCAGTCAGTAAGAGACCTTTTAGACATTCAGATAGTTAGTCAGTTTATCAAATGTTTTATCAGTCTTTTTAGTATAACTTCAGATGTTCAGATTTATGATTTAATCATGTTTCAGTATTTAAACCTTATGGCTTTTATCAGCTGTTTTCGCATATATTAATTATTATTATTCGTCTCGGTGCTCACAGTAGGTACCAACTCATAGTTTAGCTTGAAGTCACTTGTGACCATAAGCACTATTGTCGCGGCTAGGGGGTAGCCTTAGGTCATGACAAAACTTGGTATCAAAGCCTAAAATTTCAGAGAGTGCTAGGGAGTCTAAAAATCTGTGTTGAGTAGAGTCTTATAGATGGGAGTGAAGTATCCCACACTTATTGATAAGAGGCTACAAGACGTTTTAGGTAAAAGTTTCCCTTTTTTTAGTATTCATGTCATGCGAATGAGCATAGGCTCTATTTAAAAATCTCTTACTGACTCATTTTTCCTTTTGTTTATAGACAATCCTCCCAAAAAACAACGAAAAAAGAAATAGAAATCAGCCCACACCTTCGCCTGGTCAGGAAGATCCCATGAATAAGCACATCTCTTATACCAAATTTAGAGCTACATTAACTACCTTATCTCATTTAGTAGATACTCAGAACAATCATTAGGTTGTTGCCCCATCCAATCTAGTGGCCAATACATCTGCAGCTAGGATTTAATATTTTATCCAAATGAACCCTCTCTTTGTTTTTGGGATCCAAGTCTGAGGAGGATCCACAGGAATTTCTTGATATGGTTCAGAAAGTTACTGATATCATGGATATCACCTTAAGTGAGAGTGTAGAGTTGGATGCTTACCAGTTACAAGATATAGCTCACACCTAGTATAAGCATTGGAAGGGTGATAGAGGTGTTGAGGTAGGGTCTATAGAGTGGGAGAAGTTTGCCACAACTTTTTAAAATAGGTTTTTATCATTAATTTTGAAAAAATATAAGGTGCGGGAGTTTATTACTTTGAAGCGGGGTAATATGAGTGTTAAGGAGTATTCATATAAGTTTACTCAGTTGACGAGGTATTCTCCTTCGGTGGTGGCTAATAATAGGTCTAGAATGAGTAAGTTCATGTATGGTATATCTAATAGTGTGGTCAAGGAGTACAGAATTTCTATGTTGATTAAGGAGATGGAAATATCTAGGCATATGGTCCATGCTCAACAGATTGAGGAACAGAAGTTTAAAGAGAAAGAGAGAGAGAATAAGAGGGCCAGAATAGGTAGCTTTAATTTTTCTCAGCCTAGGTCAGAGGGTGGTAACTGTTCACAGTTATGTCAGATGTTTTCATCCTCAGCTCCATCTTCAGCTTGTGCGCCAATGCCAAAGTTTCGTAATGACAATCGAGAAAGAGCACCAAAATCCAAGTCCTAAGGTAGTGTAAATAACGATGGTACTAATCTTCCTGGCAAAAAATATGGTAGAAATTATTAGGTTATGTGTAGAGCCAACAGTAATTTGTGTTTTGGGTGTGGCAATCCATGCCATAAAGTCAGGGATTGCCCAAAGAGTGGGCAGCAGGGTCAGTCCAATCGTTCTTCAGTTCCAGCCAGTCGCATGACTCAGTAGGGTGCAGTTTCTAGTGCAACCAGCGCACAGTGCCAGAATAGGCTGTATGCACTTCAATCCTGTCATGATCAAGAAAGCTCTCCTGATGTGGTTACGGGCATATTATAAGTCTTTCATCGCCATGTTTATGATTTGTTAGATCCTAGAGCTTTACTTTCTTTTGCAACCCCATATATAGTAGTCAATTTTGGTGTCAGTCCAAAATCTTTAGCAGAACCCTTCTCAGTGTATACTCTAGTAGGTGTCTGTATTATTGTCAGGCTGGTATACAGGAACTGTTTGGTTACACTATCCCATAAAGTCACTTCAGTTGACCTCGTTACTTAGATATGAGTGATTTTTATATCATTATCTACATGTATTGGCTCTACTCATGTTATGGCTCATTTGATTGCAGAAATAGAATCACTCAGTTTTAGTTTCTTAATGAACTAGTTATTGAATTGAGGGGTAGTACCTCAGTGTGTAATAGTCAATTCATTTCATAAATTAGAGTGAGAAAAATGATATCTAAGGGATGTGTTTACCATCTCGTTCGAGTCAAAGACTCTAGTTCTGATACCCCCAGTATTGAGTCAATTTCAGTAGTAAATGAATTTATAGATGTGTTTCCTAAGATCTTCTCGGGGTTCCTCTCAAAACTAAAATCGCCTTTTGAATAGATCTCCTTATAGATACCCAGATTATCTCTATTCTACCTATAGAATGCTCCAGTTGAGCTCAAAGATTTTAAATAATAGTTGAAAGATATCTTAGACAAGGGATTATTAGACCCAGTATTTCCCCGTAGGGCACTCCAATCCTTTTTGTGCATGAGAAAGACAGTTCTCTCAGAGTGTTCATCGATTACCATTAGTTGAACAAAGTCACAATCAAGAATAAGTATCCATTTTATAGGATCAATGACTTATTCGACCAACTTCGGGTGCCAGTTATTTCTCTAAGATAGACCTCAAATTGGGATATCATCATCTTAGAGTCAGAGAATGTGACATTCCAAAAAAAGCCTTCAAAACTCAGTATGGTCACTTCAAATTTCTAGTTATGTCTTTTGGATTAACGAATGCCCCAGCAGCTTTCATGGACTTGATGAACATATTTTTCAAGAATTACCTGGACATGTTCGTCATATTCTTCATTGATGATATTCTTGTCTACTTCCAAAGTGAAAATGATCACGCAGACCATCTTAGAATTGTATTGCAGACTCTTAGAGCCTATTAGTTGTTCTCCAAATTTAGTAAATGCGAGTTTTAGCTAAGATCAGTATCTTTACTTAGCCATATTATTTTTAGTGATGGAATTAGAGTTGACCCTTAAAAGATCAAAGCAGTGAGAAACTATCTCAGACCTATATCTCCATCAGATATCAAAAGTTTCTCGGGTTTAGCTGGCTATTATAGGAAGTTTGTTGAAGGGTTTTTGTCTATTGTGTCCCCCATTCCCCGATTGACTCAGAAGAAAGTCAATTTTCAATGGTCAGATTCTTGTGAAAAGAGTTTTTAGGAGTTGAAGACTCGACTCATTTCAACCCCAATTTTGACTCTGCCAGATGGTTCAAAGGGAATTATTGTTTACTGTGATGCTTCCAGAGTTGGCCTTGGTTGTGTGTTGATGCAGAGAGGTAAGGTTATATCCTATGCCTCTAGAGAACTTAAACCCCATAAAAAGAATTACCCTACCCTTGATCTTGAGTTGGCAGTTGTTATTTTTACCTTCAAAATTTGTAGGAACTATTTGTAAAGGGTTTATGTTGATATGTTCACGGATCACAAAAGTTTCCAGTATGTATTTTCACTGAAAAATTTAAATTTTCTTAGAAAAGGTAGTTAGAGTTGTTAAAAGATTATGATATGAGTGTGTTGTATCATCTGGGCAGGGACAATATAGTGAAAAACGCCTTTAGTAGATTGTCTATGGGTAGTGTTGCTTATATTGAGAATGATAAAAAGAAGTTAGTTCAAGAGGTTCATCAGCTTTCTAGATTAGGTTTTCGGTTGGTTGATTTAGCTGAGGGTAGTATATGGGTTCAGAATGGTTCAGAATATTCCTTGGTTGCTAAAGTGAAAGAAAGACGAGATAGGGATCCCAGTTTGGTTAAGTTGAAGGAATCATCTAGAGATCAAAAGGTAGATGTTTTCTCCTAAGAGGTAGATGGTGTGTTGCTATGTTAGGGTAGGCTATGTGTTCTGTATGTTGATGGTTTGAGACAATGAATTTTGGAAGAAGTGCATGGTGTATGTTACTCTTTACCTAGGAGCCACTAAGATGTACCATGATTTGCGAGAAATCTATTAGTGGAGTGGTATGAATAGGGATATTGCAGAGTTTGTTACAAAGTGCTCTAGTTGTTAGTAGGTTAAGATTAAGCACTAGAGGCTTAGTGTCACTTTGCAAGAGTTCAACATTCCTACTTGGAAATGCGAAGAGGTGAACATGGATTTTGTGATGGGTTTGCCTCATACTCACTGTCAGCATGATTCGATATGGGTCATTGTAGACATAATGACCAAATCAGCTCACTTCTTGCCAGTTCATACTTTTTATTCAGTCGAGGACTACGCCAAGCTCTACATTAGAGAGTTGGTTAGGTTTTATAGAGTACCATTGTGATCATTTAAGATAGAGGTACTCAGTTTACCTCTCACTTTTGGAGAGCTTTTCAAATGGGTCTTGGTACCCAAGGTCATCTCAGTATATCTTTTCATCCTCAGACAGATGGTCAAGCAAAGAAGACCATTCAAACCCTAGAGGACATATTGAGAACATGTGTCATTGACTTTAAAGGAAGTTGGGATGATTACTTTCGTTTGATTGAGTTTTCCTACAATAATAGTTATCACTCCAGCATTTAGATGGCTCCGTTTGAGGCTCTATATAAGAGGAGATGTAGATCTCTTATTGGTTAGTTTAAGGCAGGTGAGGCTACTTTGATAGGACTAGATTCGGTATGTGATGTAGTGAAAAAGGTTCAGTTGATTAGGGAAAGGCTTAAGATAGCCCAAAGTCTTCATAAATCCTATGCAGATGTGAGGAGAAGGGATCTTGAGTTTGAAGTTAGGGATTTGGTGTATTTGAAAATCTCGCCTATGAAGGGAGTTGTAATGACCTAAAAATTTGATGAAATATGTAAAATTTATAATTTTGTATGATTTGACTATTTTACCTCTCTTCGTAGTTGCATTATGATATTTTTGGGGTGTGAGAGTGATTGACATGTTTTTCGATGCATTTTGGTATCATTTATGCGATATTGTGGTTTTTTATGGCTTTAAGAGCCTTACTTTAGACTTATGGGGATATCTTTTGGTCCATGCAATAGATGGTCAAACGGATTGTGCTAGCAGCTCCGAAATATCAATTTTAGGCTAGGTAGACTTTTGGTTCGTATCCCAGTGCACCCAAGCTCATTTTGACCGTTGATCAAAAAGTTGAAAAATTGAAAATATGGATATGGGACCCATATTTGATCAAAACAATGCCATATGGAAAATTTGACTTCGCCAGCAGATCTGGATTGTCGATTTAAGGGTGTTAGCATGTTTGGTATGATTTTATGGCTTTTAAATCTCATTTCGACCCTCGATTTGAAAAATTATAATTTAGAATTTCAGGAGTTAACTTTGTAAAAATGATATTTTTTTGAAAATCTAATATCTCCATCGCATCCGAAACATCGAATTTAGTGTGGTTTCATAGTTCATTTGCATATATCGGACTCCAAACGAATTCCGAACACCCCATTGAAGCCTGGACTGGACAAAAAAACCCCAACTTTTTTGCTCATTTCTCATCTTGTCTCTTGGAAGTTAAAACCTAAAATAGTGCGGGAGCATAAAATTAAAGTTTGTGAGAGTTTGGAAAGAATTCACCATTTTCTAAGTGATTTCTTGATAAATTTCTGAAAACCCCAAAAATCTTAGGGCTTGACTTGTAAATCCCAATTTCACCCCTTTTCACTTGAATAATAATTTTTTCTTATAATTACTAGTTTTCATCAATTTAACCCTTAAAACAACTTCGATTCTTGATTTTAACTTGGATTTCAAAGATTTTACCCGGTAAAGCTCAAAAATAATTTTTCTCCGACTTGAACCTCATTTTTTACCCAATTTAACTTGAATTTTCAACTATAGGTTCCTAAAAATATGCGGAACATGTTTTTGAAGTAAATATCTAATTTTGTGCTTCGTGTCTGAAAATCCATTTTGGGGGTCCGTTTTGACCCTGAATCAAAAGTAGTCAATATGGGTGTCGTTGGTTTTTTTGACACTAAATTTTGTATTTGATGTTTTTAGTGGAGTTTGAGACTGTTGCGTGAAAAGTAAGGTCGTGGGTTCTAAGTGTAGCAGACTGATTTCAGCTTTTCAGGTAGGTTATGGCTTTACTCTTTTACAATGGGCTGGGTAGTAAATGATGATACAAAATGCATGGTATGGGAGGAACTAATCATTAAAAATGCCTATTTATGTATTGTGCCCATGTGGGGGCCTATATTTGATGTAATTGTCGAAATTGAGTTATTATATGATATGTGTGATCGTATGGGGTCTTATATAATATTAATAGACTTGAATACATGTGAATAATTGTATTGTGTTATTAAGATGCTTAATATGGTACCATTGGTGTATTGTGATTATATTCATACTTTATTGGCATATGAGACATGTGGAATTCGTGGGTGAAACTGAAATAATGAGTGGATATTAGCTCACATGGTTGTGGAAATATATCATTGTGGTTGGTTATGAAAATACTCATTGTCATTGGTTGTGAGCATTACATCCTCATATCATTCTCATTAATGACACATTGGTACCATCGTGGCAACATCTGAGAAATATGAAAAACACCTTTTTAAAACCCTTCCCAAGGGATGTGCCAGGGAAGAGATATTGTAATATCTTATAAAACCCTTTTCGAGAGATGTATTGAAAAAAGAGATATAAAATATATGGATTGTATACGGGTTTATAAACCCCCCCATGGGTATTGTGTTGGGAGGCTTACCTCCATAGATGACCTTGTGCATCATCATCATCATCATCATTATCATACCTATTGCACTTACTTTATTGTGTAATTTTGTGTTGTATTCCCATATTGACTTGTCATTTATGTATTTATGGTATCTTCTTTTACTTGTATTTGATGATCTTTTATGTGCATGTTCCCCCTTATTCTTCTTATATGTGATATAATACTTACTTTTGTTCTATCTTGGTGAGTTGTTGCAATATATGTGATATATATTAGAACTGCTAGTGCAAGCTATGTGGGCTCCGTTATGGGATATTTTTTGATTATTTTGATAAGACTGTGACTTTAGCTTTGCTGGGAGTACCAAGGATAACTTGGAAGGGTGAACTTCATTCAGGTCCTAAGAGGATTATATCTTATGTTTAGGCTTGTAAATTGGTTGAGAGGGGATGTTTATCTTACTTGGACCATAGTCGTGACACTATTATTGTTTATCCTCCTTTTTTGGATTTTGTCTGTGTTATTCGTGAGTTTATAGATGTGTTTTCGATGGACTTGCCTAGTATGCCTTCAGATTGATAAATTGATTTTATTAGTGATGATGAGTCGAGCACCTGGCCTATTTCCTCCTTATAGGATGGACCCAGCAGAGTTGCAAGAACTGAAGGATCAATTGCAGCAGTTTTTAGATAAGCTATTTATCCAACCTAGTACTTCACCTTGGAGTGCACCTGTCTTGTTTGTAAATAAAAAAAGGTTGGATCTATTCGGACATCCATTGATTGTCGACAGTTGAAAAAGGTGATGATTAAGAATAAGTATCCTCTTCCTCGTATCAATAATTTATTTGATCAGCTTCAGGGTGCTGCGGTGTTTTCAAAGATTGATTTGAGGTCCGATTATCACCAATTGAGAATTAGAGCTTCAGATATTCCAAAAACAGCTTTTCGGACTCGATATGATCATTATGAGTTCTTGGTCATGTCCTTCGGATTGATCAATGCCCCTGCTGCATTCATGGAGTTGATGAACTAGGTGTTTTGACCATATCTTGACTCCTTTGTTATAGTATTTATAGATGATATCTTGGTGTATTACAAGAGTGAGGTAAAGCATGAGGAATATTTATGGATTGTGCTTCAAAAATTGAGGGATGAGAAGTTGTACGTGAAGTTCTATAAAGGTGAGTTTTGGTTCGAGTATGTTTCTTTCTTGGGTTATGTGGTGACAAAGAAAGGTATTATAGTTAATCCAGTCAAGGTTGTAGCGGTTCGTGATTGGATTACACCTACTTTGCCCACTGAGATTTGGAGTTTTATCGATTTAGCAGGTTATTATCGATATTTTGTTAAGGGTTTCTCTTTTATTGTAGCTCCTTTGACTAAGTTGACTCAGAAAAAAATTTCCATCTAGTGGTCTGATGCTTGTGAGGTGAGCGTCCAAAAGCTCAAGGATTTATTGACTTCAGCTCTATATTGGCTTTGCCCTAGAAAAGCGTGGGTTTTACTGTATTTTGTGATGTTTTTGGTATTGGATTAGGTGTTGTGTTGATGTAGGAAGGCAAGGTGATTGTGTATGTGTATCACAAAGATTGAAACCTCATGAGAAGAATTATCCTACCCATGATTTGGAGTTATGCACAGTTGTGTTTGGTTTGAAGTTGTGGAGGCACTACTTGTATGGATTTCATTGTAAGATCTTCTCAGATTATCATAGCCTTCAGTACTTCTTTACCCAGTGATATCTTCATATGAGGCTGTGCCATTGGCTT
This sequence comes from Capsicum annuum, assembly GCF_002878395.1. Classification (NCBI taxonomy): domain Eukaryota; kingdom Viridiplantae; phylum Streptophyta; class Magnoliopsida; order Solanales; family Solanaceae; genus Capsicum; species Capsicum annuum. Next base: position 113,596,801 of record NC_061112.1, on the reverse strand, counting down.
GAGTTTCTTAAGGATTATGACTTGACTATTCTATACCATCCTGGTAAGGCTAATATGGTTACGGATGCCTTGAGACAAAACTCGACTAGCATGGGTAGCATGCCACATTTTTTACCCAAGAGAGGCCCTTGGCCTTAGAGGTTCAGTCTTTATCTCACGAGATGGTTAGACTTGTTATTTTGACACCAGGATGTGTTTTGTCATTTATGGAGGATAGATCTTCTTTGATGGAGCAGATTCGAGCTCATAAGTTTAACAATGTTCGATTGAGGTTGATTTGAGATAAGGTGTTGAGTGGGGAGGCAAAGAAAGCCTCACATGATTTGGATGGATTTTTTAGGATTAGGGACCGTGTTTGTATGCCGAGAGTAGGTAACTATATTAGGTTGATCTTGGAGGAGGCCCATTGTTCCAAATATTCTATCCATCCTAGTATGACTAAGATGTATCATGATTTGAGGCAACACTACTGGTGAGGTGATATAAGGAGAGCTATGGCATATTTGGTGGCTCATTGCCTATGTTGTCAGCAAGTGGAGGCCTAGCATATGAGACCTGGTGGGTTGCTTCATACGTTACCCATTCTCGAGTGGAAGTGGAAATGAATTACCATAGACTTGGTGACTAGTTCACCTCATACATCTCATGGTTCTAATAGTTCCTAGATTATTGTGGATCGATTGACCAAGTCATCCTATTTTATTCCAATTTGGGTCTCATTCAGTGCTGAGAGGTTACCCCCTATCTTTATTTGTGAGATTATGTGTTTGCATGGGCGTTGGTGTCCATTATTTTAGATCGAGGTTCTGTGTTCACATCTCACTTTTGGAACTTTTTTCAGGATGAGTTAGGTACTCGAGTGATCTTAGCATAGCATTTCACCCCAGACTAATGGTCAGTCAGAGTGGACTATCCAGTTTTTAAAGAATGCTCCGTGCATACGTGATGGATTTTGGTGGCTAGTGGGAGTAACTTTTGGGGTTTAGCAGAGTTTGCATATAATAATAACTACTATTCTAGTATAGATATGGCTTCTTTTGAGGCATTTTATGGTAGGCATTGTCGCTCCCCAGTGGGTTGGTTTGATGTTTCAAAGGTGAAACCTCGAGGTACAGGCTTGCTTCATGAGTTTTTGGTCAGAGTTCGGATCATTCAGGATAGACTTCGAGCAGCTCAGAGTAGGCAAAAGTGCTATGCTAATCATAGACTTTATGCCTTGAGATTTGGTGTTGTGATCATGTGTTTCTTTGAGCTTTACCCATGAAGGGTGTGATGAGGTTTGGGAAGAGAAGCAAGTTATCCCCAGGTATATTGGTCCATTTTGAGATTCTTCGGACTGTTAGTGATGTGTCTTATGAGTTGGCTTTTCCCCATGATCTATCAGTTGTTAATCTTGTTTTCATGTTTTTATGCTTCGTTGCTATATTCCTGATGAGTCTCATGGCATTCATTGGGAGTCGATTTAGTTAGATGAGCGGTTGTCCTGTATTGAGAAGCCAGTTTCTAGTTTGGCAAGGGATGTTAGGCGGTTGCGCTCTAGAGTGATCCCAGTGGTTAAGGTCCAGTGGCGACATCGACCTATAGATGAGGGAACTTGGGAGGTTGAGTCCGATATACATAGTTCTTATCCCCAGCTCTTTGCTGATTCAGGTATTTCTTTTGCCTTAGTTCGAGGATGAACTAGACTTTTAGCAGTGGATGATGTAACGATTTACAAATTTGATAAAATATGTGAAATTTGTGATTTTATGTGATTTGATTTTTTTACCCCTCTCCATAGTTGCATTATGGTATTTCTGTGCTGTAAGAGTGATTGACATTTTTTTGATGCATTTTGGTATCATTTATGTGATATTATGATTTTTGATGGCTTCGAGAGCCTTATTTTAGACTTATAGGGATATCTTTTGATCCGTACGATGGATGGCCGAATAGACTGCGCCAACAGCTCCTGAATATAGATTTTCATCTAGGAAGACCTTTTGTTCGGGTCCCGATGCACCCGAGCTCATTTTGACCTATTGATCGAAAAGTTGGAAACTGAAAATATGGGTGTGGGACCCACATTTGATTGAAACGACCTCGAATGGAAAATTTGACTTTGCCATCAGATCTGGAATGTTGATTTTAGGGTGTTAGCATGTTAAGTATGATTTTACATCTTTTAAATCTCATTTCGATCATTGATTTGGAAAATTGTGATTTTGGGTTTCGGGAGTCAACTTTGTGAAAAAGATATTTTTTTTAAATCTGATATCACCATCACGCTCGGAACATCGAATTTAGTGTGTTTTTATATTTTGTTTTCATATATCATACTCCGAATGAATTTTGAACACCCCGTCAAAGTCCGGATTGGACAAAAAATCAGCTTTTTTGCAAAAGTTGTGCAGAAAAATCTGCACTATTTATAGCAGTTTTTGGGTCTATTTTGCTCATTTTTCATCTTGTCTCTTGGGAATCAAAATCTAAAATAGTGTGGAAGCTTAAAATTAAAGTTTGTTAGAGTTTGGGAAACTATATTAACACCTATTTCTTGATTTTATTACAGATTTAAGGTAAGAATTCACCATTTTCTTAGTAATTTCTCGATAAATTTCTAAAAGCTCCAATAATCTTAGGGCTTGACTTTAAACCCCAATTTCACTCCTTTTCACTTAAATAATATTTTTATCATATAATTACTATTTTTCATCAATTTAACCCTAAAAACAATTTTGATTCTTTATCTTAACCCAGATTTCAAAGATTTTACTTGGTAAAACTCAAAAATGATTTTTCTTCAATCTGAACCTCATTTTTGACTCTTTTTAAATAGGGGTTTTAGATGTAGGTTTCTAAAAATATAGAGAACATATTTTTGAAGTAAATATCTGATTTTGCACTTCTTTTTCAAAAATCCATTTCATGGGTCCGTTATGACCCTGAACCAAAAGTAGTCAATATGGGTGTCGTTGGTTATTTTACATGAAATTTTGTATTTGATGTTTTTAGTAGAGTTTGAGACTGTTTGTGAAAAGTAAGGTCATGGGTTCGAAGTGTAGCGGACCGATTTCAGCTTTTGAGGTAGGTTATCGCTTAACTCTTTCAGACTGGGCTGGGTAGTAAATGATGATGCAAAATGCATTTTATGGGAGGAACTAATCATTAAAAATGTCTATTTATGTATTATGCCCGTGTGGGGGGCTATATTTGATGTAATTGTCGAAATCGAGTTATTATGTGATATATGTGATCGTGTGGGATCTTATATAATATTAATAGACTTGAATATATATGAATAATTGTATTGTGTTGTTATGATACTTAATATGGTACCATTGGTGTATTCTGATTTTATTCATACTTTATTGGCATATGAGACATGAGGAATTTGTGGGTGAAACAAAAATAATGAATGGATATTGGTATACAAGGTTGTGAAAATATATCATTGTGGTTGGTTGTGAAAATACTCATTGTCATTGGTTGTGAGCATTACATCATCATATCATACTCTTTTATGAAACACTGGTACCACCGTGGCAACATCTGAGAAATACTAGCAACACCTTTTTAAAACCCTCCCCGAGGAATGTGTCGGGGAGAAGATATTGTAACACCTTATAAAATCCTTTCTGAGGGATGTATCTAAAATAAAATATGAGATATGTGGATTGTATATGGGTTGATGAACTCCCCATGGGTCCTTTATTGGGAGGCTTGCCTCCATAGGTGTATACGAGAATTGCGCGATGATCCCAGAGGTTGTGTGACAACCTTGTGCATCATCATCATCATCATCATCACTATCATACACATTACACTTACTTTATTGTGTTATGTTGTGTTGTATTTCCATATTGACTTGTCATCTATGTATTTATGGTATCTTCTTTTACTTGTATTTGATGAACTTTTATATGCATGCTCCCCTT
>NC_061112.1:113585625-113589884 GCF_002878395.1 Capsicum annuum | reverse complement strand
AGACTCATCAGGAATATAGCAGCGAAGCATAAAAACATGAAAACAAGATGAACAACTGATAGATCAGGGGGCAAAGCCAACTCATAAGCTACATCACTAACAGTCCGAAGAGTCTTAATGGACCAATATACCTGGGGCTAGCTTGCCTTTCTTCCCAAACCTCATCACACTCTATATGGGTAAAACTTAAAGGAACACATGATCACTAGCACCAAATCTCAAGGCATGAAGTCTATGATTAACATAGCACTTTTTCCTACTCTGAGTTGCTCGAAGTCTATCCTAAATGATCCAAACTCTGACCAAACACTCATGAAGCAAGTCTATACCTCGAGGTCTTACCTTTGAAACATCAAACCAACCCACTGGGGAGCGACAACGCCTACCATACAATGCCTCAAAAGAAGCCATATCAATTCTAGTATAGTAGCTATTATTATATGCAAACTCTGCTAAAGCGCAAAAGTTACTCCCACTAGCCACCAAAATCCATCACGTATGCACAGAACATCCTCTAAAACCTAGATAGTTCACCCTGATTGGGTTGAAATTCTACGCTAAGATCAACCCGAGTACCCAATTCATCCTGAAAAATCTTCCAAAAGTGAGATGTGAACACAAAACCTCGATTTGAAATAATAGACACCGACACACCATGCAGATGCATAATCTCACAAATAAAGATAGCGGCTAACCTCTCAGCACTGAATGAGACCCGAATCAGAATAAAATGAGACAACTTGGTCCATCAATCCACAATGATCTAGGAACTATTAGAACCATGAGATGTACGAGGTGAACTAGTCATAAAGTCTATAGTGATTTATTCCCACTTCCACTCATGAATGGGTAACGTATGAAGCAACCCACCAAGTCTCATATGCTAGACCTCCACCTGCTGACATCATAGGCAATGAGCCACCAAATATGCCATATCTCGCCTTATACCACCCCACTAGTAGTGTTACCTCAAATCACGATACATCTTAGTCATACCTGGATGGATAGAATATTTAGAATAATGGGCCTCCTCCAAGATCAACCTAATTTAGTCACCCACTCTCGGCATACAAACTCGACCCCCAATTCTCTAAACTCCATCTGAATTAAGTGAGGCTTCCTTATACTCCCCACTTAACACCTTATCTCAAATCAACTTCAATCCAACATCGTCAAACTGATGAGCTTGAATCTACTCCATCAAAGAAGATCTATCATCCACAAATGACAAAACATGTCCAGGTGTTAAAATAATAAGTCTAACTATCTGGTGAGATAAAGACTGAACCTTTAAGGCTAAGGGCCTCTCTTGGGTCAAAAGATGCGGCATGCTACCCATGCTAGTCGACTTTTGGCTCAAGGCATCCGCTACCATATTAGCCTTGCCAGGATGGTAGAGAATACTCAAATCATGATCCTTAAGAAACTCAAGCCAACAGCGTTGCCTCATATGAAGATATCGCTGGGTTAAGAAGTACTAAAGGCTACAATAATCTGAGAAGATCTCACAATGAAATCCATACAAGTAGTGCCTCCACAACTTCAAAGCAAACACAACTGCGCATAACTCCAAATCACGGGTAGGATAATTTCTCTCATAAGGCTTCAATCTTGGTGGTACACATATATAATCACCTTTCCTTTCTACATCAACACAACACCTAATCTAACACCGAAAGCATCACCAAACACAATAAATCCCATGCCCTTCTTGGGCAAAGCCAATATAGAGATGAAGTCAATAAATCCTTGAGCTTTTGGAAGCTAGCCTCTCAAGCATTAGACCACTGGATAGAAATCTTTTTCTGAGTCAACTTAGTCAAAGGAGCTACAATAAAAGAGAAACCCTCAACAAAATATCGATAATAACCTGCTAAACCGATAAAACTCCAAATCTCAGTGGGCGAAGTAGGTCTAATCCAATCACCAACCACTGTAACCTTTACTGGATCAACCATAATACCTTTCTTTGTCACCACATGCCCCAAGAAAAAAACACACTATAACCAAAACTTGCATTTAGAGAACTTCACGTACAACTTCTCATCCCTTAATCTTTGAAGCACAATCCCTAAATATTCCTCATGCTTTACCTCACTCTTGTAATACACCGAGAATCATCTATAAATATGATAGCAAAGGAGTCAAGATATGGTCAAAACACCCGGTTCATCAACTCTATGAATACGACAGGGGCATAGGCCAATCCGAAGGACATGACCAAGAACTTATAATGACCATATCGAGTCTAAAAAGTTATCTTTGGAATATTTGAAGCTCTAATCCTCAACTGGTGATAACTGAACCTCAAATCAATCTTTGAAAATACCGCAGCACCCTCAAGATGATCAAATAAATCATCAATATGAGGAAGAGAATACTTATTCTTAACCGTCACCTTATTCAACACTCGATAATCAATAGACGTCCGAATAGATCCATTATTTTTTCCTTTACAAACAAGACAGGCACACTCAAATGTGAAGTACTAGGTTGGATAAATCCCTTATCTAACAACTCGTGCAACTGATCCTTCAGTTTCTTCAACTCTGTTGGGTCCACCCTATAAGGAGGAATGGAAATGGGCCTTGTGCTCGACTCAACATCAATAATAAAAATAAATATATCAATCTGAAGGAACACTAGGCAAGTCCATCGGAAACACATCCATAAACTCATGGACAACACAGACATAATCCAAGAAAGGAGGCTAAACAATAATAGTGTCACGAATATGGTCCACATAAGATAAACATCCCCTCTTAACCAATTTACAAGCTTGAACATAAGATATAATCCTCTTAGGAACCAAATGAAGTTCACCCTTCCAAGCTATCCTTGGTACACCCAGTGAAGCTAAAGTCACAGTCTTATCAAAACAATTTAAGAAATCACGATAAGAAGCCAACCAATCCATATCGAAAATAACATCAAGTCAACCATATGTAGTACAAGTGAATCTACCAAAGTCTCATGCCCGACAAAAGTCACAACACAAGATCGGTGCACTCGATCCACCACTAAAGAATCACCTACCAGGGTAGATATATGAATAGGCATGGTAAGAGGCTCACTAACAGAATCAAAACCCAAAGAAAAATATATAGACACATAGGATAGAGTCAATCTGGGATCAAATAATACGGATGCAAGTCTGAAACAAATAGGGACGACACCTGTGATCACAACATTCTGAAGCCTCTGCCTCTAGTCTGGCTAGTATGGCATAACATTGACCACGACCACTAGCTGGCTGAATATCCCAGTGACTCCCATAATAGGCTCCATAACCTCTGCCTCTCACACCTCTGGAAGAACCCCTACCTCTCATCGCTAAAATAAAAGTAACTCTAAATATACGAAGAGGACAGTCTTTGGCCATATGTCCAGTCTCATCACAAACATCGCAAACTCAAAACTTGTCTTGACGGCCACCCTGTATTGCTGAACTAGAAGACCCATGAGAACCTCTAAAATCTCTGTCTCTTAGAGTCTGACCTTTGAACTTACCAAAATGGTGCACCCTCTTTGCGCCTCCCTGAGATGCCTAAGAAATATCCTCTGTCACCTTAACATGTCCACAATACTCTAAAAAGAAGCCCCAAACACAACCATTTGAGACGTTGCTCATTGAAAAGCATGAGACATGGCAATTCCAGCTGACTAAGATCCCACTTGAGGAGGTAACATAGATGACGACTGAAATCCTTATCTAAGAACCCCATAGTTAGATATCAAACTAAAGGTGGAATACTATTTGGGGTCTGAGGAGTACCTAACACAAAACCTATTGCTACAGGAGGATCCACACTAGTGGCTAGAGAACACCCGACATAACCAAAGAAGAACCCTCTAAACAGGTCAGCAACCGTACCAATAACCCCTCCAACAATGGGATAGATAAACTCTGATAAATTGGGGCAGAACTCATGCCTCCAATAGACTCAATTCTAGGCTCTGGGGATAGTCCCCTAGAATTACTCCAAGACGGGGCTGATCTATGGGCCTATCCACTCTCCTGAGTCCATCCACGACTCAAGGTTTGCCCACTAGGTGAAGGTTTTGCATCTCTACTCTCACAAGACCTAAATGATACCATCTACATAAAAAGAGTAAAACATAACTCAAAATGCAAGGTATGAAAGAACTTTGCATGATAAAGAATAAAATGAGGGAAGTTTCCTAAAGACATCCTATAGCCTCTCGAGGATAGATACAGACGTCGACGTACCGATCCACGAGACTCTTTTAGACATCCC
>NC_061112.1:113580595-113585525 GCF_002878395.1 Capsicum annuum | reverse complement strand
TTTAATAGTGTTTTCATGTTTGTTCTTGGGTGGTGTTAATGGAGGAAAATGAAAAAAATTAAAGGAAAGTGTTGTTCTTGGGTGGTGGTGTTAATGGAGGAAAGTGAAAAAAAATTAAAGTGTTATTCTTGAGTGGTGTTGTTAATGGAGAAAAGTGAAAAAAATTTAAAGGAAAGTGTTGTTTTTGGGTGGTATTGTTAATGGAGGAAAGTGAAAAAAAATTAAAGTGTTGTTCTTGAGTGGTGTTGTTAATGGAGAAAAGTGAAAAAAAATTTAAAGGAAAGTGTTGTTTTTGGGTGGTGTTGTTAATGGAGGAAAGTGAAAAAAAATTAAAGTGTTGTTCTTGAGTGGTGTTGTTAATGAAGGAAAGTAAAAAAAAAAATTGTGGTTGTTAATGAAGGTTTGAGTGTTGTTGTTGATGATGATTTGAGGAAGAAAGAAGAAGAGAAAAAGTGTTCATTTTTTATTTTTATTTTATTTTTATTTTTTTATTATATTTTAATTATAATATTACTGAAATTAATTTTTTTAATAAATAAACACATCTTTTTTTAAAAAAAGATGTCACGTCAGCTTTAGGAATCAAATAAATACACTTTAAAGATGTTAAAGGGGTACATAAACAGAAGTTAAGTTTAAGTATTAAAGTGATTTTGAAGGATAAGTTAAGGGAGAAAAAAATGCCTTTTCTCTATAATTTTTAGAAGAAAATACATTTTAACAAAAATATCCTCTATATTCTTTAATTTTATTGAACGAAAAGAAAGTAAGACCTCTTCATTATTTTTTCATTTTATTGTTTTCAGCTTTTTTTAAAGAGCATAATTTTTAATATATAAAAATTCAATACAAAAGTTTCGTGAATAGTGCTGTTCTTTTTAACTGAAGTTGCAGGTATTCTTTCTCCTCCTTGTTTTTACCAGTAGCGCTTGTATTCTGAATGGATTCTCTACTGGATTCATAGCTAAAACTTTTCTCATGAGCAAAACCGAGAAACTTAAAAAAGACCAAAGTAATTTGAATATTCTAATTAAGATAAATGAAAGTATAAAAATCCAAAATGCCCAATTTTCTTATTTTACCAAAACTCCCGTGTTTGATTTTTAATATATTAAATCAATTATTTTGCATATTAATTTATTTTATTGAAAACCCACAATCACAAGCAAAAAAACTTGAGAAATGTTGGATTTGAGATTTGAGGGGTAAAATTGTCGTTAATCAAGTTAATGCATGTGTTATAGTACTAATACATATAGAAAAATGATGGTATTATTGACACATATTTCAATACACAATAGAATGTACATAGAATAAAAAGATTATCAAACAAGTTCCTAATAATACATTAATTTAATACATGCATCAACTTTTCCAATACATTCTACCAAATGAGCCCTAAGTGGTGACTAAAACCAATAGTATAGATAATATCCGGCACAACAGCTGGAACTTGATAGAAAATTAAATCATCCTGGTTTTAGTTAGTACACCCTCCGTTTAAAAAAGAATGACATACTTTCCTTTTTACTCTGTTTCAAAAAGAATGATCCTTTTCCTTTTCTTTTTTTAGCAACTTTTAAATTTCAATTTTTCACGTGATATGTTTAAGACCACAAGATTAAAGGTATTTTGATGCATTTTACATATCATTAATTTAAGACCATAAGATTCAAAAGTCATCTTATTTTCTTAAACTTTGTATCAAGTCAAATTAGGTCATTCTTTTTTAAACAGAGAAAGTAGTTGCAGATTGTATACATACACAATATATGTCTAAAGGCAACAAGATATTTACATACTATCCAGAACAAAACTCAAACATAACAAGTTTGAGGAGAAAAGGAAAATGTCGAATGAAGAGGAAAACTTGAAAGCTTCATCTTCGTCCCAAATTGCACCGCCACTGTCATTGCCGTCGTGGGTGGAGCTTCCACCGGATATCATGGCAAACATTCTGGAGCGGTTAGGAGTGATAGAGATACTGGAGAGTGCACAGAGAGTTTGCAGTACCTGGTGGAACTGTGTCATAACCCCACTATGTGGCGTGTTGTTGACTTGAAATCTGATCCTGATAATATCAAAATGCCTCAGGTGCTGGAGGAGATATGTCGAGTTGCCGTGGATCGTAGCCAGGGCCAGTTACTCAAACTTTACATCGAGAATTTTGGTAACACAGATTTGCTCAACTACGTAGCTAAGAGGTACGTACTTTTTTGTTTATTTTTAGTGGTGAGTAGGAATTAAATAATGTTGACAACCAATAAACTGTGATCGAATGTATGTGTAAACTAATGTTATGGTAATAATGGTTTACCAACACACTTCCTTTGTTGTGCTATGGTTGTCTTTTGCCTTTTCGTTCTAATCAATTTGGTAACCTTTCAAACAGATGCAGCCAGCTCAAACATCTCCGACTTGTCAGGTGCAATGGTAATTTCGCTGGAGGTTTGGCTGTAGCTGCCAAGAACTTCCCATTGTTGGAGGAGTTGGACATTAACTCCACATCCATTACTAAAGATGATATAGAAATGGTTGGTCTTTCTTGACCTCTGCTCAAGTCACTTATATTAGATGCCGGTCCATTTCATATGGTGGAATCTCCATCACAAGACAACGATAGAGCTCTAGTGATTGGCAAAAGTATGCCTGAATTGCGGCACCTTACATTTCGTGCACATAACTTGACCTATGACGGACTGCAAGCAATTTTTGAAGGCTATCCACATCTTGAATCTTCTGACTTGGGCTTCTACTAGTTGTTGTTATTGTTGTTGTTTTGGGTAATCAATCTGTATGTTTTTAATTTAAACTTCAACCTAAGTTCAAGAACAAGTTTTCAAGAACAACAATGAAGTTCAACACAAGCTCAAATTGACTAATCAAAAATGAACTATCAAACAAGTATGTTATCAACTTTTAAAAGAAATAAGATGAAGCAGAATTCAGAACCAAGTCCATCGATTGCACTGTGTGTGTTGATACTTAATACTAGTTAGGCAGTTTTCACTTTATTATTACATTTTGTACACTGTATATATAAATAGAGGACTGAACATAATTTTCAATCGATCACTTTTACGGAGAGTAATAAAACTTCTTCTCTCTCTTCAACCCACTCCATGGGAGAACACTTCCATTTCTCTTTCGACTCCGAATTGTAACATGGTATCAGATAAAAGGATTTATGTAGCTCTTCATCTCAGCTTTCGATTGATGTTACCCTAGTTGGAAATTGTTGCTCAGAGTTTCTCATCTCAGTCCATAGACGAGAAATTAGGGTTTACTTTTGAGACCACCTGTTGATTTCACAACGGTGACAACATCTTTCTGGTTTTCTACCGAATCAAAGGAGTTTTGGTATTGTATTCTATTGATTTTGCGACGGTGATGGCATTTTTCTAGTTTTTAACCGAATCGAAGGAGTTTTGGTATTGTGTTTCTCTTTGATTTTTGATTTATGTTTGTTTGTTACTCTATTTTCGTCGGGTGTTCCAGTCAAGTTTCATTTTTTTTCTCAAACTATGTCGAACTTTCCGGATGCATCCGCTAGTGCGTCATCAGATGGTTTTCATCCTTTCACTGTTGATTCTTCGCATCCATATTTTTTGCACCCTTCTGATAGCCCAGGCACTACTGTCTTAGTTACAATCAAGTTTAATGACACTGGTATGGGGGTTGGAGAAGGAGCATGCTGATTGGACATCTTGTAAGAATAAATTGGGGCTTATTAATGGAACCATGAGTTGACCGACACCAAATACCCCTCTTTTTGAACCATGGTCTCGGGAAAACGATATGTTACTTGCTTGGTTATTGAAAGACTTGAGCTTAAGATCAGGAAAAGTGTCATGTATATAGAAATTACAGATAAATTGTGGACAAACATTGAAAGAAGATATGGACAAACGAATGGAATCAAAGTTCATCAGATTAGAAAAGAGATTGCTTCTATTACCCAGGGATATTTATCCACTGCATCCTATTTTTCCAAAATAAAGAAGTTATGGGATGAACTTGCTTTTTCTCTGACTTGTCCTAATTGCACATGTGGTTGCGTGGAGGCTTTTTAGAAGTTGGAAGAGGAACAACATTTGCATCAATTATTGATGGGTTTGAATGGGGTTTATTCCGGTGTAAGACGAAATATTTTAATGTTGAAACCGCTTCCTGATGTGGATACTGCCTACTCAATGTTGATTAATGATAAGAGCCAGCTTGAAGCACATACTATGACTCCCTTTTTCAACACAGATGCTGCTTCTTTTTCTGCTGGAGTATATAAACCCTCTTATCCTCCTAGACCTCAGTATCCAAAGAAGGTGAATTTTGACAACAAGAGGAATAATTTGTTTTGTCTATATTGCAAGAAACCTGGTCATGTTTTTTGGAATTATAGGAGGCTTCAACATCAGAATAGTTCCCAACCAAATGGGTCCCTAGCAAACCAGCATACTTATCAAGGTAGTACTTCTCATGCTTTCATTCCTCACAGGAGGTCTGTTGTTGTATGTGTTCGGGGTGTTGATGCACCCACCGCTGCTAAACTGAGGCTTTGGGAAAGTCAAGATAGATACTAGAAGTGGGGCTCAATTTTCGCAAGACCAGTTGACTCATAAGATGAATATGCTTCAACAGATGAAGAATACATACCTTGACCAAAGTGGATTTGATTTTACCATTTATGCAGGTTTAGTAAGCACTTCTGATTTTAGCAATTATTGTTTTTTTGCTTGTCACATCTCTAAAATAGTTGATAATCCTTGGATCATAGATTCAGGTGCTAGTAATCACATGATACCATTTAAATATTATCTTACCAACATCACTTCTCTTCTTTATCTTATCACTTTACCAAATTGATATATGGTCAAAGTCACATGCACTGGAACACTTTGTCCCCAGAATTAGTATTGACGGATGTTTTTAA
>NC_061112.1:113569498-113577595 GCF_002878395.1 Capsicum annuum | reverse complement strand
ATTGAAAAATTTATAATTATTAAGCAATTATTTTTAATTCTTAATTTAATATTTTCGACTGTAGTAGTCGGAAATTTTTGATAGATGTGGTCGAAAATATTTTTTCGACAAGCTTTTTTTCGACTACCACTAAACAATCGGAATGTGGTCGGAAATGCCTTGTATTCCGATTACATTTTGACTACATGTGCTGTCGAAAAATATTGAATTTCTGATAGTGTCGGTATTTCATAGTCGATTATATATTCGTATTGAGCGTATGTAATTGGTATTTAGCGTAGTTGAATATATTCAATATATTTTCTTACATTTCACGAAACAATGTTTGCAAATCTTTAAACATGCATTACTGAAGAATCATCAATAAAGATTGAAAGACATAAAATCATTATACATAAATAGAAGAAAAGGGTTTGTTCAATAGACAACCCGATAGGTTTATTATACACTACATATTGAATATTTACTCTGTAGACCAAACACTGATTTATTATATATTATGAGGCAGGTCGATTATTTCAATTTATAATCTATTTAGTACGTAGTATATAATATATGAACTGGAATCGATAATACACAACAAAAAAAAGTCGATTTTGACTGTAGTTCATTGGCTTTGAAAACATACACATTACATACTGTCCAGTGCATTTGACAACCAAAAACATAAAATACAATGCCAATCATATTATCCTACGTTAAGGTTGCATGTTGTTCTCTTATGTCTCGGCCTTTTGCACTTGGAGAACTCGTTCCTTTTCTTGGGCCTTGAAGGCTCCAACACACTCTTAACGCGTCTCACCTTCCTCCTCCTGAGTTTGGGATCGAAATCGGGTGGAAGAACTTGCGTTTCTAGATACTCCCGCGCCATAATCCACTCAAACTCCAGAGGTGCTGCACAAATAGGTTCCAAGCATGCAAAGAGGTATGATTCTTTAGATTATATGGGCAAAGAGTAGTTGTAAAGACTAGTATCGTATTCGTCCCCATGCTTCAAAAGCAATGCTGGCATTGCATAAGCGGATGGAAATTTCATCAAGTCGTACTTTCTGCAAGAACATGACCATCTCGATGGATCAACTTTGGTGGAAGGACCATAACCAAACACGGTGAATTCATCGGTGCTTCCATTTATATTGTTCACATATAATTTATCGCCCTCGGTCCTGTTTTCCCTCAATATCTTCTCAGCTACGGGAACGAATGGTGTCCTCGAATTATCCACCTCCACATACCTACTCCTGAATATTTCTCCAAACCTATAACGCCTCGAAATCTAATTCCCGGAATGCCACATGGTGCTCCGAACTGCAAGTAGTCCTGAGCTAACCCTGGCTGCTTTCTACTAAATCTAAATCTCAAAATAGGAGAAATATGAATAGGAAAACATAATAAATGCGTAAATCTTGCCTAAAGCATAGAAATCTCACAAATCTTAGTAAGACAATACTGAGAATCTGAATACTGAATCAAAGGTCTAACACTGGGACAGGCCCTAGCTAACTCAAATTGTCTGAAATGAATAATGGAACACCTAATAAAAAACTGAAAGTATGAATAACTACGTCCCCAAACTATGAGGACTCACCAACTGTAGAGATATAGATGAGATGCTCGAAAATCACTCGTGCTGCTGAGATTAAGCACCTGGACCTACATTATGAGACAATGTAGCACATAGACGTATATATGGAACAGTACTTTGATGATGTACTGAGAACATGGGGGTGCATGCAATAAGTAAACAATATCATCATAGTTTATAAAAAAAAATATGCATGCTAAATGTAAATGACTCACATAGGCTAGAGTAATTTAGAAATCTGAAGATCACAAATCATAAATAATAGAGCATGTAGCATGAATCTTGTGAGTCATAATATTTAGTTCTAAAATTTGTTCTTTTTGAAAGCTGCTACATTATCTTATCAATTTGTAAGGGGAATACTTTATCTCAAGACTTAAAAGAATCTTAAAACTTTTTCTTTAAAAACATATGCTTTTGTCTTAAGGCTTTACGCAAATAGACTACGTTAAGAGTAGGGAACATTTTATTGGGAGGTTCTTCTAACCGACATACACCATGTGCTCATCCATGGAGTCCCACGTCTGGCCCCCGTTAGATAGGGTTGTTTTACCCTTGCCATCGGAATAGAACTTCTTATCTTAAGTGATCACAATCTTAGTCATCCACGTAGAAGTGAGAATAATCTTAATCCTGTAGTGGCACGTAGTTTTGGGGTATGAAGTCGTAGTAACTTATCCATCTCGGTGCAAAATACTACTCCCATTCTTATACTTAAAATCTTAAGAAATCCAATTCAAAAATAGCACAAGGTTAAATCTCAAGTTATATGAACAAAGTGAATTCTTTATCTTAGCTTAGGACCAAAAGGTCAAATCTTTATCAAAATCTGAGAATAATCTTATCTGAGGGTGCTCATAGCACAAATAATCTCAAAATAGCAATCTTAATTAGGGCATAATGACCCATGCATCAATCTCATGTTAAAACATCTTAAATTCATGCTTGATAGTATAAGCATTTATAATTCATCATAAAATCTGGAAATTTCAGCAATAAGCATGAAAATATGAACAAAATCATGGAATTCAACTTATAAATAATTGGATATATCATAAACTTGTAAATAACTATAATGGGCATAAACCCTAACTTTAATTTCATGGGAAATCTTATAACCTTCAGTAAAAGTTGAATTTAAAACAAGTTTTAGGCACAAGGATGAAAGGATTATCCTTGTTCATACCCCACATACCTCAGTTGATGATCTAGATGCTAAAACTTGAATCTTGGATCTTTATTGATGTTTTCGAGATGACTTCTTAGAGTTCTTGAATTGGAAATTCTCAATCTCGAATTGCTTTGGAGAATTAATGGAGAAATTTAGATTTCTTGGGGAGGAAGTTTGATGCACAAGGGTTTTACTTGAAAGAGATTTGATGAAAATTGAATGTAAAGTGCTTTGAAGGGGTTTAATTCATTGTTTAGGACGGATTAGGGGCTAAGAGATTTACCAAAATGCCCCTCTTAAACTCATAAATGAAACTAAAAAATGACAAAAATCCTAACTTTTGGCCTTGGTGCGATGCGCCACTATCGCGCCAAGCCACTGGAAATTGCCAACTGGGAATAAAAACAGTGGCGCGATGCAGTGGTATCGCGTTGCCACCTTGGATGAGACCAGGATGTTTGGAGCGACGCGCAAATATCGCGGACCCTCATTGGAATTGGACAATTGGGGATTTGGCCCTCTCCGCGATGCACCAATATTGCGGAGGGCCACTGGAAATTGACAAACATCATTTAAACCTTCTCCGCTACGCGCTAATGACCTAAATGATGGTGTTTTACGACTGGAACTTAAGATAGCCATGATTTCTTACTCGGTTATCGGATTTAGGTAAATCTTATATCGTTGAAAATCTTAGCAAATTTCCCACACAGTGGGAGGCTTAAATATGGATAATTTCACCCCCAAACAATTATCATCTATTTTGGAAGCTAATCTTTAACGTTCTAGGGACGAATTTTAGCTAGATAAGGTATGGGGCATTACAAAATCTATGTGCAATTGAGTTGAAAATGGTCGCCACTGGATACTCTCTTTCGTCGATAAACATTGAGTTGAGCGACTAGGCGATGTTTGTAGTCATGATGTTTAATCGATTACCTGGAAAGTGAGCCCGACTCCACTTTTCAAATCCAATATCATGCTTGAGGCAAGATCCTGCGCTGGGGCATCTTTTCGTAAGGGCATTGAAGTACGTGTATACCTTGGCCACATGGTAGTACAAATAGAGAGAATCTGCACAATGGTGATTCGTTCAAAGATTTTAATTGAGATTTCTTATACAAACACTATGATGATCAAGAGGATAATGCCTTGCGAAATCGTTGGCTATGCTTACGTGTCTGTCAGAGATAACGCAAAACTCTGATTCATCTACGACAAAGGCCTTAAACTTCTCAAAGAAGAAGCCCCACGATGCACCATTCTCCTTATCCACCACACAATATGCTAAGGGATAGATATGATTCTGCTTATCTTGAGCAACAGCAGACAACAACATGCCCTCGTACTTGCTGGACAAATGCGTGTCATCAACGGCAACGACCTTTCTCATGTGTGCATATCTACGGATTGAAGCCCCAAATACCATAAAGTAGTAAATAAACCTGCCCGACTCCTCATCGACCATGAGGGTATTTATAGACCCGGGATAGAGGTCGTTGAAAACATATGAAAAGGCGGGCAGCACCGTATATCCATAATCATGTATTCCTCGAACTATGTTCTTCGCAATGACGCCTGCCATCCAATACTTCCAATAGTCCGGCATGTAATTTAGCTCCCTAAATACGATCTTCTCGATCTTTTTTGTGCTTGGACCTTTGGTTTTGACGAAAAAGTTTAAAATAATTGAGGCAATGAGCTCTGTGGTGACATTCTTGTGCTTTCCCGTAACATGATCAACGTCACAACTATGCTCTCCCATGTACTTGTGGATATAAAACCAACCCGATTCTCTAATCTTACATGCGTGCACCATCCACCGGCAAGTAGGATCTACGCACCTCACCCTTAAGTATTTCTTACAACTCTTCACCGTTGTGTAATTGAAAGACATTTTCACCGATGCCTTCTTCAACAAAATATTCATCATTTTCTTATTCTTGAAAGTTTGTCCTACACAAAGATTGGTGCCGTCCGAGAAAGAGTGGCTTCCTTGTGGTCCGAACTGCCCGTCCTCACCTCCTACACACTCCTCTTATTCGTAATCTTTACTATTGTCCCATTCATTACCACCCATGTAATCGTATTCCGGTGATGTATCATCCACTGCTACGGGGTGGGGCTAATGTGGAAGCTTCTTTTCGGGACCTTCCAATAACTTTAACCTGCAATATAGGTCTGGAGTTATTAGAATCAACGCAAAGCATGTGTATTAGAATCAACACAAAACATGTATAATTCCACGTGTCTATCATTCCTTATGAACGTTGGATAGATTTCCTACTCTCATTCATCAAGTAACTAATTACCACATCGCTTTGATCATAACTTAATTCACCGCTCTCCATTACACTTTTAATCATATCGGCGTATGAACCGTTGCGACAAAGGGCAATGGACACTGTCTTCTTAGATGCGGTTTTTCAAACCCAACATTTAGGATTCTCCACCCTCACCAGAAAATATACCACCGACAACCATGTAATCTATAATAGACATGATATACCTCAATGATAGTATTTAATAAACTTGAACAGTGGTTTATGAGCCTATACTTAATATACTGTAGTCGTTTTCTTCTTAGTTGTTGTTTGTACAATACACGATCGAGCCTTTTTCGACGATCACCGAAATAATTCGATGAATTACAGCTTACAAACAACCTAATAAGTGTTGGAACGTTGCTATTGACCCAAGAATCAATTTCGAAATGTGAGACTGATTTTTAACCTTTTTGTATGAAAATGGATGAAAAATTGGGGCTAAAAATATGATAAAATGGCTTAAAATAATGGAGATAATATCACTTTTCGATGAATGTCGAAAAAATCGATGAAAAATGACCAAAAAATTGAGGAAATGATGGAAAAAATTGGGTGGTTGGTAGTAGATTGGTTGAGAAGCTTGATATTTTTTTTAAAATTAATTATTCAATATTTATATTTTTAGACATGGACTAAAGTATAATTTTAAAATAATTAGGACTGAAATAGAAAAAGGGCTAAAGTGTATATTTTGTAATTTGAGTGCTAGGATTACTTTTCGTTTTTTTTTGGTTCCAGTAAGGTATCGATATTCCCAATTTACAAAAACTAGTATTTAAATACCAAACAGAGTCCTAGAAGTGGACTTTTACCAAACTCCCAAGTTAATGCTATATTTGGTCATTTGATGTGCTTATGTGCTTTTCAGCATGCTCTATTATTTGTACAATTTGTTTTTAAAGGTCTGCATTGATTAATTTTTTCCTTTAATTTCCATTGTGTCTGAGAGGTTCAAGGGCGCCCAATTGCAGTATTTCATAGAAGTCTGATTTGCCCCTCCTTTTGTACCATTTTACAACAAAAGTACTGATTCCTTTTGATAAATATACGGACTATTTGAGGCTTTTTCAATGACCAACGAGGCATAAAATTTGCTGATGTGAGGACACCATAACCCGGTCCCCACACGTCCCCATCACACTCTACACACATCATTTATTAATTTTTGACTAACTTACATGGTTATTTGATTTTTGAGCTGTGTTTTTATTGCGTTTGAGCAAAAATTATCCATTTAATGTGTAAAATTAACTAATAAAATCATATTAATTATTCACTTAAAATATTTAATAAATATATTAAAAATTTATTTGACTCCTAATTCTACTAGACCGTGTATATTGGGTCAAAAAAGTATTACATGTTATTTAAAAGTTACGTTAAAAGTACTTCAAATCATCTTAATTAATTACTTAAAATATTTAAAAACTATAAAAAGAATTTGCTTGATTGGTCCAAATTTCACCTACGCCATATAAATTAAAATACAAGGAGTAATATATATTTTTTTGAAAATAATGTAAAATGTTCTATAGATCATAATAATTAATAATTTAAAATATTTAAAGATTTGATTGACTCTCTAAATTTTGTATGTGTCACATAAAATTGATTAGATAGAGTAATATATATTAGATCCGTGCTAATGATTATCTTAAATACCTAGTTAAAAATAAAAAAAAAAAAAAAATGAAAACCCCCCCCCCCCCCCCCCCCTACCCCAATTTGTGTATAATGGTGAAAATAAAAGTAATTTCTCTATTTAGGAAAAGCTACTATATGATGAATAACAATACGCACAATACGAAGAAGAAAGCTACCCAAAATTATGGATACATTCATATCAAAATATCCTAAAAGAGTTGTCCTTTTAAATCATATAAATTTTAAAAAGAGACCTTTAAAAGATAAGAATTTGAGAAGATATTTGGTGTACAATATTTATATTGAAATTTGACTAAATTTAAATTTGTAAATTATAAAATTCACTCTCCAACCTGAGATATTAAGATATAGGAATCTCATCTATCACAACTCGTATTGGTCTCAAAAAGTCCTTTACTAAACCAGCTAGTACATGATATCAGATTTTTAGATCAACATCAGGTAGATTTTACTACCGTCAAGCATATATCATCATTTAAAGTTTGAACTTTCCAGTAGCTGGGAGCCAAATTATGTAAAAGACTTTGAGATAAAATACAAAATCTAGACAAGATAAAGAATTGAAGTGGGGTTTTTAAGTAGACAAAACAACATCATGTACAACCAAATGCCATATGGGTTCAGATCAAATTAGAATTTAAGAAAGGCAATTTACGTAAATAGTTAGGAATCATTTGGTGGATAAGATGAAGTGGGATCACTGCTTTTAAAGGCATTTTTGGCAGTGAAAGACTTAGAATTTTGGGCTAAGGGTCGTTTGGTAAAATAATATTGAATATGATATATTAGTAATGCTGATGTTATTTATGTTTATATTAGTTATGCTGACATTATTTTTTATATAGTGTTTGTTTTGATGTATTAAAAATAATGTCTTATATTATATAATTTTGAGAAAAGACATCTTTTCCCTCTTGAACTTAGCCTCCAAACTCACTTTACCACTTAAACTTAACTTCTGTTTATTTATTCTCCTTAACATCTTTAAAGTATATTTATTTCACCCCTCAAAACTGAATACTACTCTCACAACGGAGAGTGGATTACTCACGCACCATGTCAGTGCCAAATCAGTGTCAGGTCATTGCCACGTAAGAAATTAGGATTTTTTTAAAACAAAATCCCACACACATACTATTTTTATGTATTTTTATTTTAAAAAGAAAAAAATATATATTTATTATATATATATATATATATATTAATTAAAAAATGCCCCCACCCCCACTCCATTTTCATTTAAATAATATATATTTTATATAATTATTTATATGTATTCTTATTTTAAAAATAAAAAATATACATGTACTATTTATATATATATATATATATATATATATATATATATA
>NC_061112.1:113541957-113566498 GCF_002878395.1 Capsicum annuum | reverse complement strand
GTTCCTTCCTTTCAATATAACTTGATTTCTGTACACAAGTTACTAGCTCAATTTAATGGTGAAGCTTACTTCACTATTTCTACTTGTGTTCTACAGGGCCCTTTTCTAAAGAGGCCACTGGAGCTTGGTAGAGTGTATCAAGGGCTCTACATTATTCATCCGAAATCTCTTTTCACATCTCAATCTATAAATACCATTGCAAATACTATTTGTGTTGATAATAAAGCTACTACTACTTCTACTGTTTATATTACAAATGACTCTACTATTTGCTCTAATCAAAACACTGCTTTTGTTTCTACTATTCTTCCTTCATGTATGCCTTATTTTTTCTGTTCTTCTATTTTGAATGATCCTATTTTACCTTGGCATTTGATCTTAGGACACATGCCTTTTCACAAGATAAAGTTTTTTGATACTGTAAAAACTCAATTGCCTAAGAAGAAAGAATTCATTTGTAAGGTGTGTCCTATGGCTAGACAACAAAGACTAGCATTCCCTGAAAGCTCCATTAAAACTTCTTCCCTCTTTAAGCTCATGTATATTGATCTTTGGAAACCTTATCATACCCAACTTATAATGGTTATAAATATTTTTTGACCATAATGGATGATTATTCTAGGGAAACTAGAACACACTTATTATCCACCAAGTCTAATGCATTTTCTCTCATCAAATCCTTTATTTTCATGATCCAGACTCATTTCTACACTATAGTTCAATCTATAAGATCTGACAATGCTTTTGAGTTGGGGTCTAGCAATGAGGCATCTTCTTTTTTCTCCTCTCTTGGTATTGTTCACCAAACAAATACTCCACATACACCATAACAAAATTGTATTATTGAGAGAAAGCATAAACATCTACTAGAAATTACTAAATCATTACTTTTTCAATCTAAACTCCTGGTCAAATATTAGGGTGAATGTGTACTCACTGCTACCTACCTTATAAATAGATTCCCTTCCCATTTATTTCACAACAAAAGTCCCTACAACCTATTATATAATACTACTCCCTCTTATTCTTATCTCAAACCATTTGGATGCCTCAGTTTTGCTGCAGTTCCAAAACCTTATAAGGATAACTTCAAATCCAAATCCATCTCTTTTGTTTTTCTTTTTTATAGCATGACTAATAAGGCATATAAATTACTTTACCTAGACAAACTAGTTGTTTTCTTTTCCAGAGATATTTTGTTCCATGAGATTGTTTTTCCCTACTCTTCCCCCTTTTCTCTTTCTCTATTTCTTGCACCTCCACCTGATATTTATGTATATTCACCCTATCCATTTTCCTCTATTGTTCCTCCTACATCTCTTAGACCTTCTCCTGCTTCTCTCAGTTCTATTTTATTACCTGTTTTTCTTTCTAGTTTGTTTATTCTCCTACTCTTGTTTCTCCAGTTCATGCTCTTGTTCATGTTACTGTACTTTTGAGGGGTCCATCAAGAACCTCTGTTCCACCTTCTTATTTGTAGTAGTATGTTTGTTCTAATATTTCTACATCTAAGGATACCTTTATTTCTATTGACAGTGATTTGCTTGAACCTCAGTTTTATCATCAGGCAGTTTCTAATCCTGCTTGGCAAGAAGCTATGCTTAAGGAGTTTGAGGCTTTGGAGGCCAACAATACTTGGAATATTGTTCTTCTTCTTCTCAGGAAGAAGGTTATTTCCTCTAAATAGGTGTATAAAATTAGGCAGAGGGTTGATGGTACTATTGAGAGATACAAAGCTAGACTAGTGATTAGGGGTGATACTCAACAAGAAGGGGTTGACTTCAATGAAACATTTTCTTTAGTTATGAAATTAACCACCATTACACATCTTTTGTCTATTGTTGTTAAGAATGGTCGGGTGGTACATCAATTAGATGTTAATAATGCATTTTTGCACGGGGAACTTGATGAAGAGGTGTTCATGAAAGTACCTCTTGGTCTACAAGTTCAGTATGATTCTCCTAATTTGGTTTGCAAACTTAACAAATCTCTATATGGATTAAGACAAGCATCTAGGCAATGGTATGCCAAACTCTCCTCCGCTTTGCTATCTAAGGGTTTTCACTCTACCAAGAATGATTATTCCATATTTCTTAAAACTGAAGGGCATTCCTTTACCATAGTAGCAGTTTATGCTGATGACATCCTTCTTACTAGGAATGACTTGATAGAAATTGCTTCTCTCAAGTATTTTCTGGATGCTCAGTTTAAGATCAAAGATTTGGGTGGAAACACATTATTTTTTGGGTTTGCAGTTGCTTAGATTTCCTAAAGATTTTTTGTTTACTCAACAAAAATTTCTTACTGATCTCTTACATAAATTTAATTGTGCTGCTCTTAGTCCTGTATCTTTTCCTTTGGATTTCCATGTTAAGCTTGCAGTTGACTCAAGGAATCCTTTGCCTGATCCTTCCTTGTATCAAAAGCTTATTGGCAAATTAAATTTCCTCCAGCATACAAGGCCTGATATCTCTTTCAGTGTGTAGCACTTGAGTCAGTTTATGTTCGAACCTCGGGTTTCTCACTATGAAGCATCCCAGCATGTACTTCGATATTTGGAAGGCACCCCTAATTTGGGTCTCTTTTGCATTGGTTCTTTCACCTTTTGCCTTGAAGGTTACTGTGATTCTAACTGGGCTACCCGCTCCTCCAGTCGCAATTTTGTTAGTGGTTATGTTATTCTTCTAGGTAGTTCCCCAATCTCATAGAAGTCGAAGAAATAACCCACCATTGCACTTTCTTTAGCTGAAGCTAAGTATAGAGTTATTCGACAGTTGGTTGCGGAGGTTATTTGGATTGTTCCATTATTAGCTAAGTTATCAGTTTCTCTTGTTGCTCTTGTTGAGGTGTTTTATGATAACTCCTCTTCCATTCACATTTCCAAAACTCTCGTGTTCCATGAATGGACTAAACACATCGAGGTTTGTCATGCCTGTTTTCGCCAAGGTCAACCAAAACATGACTTATTGGACTCTAAAAGAATTTTGTACAGAGCCCTCACCTAATTTTTAAAGGAAAATAAGGAAACCTATTTATTTGTCGATACATATGATTAATGTTTTAGTCTGCGAAAACCTATTGAGACTCTAGGTAAGGGTTCAAATTATCTCGAAGAAAAGGGGTTAGGCACCCTTAAGGATCCACAAATGTGGTACCCGGCTAGACTAAATTTATCAATGAGGGAGGAGGTATAAATATTTAAAATAATATAAAAGTGTATGTGTATTATGTATAAAATAATTCTTTTGAAAAAAAATAACTGTTTAAAACCATGTAAAAGTATATGTATATTAACTATATAAATAAAATCTATTGTTATAAAAAATATGTAAAAGATATGTATAAAATATATAAAGTACATGTGAAAAAGAAAAGTATTTTATGATGAACGAAAAGAAACATGTAAAAGATATGTATAAAAATGTATAAATAACATGTGAAAAAGGAAAGTATTTTGTGACATAAGAAAAGAAATGCATTTTGATGTGCCATGAAAAGGAAAAGTATTTACAAGTAATATTTTTATTTGATTAAAGTTACGGAGAAAAGTAAAGATTTATTTGAGAAGAAAAGACTACATAATATGTAAATTACTTGATTAACTTAATTCTTTTATCTAAATATTAAAGGCCTAAGTTTTGTCTAAACGCGTATTATGTAGATAAAGAATACTCCCGCTCAACACCCTAAAAGGTAAAGTTTTTACTATATTTGATATGTACAATTACAAGAAAATAATACAAATAAAAGATTCTTCTTTTGAATGTCATTTTCCGACAAACAATCTCGAAAAATCTGTACAAACATGTTAGTAACAAAGTAAAATAAACTAAAAATTATGTGTGCATATGTACATAAAACTAGAAATTTTTTATCAAAGTGTGGGTTCGGATTAGATTTTAGATACGTCATGGCTACGAATTGGTTGCTCGATTAATCGGTCATCCTAAATTGTCTTGTCAAGATGTGCATCATAAAACCCTTCGTGTTGTCGTGATAATTTTAAGATTTCTTCATCGCCCAAAATATTTAATTTTTTTATTACATATTTATATACGTAATATCCGTCTTTTATTTGTGGAGGCCTAAAAAATCGACGGTAATTTTTTCATTGGCCAAGTATTTATTTTGATACAAAATAGTAATCTTTTGAAAATAAAGTCTGTCATTTGTAATGGAGTGGCCTCAAGTATCCGACAGAGAGATAATTTCATCGGTCATGTGTTGGCTTTTGATATAAAATAATGAATTTGACAAAATAAAATTCGTATTTTGTCACGGAATGGCCTCAAATATCCGACGAAAATATAATTTCATCGGCCGAAGTATTTATTTTGAGTATATGTATGTGTTTTTGAGAAAAAAAAAAGAAGAACAAATTTTGTGTCTGAGGGAGAGGAGAAAGAGGTGAAAAATATGTGTGAATTTTTTTAGACAGAGGAAGAATAAAAATGTGTGTGTATTTTTTTATTCTTGAGAGAGGAGAAAAAGAAGAATATAATGTGTTTGTGATTAAAAAATGTGCATATACATTTGTGTATTTTTGAGAGAGAAAATAAAAAATGAGGAAAGATTTTTTCTTGTGCTTTTTTTGTGTATATATTTGAGAGAGAGAGAGAAAAAATATGTATGGATGTATGAAAATGTGTGTATAGAGAGAAAAGATGAATAAAATAGTCTTCCACCCTTGCCTATTTATAATAAAATTGGGCACTCCCTATTATCCAATGGATAAAGGGGTGTCCCCTCTTTTTATAATAGCACATCCTTTAGTTCTTAGGATATTGACCAAAGGATGTTCTTCCTTTTGACCAATGGATAGAGTTATTATCCAAAGAGTAGTTTCATTGAGTTGTCATTATCAGATGTGACAAGATATTATGTGTAGTAATTGTCGGATGTAACAAGACATCATTGTGTAGTCATTGTTGGATGTGACAAGACATTATGTGTAGTCACATTCGGATGTGACAAGAAATTATTGTGTGGTCATTGTCGAATGCGACAAGACATCAAATTATTATATTGTGTAATATTAATTGATCCGACTTAACATTTGTGGACTGTAAAAAAGAATGCAGAAATTGATTTGTAATTAAAAAAATAAAATATTAAAAAATATAATTAATTTGAAAAATGATAATAAAAATGTGATGTCTGTCGTGTACATGTATAGATAATTGTAAAATGTTAAAAATGATAATGAATTGATAGAAATCTTAATATAAGGAGATTGTTAATGAATTAAGAAAAGTAAAAATATGATAACAAATTGATAAAAATCCTAAAGTAAGGATGATTATCAATAATTTGTCAACAATTATAAAACAGATGTGAAAATTATATTTTGTTTCCTTTAACGATCAAGAAGCCTGAAGACGTTAATTTTAGGCACAGAGAACAAAAATTGGGTGTCAACAAGGTTGATTTCCATTTTGTTCGTGATGTTCTTCAAGATGGTCTTATCTCTCTTCATGGCATCTCTAGTGGTGCCAAGGTGGCTGATGTTTTGACTAAACCCCTTCCAGGCATTCTTCATCATTCATTTTACTCCAAGCTTGGACTGGTTTTCCATTCCAGCTTGTGGGGGTTGTTGATACTTAATACTAGTTAAATACTAGTTAGGCAGTTTTCATTTTATTAATACATTTTGTACACTGTATATATAAATAGAGGACTAAACATAATTTTTAGTCGGTCACTTTTACAGAGAGTAATAAAATTTCTCCTCTCTCTTCAACTGACTCCATGGAAAAACACCTCCATTTCTCTTTCAATTTCGAATTGTAACAGTGTGTCATTAAGGAATTAATTCCCCTCAAGTACTCATAGTTGCGAAATTTTTTCTCTCAGGATAAAATGGTTCACTTTCTGAAAGTAGTGGTACCTCAAACTTTCAGAATCTTTAAACACACTCAATGGTTAATGATCACAAAGAGTTTTTAGAAGAAGAATAATTTTTTTCAGCTCTTAAAATCGTATGTATAACTGAGGAGAAGATCAGGTATTTTTAGCTCTTAAGTGTCCCTAAGAAATGAAGAATTGGTTCAAGAAAAGAGACATCATTTTTGAACAGTCATGTCATCTGCGCCTGTTTTGCGCTGGAGCTGCCCCTGACCTGCGACCGCAAGTGACATTTTGGCTAATCCAATAGCTTCTGCGTTGGACCTGCACCAGCCAAAGCCAGTCTGTGCCTGAACTGCATGCGCAGGTTACCCCTTTTCAGAAATAATGTGTCATTTCCTCAAAGGGTCACGTCCCTTCGAGGTGCGTTGCGTCTGCACTTGCATGACGTTCAAAATGCGTCCGCACATGGAGAAAAATATTTCTATTGGATTTTTGGATTGAAATTTCACTTATTTTCATAGTTTCAAATAAACTTTGTCCAAAAAATTAATCTCTCGATCATTTGATGAAGTCGAAGCCGAAGCCGAGCGAGTGACGATGACGATGATGCAATACATCTTTTTTGTTCTTACCTGACTATTCATTTGAAGGTGTGTTTCTTAATAAGCACACAATAAGCTGCTTTCTCCCACCAATGTGGGAGAACTAGACTTTCCTTTAAGTGAAAGCTCATTTTCCCTTCAATTATTCCCTTCATTTCCATTCACATATCCAACTTGAACCCAACAGTTGTATAGATCTTGAAGGGGTTTTAGGAAGAAGTCGCAGGCAATAGATTGTAGATTTAAAAAAACTCTCATGATCTCACTTGAGATTATTTATGTTATTTCGGTGGAAACTTTTGATGTGATTGAATCGTATCTAAAACTTTCTTTTAAATGATGCTCCTAATTGGTGTATATTTCACTTCAACGTTTTGGTTGCTCAATCATGAAGTACAATTCAAGATTTAAATAACTCAGCACGGGTACCTTTAGTTCAATTGGAGGTGTTGCATGGCCTCTTTTTGGGGATGCAAACGGAGTATACATCAACATTTTAAAGGGAAAATGTTACTAATTTGTTTGTCTGCAAAATTACTAGCATACATCAGAATAAAATTCAATGCAACGGTGCCATAAATGGTGCAGTTTGTCATAAAATGGCTCATCTAAGTAACGTGTGTGATTCAGTAGTTGCTAGCCAAAAGTGTGATAAATGCATAAAAGATCCCCTGCCTGTCTGAATCCTCACGATTGTAGTACTTACAAAATTAAAATCAGCATATCAGAAGTATATGTGGTCACAACAATTTTTTCTAAACTCACATTTTGAAGTATACTATAAAGCTAAAGATGGTGCCATATAAGCAGAGGTTTTGACACCATTCCTGAATGCATACAAAAGTATAAGTACGAAGGTCAAGCACATCGTCAGATTCTAAATTTGACATAAACTTTCACTTTAACACCTAAAGTATATGTTCATTTTAAACACCTAAACTACTATTTTGGTGTGTCATTTTGACATTTTTTGTATAAATTAAAAAAAAATCTAGGCATGTGCGTAACAAATGTTGCTTACATGGATTAATTGACTAATTAAAATTAGCCAACTCAGTTTAATTTTTTACATCATCATGCACATACTCAAACAAATTAAAGAGAAAAATAATGATTAAAACACATGACAAAGTGACCAATAAATAGCTGACACGTGGCATTTTCTTAAATAATTACAAGATTACTTAAGATAAGTAATTTTGCAGACCCCCACCCCCAAGTTATCTTCTCCAACACACCCGCCTCAGCCCCCGCCCCCACCCTCACCCCAACGAACCATCTTCTCCAAACATACTTAACCCCTCACCCCTCATAAATTGTCTACTTTGGTATGCCTAACCTTTCTCCCCCTCGCGTCCTGCATCATCTTCTCCTTTGAAATTGTTTTCCAAATCATTTTTTACAATAACTCAACTAGTAAAGAAACAACTAAGAGAGTTAAGATTTGCAAATTCTAATCATCGCCATTCCTTAAATTTCTTTCAACTCAAAAAACATATAGGTTTTTTTTTCTAAAAATAAAACATGGATATAAAAAATAAGAGGAATGGTAGTTTCAGACAATTTTTTTTCTTTTTAGAATTTTGTATGTCTCATCAATCTTTGACATCAAAATTTTTAGGTTTGATTTTTGAGTATATAACTCTTTTATTTTTATGCTGGAAAGATAGATGTAACTTAATTCTAATTAAGAGAAAAAAAAAATAATAGTGTGGAGAAAAAGGGGCTATTGTTACTGAGAGAATATTGAAGAGTAGATTTGAGTTTAAGCTTGGTTAAATGGTAGAAGATAATGGCTAGAGAATTGGGGGAAAAGAAAAAGATAAAAATAAAGTAAAAATAAAATAAAAACAGGCTAAATGAGTCTTTCACATGCTACTAGTGAGTGCAATTCACTCACTTTGCCATGTAAGCAAAAAGTGTCACAAGTAGGAGACCAAAATGAGCCCTCTATTTATTTAAATTACCAAAATATGTTATGTATTTAAAATAATATCAAAATAGGCTTAACTCACACTTTTTGTGAGTTTTTTCCTTTTCTCTTGATGAAAGTTTGCAATGGAGTGAACTTTTAGAAAAAGTATAAAGCTCAAAAATTGTGAGTTACCTTTTTAAATTTTACAAAGCTCACATAATATCTGAGTTATATATTTATTTTTATAAAACTCACATATTATGTGAGTTATCTATTGAATTTAAAGACCACCCTTTCAATTTCACGGTCCCCTCCCACAATTCACCTTTATCCGCAATCCACCTTAAAGAATAACAAAATCCTATAAATTCCCACTTCTATTCCCAACATCTGATCCCCCCAACACAAATTTTAGTAGATTCTCAATCATTGGTCCTATATTGTTGTTTTCGGTGCTTGAAAATCGAGAAATTATTACCATTCAAGTTGAGGTAATTTTTTAAATTTTTTTTAAATAAAATTGTTGATTGAAATCGTTTGACTGGATTGTTGGTTCAAAATGTCTAACTAATGATAAGAAAACTATCTAACTAATGTTTAACTAATCATTTGTTTGGATTCTTGTCCATTCAATTGTCTACCTAATGTTTCTCCAAACGATTTATTAAACATGCTTAAGATTAGTTAGACATGTTGAATGTCTAACTGTAGTTAAACAGTTTAACGTCTAACTAATGTTTAACTAATCGTTTGTTTGGATTATTATCCATTCAACATGTCTAGATCAACATTAGTTAAACATGCTCAACATTAGTTATACATATTCAACCAACAATCCAAACAAACGATTTCAACCAACATGTCTAACTAGTCAAACTAATGTTTCTCCAAATGATTAGTTAAACATGCTCAACATTAGTTTGACACATTTTTCCAACATTAGTTAGACATTTTGAACCAACAATCCAAACAAATGATTTCAATCAATAATATTTTTTTAAAAAAAAAAATCAAAAAATTACCTCAACTTGAACCGTAATAATTTATCGATTGTCAAAGCAACGAACAACAACTACGTAGGACCAATGATTGGAAATCTACTAAAAGTTTTGTTGGGGGGACCAAATGTGGGGAATCAAAGTGGGGATTTGTAGGTTTTTGTTATTTTTCAAGGTGAATCGAGGATAAAGGTGAATTGGGGGAGGGGACCGTAAAGGGAAAGAGTGGTAAGTGTATGTGAGTATTATAAAAATAAATATATAACTCACATATTATGTGGGCTTTGTAAAATTAAAAGAATAACTCACATTTTTGTGAGCTTTACACATTTTTTTAAAAGTTAACCCCGTTACCAAACTTTCGTTAAGAGAAAAAGGTAAAACTCATAGAAATTATGAGTTAACCCTATTTTAGTATCATTTTAAATATATGGCATACTTTGGTTTTTTAAATAAATGAATGGTCATTTTGGCCGCCCACTCTAGATTGGAATATAGTTTAGGTGTTTAAATAATGAACGTCTACTTTAGGTGAATATAGTTTAGGTGTTTAAATAATGAACGTCTACTTTAGGTGTCAAAGTAAAAGTTCGAACCAAGTTTAGGAGTCTGGCGATATGTTTGGCTAAGTACAAATAACCAGGTTAATAGCCACAAAATTCCATATGTTTGGCTAAGTACAAATAACCAGGTTAATAGCCACAAAATGCCACTCGTGTTCAAATGCAGTTTTAAAAAGTTCACTGAGATAGACGAAGACATCAAAAAAGAGGTTAATGATCATGTATTAGGATTTAGGACAAGATGATGCCCCAACAGAATTATGTCTAACTAAAAGGTTGGGAGTTTAGGAAAGTCGTTGACTTCCTTCCACATTAGGTCCCACTCTCGTCTGATCCATTCTGAGGTGAAGGTAGTCACTCTTTATTCCCACCCGCTCAGTCATGTTATCATCAGGTGGAGGAGGATTTCTCTCCAATCTCACTGTTTGTACATGAAAATTGATTGGGAACTTTGTTACTCTAGGTTGTTTGTTAGTACGTTCCTTTGTATCTTATCAACTAAAACCTTTTGGGGAGGTTGTTCTCTCATATTCTCATCATTGTACACGTTCACAAAAAAGCTAATTCATAGGAATTCTTGACCTACATTGGAACAGGTCAACATGAGAACGGTGACATCAATTATATCTTCAGCACGAATTCTGTCAAGATCTGGAGGGTATGCATAGTATTAGGACAAGGAAAAAATTACACAAATCCAATCAGCAGAAAGGCATTACACCTAGTAAAATTTAATTTACTTTTCAAGTCATGACATGATATCTCCATTATTATTAAAATTTTGAAAGAAGATTGAAGGAGAGATTGTAGAAAAATTGAATTATAATTTGAATGAATATATTTAAATTGAATGATAATTTAAATGAATGAATTGAATTTGAATGAATGAGTGAATTGAATAACTTGAATGATTGAACTTGAATTGATTGTATTGAACGTATTCAGTTGAAATAAAACTAATATACAATGACCTATTTATACAAGTAAAAAAATAAAATAAACCTAATTCAAAATCACTACTAATCGACTTCAAGAACACTAGAAGTCAATAAGGTACAAAATTCTTAAAGAGATTCACTTTTGAATAGAGTAGGATACACTCCTAAATAAGGTATAAGCTATTGAGATATATACTAAAGATTTACCTAAGATATACAAAAGGAATAAAGTAATATATAAGAATCTAAATTTGGGTCAAAATCAACATTGAGGAGGCTAAAATTAAGACTAACCAAATTATGTACTGCAGCAGACGAATATATAGTGAGATAAAATAAGTGAATCAACTCGTTCCAATGAATAGATACAACAATACTTCAATATCCCCCCTTAAGTTGGAGGGTACGAAAGAGCACTCAACTTGTGCAATATATTGTGATAAAGAGGATCATGGAGCAGAAAATTGAACTTTGAGATGAATATGGCCAAACTAAAAAAAATTAAAAAATAAAATTTAATATCAACCATGAATATGATATAAGTGAAGCAATTGATCCCATGATATCATTAGTTAAGTTTACCGATGTTATTTGATATATAAAGAAATTGAAGAATGATGTGAGAAAAAATGATTCCTGATGATGAAAATGTTAAAAAAAAAATTAAAAATACCACAATGGGTATATTAAAATTGAAGGATTATGCCATTGACGTAATCAAATAGAAGAAAAGGTATTATTTGAATGATAGGTCCAATAAAAATAGTTGGTTTAAGAGTAACAAAGTAATCTTTTACAAAAATAAAAATACTGATTGTAATTGATTATTTTGATGATGGTGGTGATGATGATTGGTGATTTTGATCATTTTTAAAATAATACCACCAAGAATTTAAAAAATAGATATTTTGGAAATAAAAGAGAAAGAAAGAGGGATTATGTTGTTTTTGGGATGAATTTGTGAGTGGCGATAAATAGGATCAAGAGTTTTTACCAGGATACTTACTAAAATTTCAGATGCCAAAATCATAATAAATTCAAAACTCATTCTAACAATGAAAATAATCCCCAATATTATAAAAGATGGAATTGTAAAAGGAGAAAATACAACCACTATGAATGAATCCCTAGATTAAAAAAAATTGAAGGAAGAAAGGGATTGATGATGATTGATAATTGATAAGATTGATGAGTGCAGTCTCAATAAAGAGACCAAGTTAGTAGACTTGTTCCATACATTATTGTAACGCTCAGAATCTGGTACCCAGAACGCTACACAGTGCTCATGATCCCGAAGGACCACAAGCTAACTCATGACTGATATTTGTACCTGAAATAAGCTGACTGAACATGATAGTCTGAAAAGCCTCTAACTGACTGAACTGTCTGAATAAGGAGTTGATGGGACATGTCCCCAACTAACTCTGGCAAATAAATTAATTAATGAGATAATAAAGAAATGATCATGTCCTCGAAAGATGAGGACTCACTACTAACTCTGACTGTTGAGATTAGAATTTACTGATGCTCTGGATCTCGTGCTTCTGAACCTATGGTATAAGACACCATAGCACAAATGGGTCAGTACTTTGAATGTGCTGGTATGCATATGATGTAGGCTGAATGCATGGGGTACATATGCATGAAAAATACTGGCTAACTGACTAATATGAACGTGAGAATGCATGCCCGAATACATAGTAACTGTAATTGGGGTCATGATAATATGATTACTGAGTTTGAGTACTGATAGCATGATATACTGATAACTGATAACATGAGTGACTGTATCTGACAGTTCTAAATCTAATGGAACTAATTGAGTTTCATACTATATCTGAGTTGACTGCACCTGACAGTCCTAAATTCTGTAGAACTATCTGAGTTCTATTACTGAGACTGAATGACTGTATCTGATAGTCCTGATTCTATAACTAAAATTATGGAAAGTAGTTATCTAACCGACATGCCCCTAATACACCATTATGGCTGAGTTGGGGTCCAATCTGTAACCCCAATTGAAAAGGTGTCAATATCGCGCCACTGGTAAAGACAAGCTGTAGGTGACCCTCATCTGACAGTGTCCCCAAAAGAGAATGGTGGGACCCTTATCTAACAGTGCTTTTTCACCTCATTAACTCTCATCTGACATTATTGATGTCCCAACCTATGCTGGCTACATAGTTTTGGAATGCAAGTATAACTTCTAAGAATTACACCCTCATCTGACAGTGTGTGTTCCCATCCTTAGGTTCACTCGGTGCTAATTCCTACTCCCATTTGAATAGACACTGATCATGGATTACTGAACTGAACTGGACTGAATTAACTGAGTTTCATTGACTAACGGAATAGTACTGAGATTTCTGTATTACAGAGCTTTCTGAGATTACTGGGATTTCTGAGTTTTACTGAGTTTTTTTGAGTTACATGACTAATTGAATTCTACTGAACATGGCTTGACTGAGGATATCGTGAAAACATAACACTGGCTCTAGGAACACAACTAAATTATCGGGTACAAGTACCCCAAGGACTCGATGGAAAGAAACTGACAAAGCATGCTTTCTTGAATACATGACCAACATCACAATCCATAATTCATTTATTGAGATATTTCATCAAACATGTGATATGCATAAACTTGTACTTAAATGGGGATTTCATATTATCACACTAGTAGGGCACTTTTTCTTCACATAGACATTTAATCAAACACATGGTGAGCATAGTATATGTAGACAACATTACACAACAAGTAAACATCATAATTCAACTCTAATTTCACCATTCAGGGTTTAATCATGGATTCACATGAAGCTACACCTATAATAATAAATTCCCTTAAGATTTATCACTAAAACATGGAATAGAATTCAATTGGTCATTATCAACATGAACAAAACAAACCCAACATAGAATCACAAAAATCCATACACTTGAACTTTGAAAAAAGATTCTTGGGCTTCATGGACTAAAGGAGTCCATGAATGAACACTATGAATACCTTAGTTCTTGATTTAGCAAAGATTGACAGAGAGAGTTTCTTGAAATTGAATCCCAAATTGAAACCCTAGCTTGTTCTTGAGAGAAAATTGAGAGAAACTAGTATTTTTTGGGTTTCAAATAGCTAAATCTCGTGTTAAAGGGCTTAAATAGGGGTGGAAAATTGACCCTTTTAATCCTAGAAGCGTCTTTTAAATTCAGTAAAAATTTTCTGAACTGGACCCCTGGCGCGACACGACGCGACTGGAATTTGACAATTGGGAAATTGAGGGATGGCGTGACGCAGAGCCATCGTATTGCCACTTCATTTGTGACCTGAAAGTTTGGCGCGACGCACCACTATTGAGGACCCCTACTGGAATTTGAAAAATGTCATTTTCCCTTGTGGCACGGCGCGCCACTGATTAATATGGCGCTGTTTTACGACGACAACTTGAAATAGCCATAACTTTCTTTTTCGATGTTGAATTTTGATGAAATTGGTATGATGGAAAGCTTATTCAATTTTTCACATGACAAAAAATGAAATTATTAAAAATACCATGTGTACAGAAGTGGATTCATCTTTCAAAGAACGCTTCTAACATTCTTGGGACAAATTTCAAGCTAGGAAAAAGTATGGGGTATTACAATTGTGAATACTGCCAAGATGAATGAATTGATAGTAGACTTGTTCTTTCTCGAATAATACCAAGATAATGATGATAATAATAAGAGAGTGGTGACGAGTGCAGTCGCCCTGAAAGGACCATGTCAGTAGACATGTTACAAACATAGTGAATCAGAAATGTGAAAAAATTTCTTCATGTTAAAGAAAATATGATAAATTGATACAAGATTGAAATTAATCTTACTCTGATACCATGTTAAAAATTTGAAAGAAGTTTTAAGGATAGATTATTAAAAATTAAAAGATAATTTGAATGAACGAATTGAAATTGAATGATAATTTGAATGAATGAATGAATTTAATAACTTAAATGATTGAACTTGAATTGATTGTATTGAATATATTCAACTGAAATAAAATTAAGGTACAATGTCCTATTTATACAAGTAAAAGAACAAAATATACCTAATTCAAAATCACTACTAATCGACTTCAAGAACGCTAAAAGTCTAAATAAGATACAAAATCTTAAAGAGATATACTCCTAATAAGGTAGTATACACTCTCAAATAAGGTACAAGATATTAAAGATATATACTAAATATTTACCTAGAATATATAAAAGAAATAAAATAATATATAAGGATTTTCTAAATTTGGGTCGAAATCAACTTTGAGGCGGCTAAAACCAAAGCTGGCCCAAGTTACGTACTGTAGCAGACGAATATACAGTGAGATAAAATAGGTGAATAAATCCAGTTCGATGAACAATTACAACTATATTCTAATAATTATAAGATTTTACAAATAGCTATGATATATGAAGAGCTCCAGCTTAATTAAACGTTATCTCATTGATACAAGTTTGAAAGTTTCTAAGTACTCTAGTAGTCATATATTAGGAAACCTATACAATCTCTCCATTAAAGTAAGGAAAACTAACACAGTATAGGCACAATAACCATTTCATATCTACTTTTAGAATAATAGAAAAATAGAAATCTTGAATGTATAATTCTAAAGTCCTCCATTCTAGCTGTGAAATACCGTTGGATAAAAAAAAAATAACCGATCTCTCATAGTTATCAACTGAGTCGATAACATTGACCCAAAATTGAGAGTCAAATGATGTCTTCTTTCAACGAAAAACAACATAATTTTTCCAATAAATTTGAAACGACGGGAAATAACCTTCTTGCAAAATTCGTCTAACAAGCAACTTACACGTTCACAATCTATCACTGTTTTATTTTTTTGACCACACTAAATTAGACCACACTTGTAAAGTGTAGCCTATACCATTAAAGATCATACTTTTAAAGTGTATTCTTAATTTTTAGTTTTTGATCATATTATTTTTGACAACACTTTAAAAAAGTGATCTTTAATGATATAGGTCAGACTTTACTAGTGTTGATAAATCATGATATATATGATTACATTTTTAAGTGTGATATATTTTAATTCAAAAGAAAAAACTTTTAAGTGACCTAAAATTTTCATTAAAATATTTCACTCTCCAATTATAATGGGCCAAAAATAATTGAGAAAAGTAAATATTTACACTTTCTCAGATGTATCGATTCTGTCACTCTCACAGAAATCATATATATTGATTCTCTCTCACACACAAAATTCTCTGCCCAAATGTGTTCAAATATTGATTCGTTTAGATCAAATCCATTAAATCCATCAAATTTCTTTGCCCAATATCCTCAAATTTCAGCTCTCCATAGCTCAGTTCGTGTGAAAATTTCAGAGGATAGAAATTTTGATCTTTTAAGCTCAACTCAGTGATAAAAATGAAAATTTCAGTGACTAGAATGAAAATTTCAGCTTAGCTAAGTGCTAAATGATTAAAGTAGAAATTTCTGCGTAGGTCGGTGATTAGAGTGAAAATTTTCAATTTCACTCATGCTTACTCTTTCAATGAGCTTGATATATTGCATTTCTATTTTGCATTTGGGATATTGCTTGTGGGTATATTGCACGTGAATTTTAATCTTGATTTTGGTTCTAATTTGAAAATGAAGACTGGAGGAGGTTCTTTGATTTTGGTTTCATTTTGATTTGGTTTTGGTTTGTAAATAGGGACTGTAGGAGGTGCTTTGTTTTTAGCTTTGATTAGGTTTTGATTTTGATTTGTAAATGAGGATTGTAGGAGGTGCATATGGTTTGAATTTGGTTTATGAATGGGCACTACAAGAGGTGCATTTGGTTTTGGTTTTTTGGTTTTGATTTTAATTGGTTTCGATGTATGTTTTCCATCAGTTTTGATGGTCACAATCTTGGGGGATTCAATGCCTTTGTATGCTAGACATGTTGCAGTTCATGCATTGTGTAATTATTTATTTGATATATTTCCAGGTTCTTATTTTTTGAACGCTGTCCTAATTACAAATACTATGAATATCGACATAGCAAAGAGGAAAATGCTCTATCATAGACCAGCAAATTCCAAACATTTCAAAGTGAGTAAAATTTCTCAACATGCATATATTACTGGTGCAAGCCTAATTAGCTTTCCGGTTAAGTAGTGCAAGACGCTACTAGCTTTCTTATTTTTTCTGCAAGCATTTTTTGGCAGTAATTGTATCAATAAACTTAGTAAAGATTCTCTGATGCACTTGATTTTTATGCATACAAAAATGTGACTGCGTAGTAAAAGTTGTCTTTTCCTTTTAGAAGCTAGATTTATTTGCTTATTCCATTCTTATCTTTCCCTTTCTCTTTGTACTAGTTGTAGGTGCGTCCTCTTTCTAAGAATAAAATTTACCAGATAATAATTTTTGAGTTTTATCACTGAAGTGGTTGGAGGTTACACTATTTTCAAGTTTCAAGGCCTTCAGTTAGTCATATTTAATATGCATTTTGTGTACAGTGTTTATGTAAGTGTTCTTGTCAGATTTAGCTAAACATTTTGGAGGTATCGCACTAAATCGCCAACTTCATGTTTTTGTGTCTAGTGTCCGTAGTTCATCTGGCTTCACTTTTTTTTACATGACGTTTATTTGCGTTGATTCTTCAATATTACTTACTTGATTGGCCTTTGGTTTCTGTAGGAGTTACTAGTACCGCCACTCCTAGTTCAACAAGCAGCTCTCATAGGTCACGGCAACGACATTTGCATTAGCATACAACAACATTTGCATTACCATACTCTTACATCAGCATTGTATGAAACAACAGACAATACACATTCTTCGTAGTCGGCTAGAAAATATGGTAATGTCATTTTATGTGTGAGTTTGTATATGTATTTATTGTGTTGGCATTTTGTTCAATGTTATCAAAGGTCAAAAGCACAAAAAACTCATAATTCTGCAGGGCTTTAAGCTTAAAGTGAAAATAAAGCACGAGCTTTAATGAAGAAAGGCGCAAATGGAGAAAAAAATATAACTATGTATGTGTAGTCCAAGACTATTAACTTTAAGAACAAATAACAATACATGGACAAAGAAGTTGAAAAGAAATTATGGTAAAGTGATATATCAATTGTTTAGTGCCACACCTTTAGGATTATGCTTATTGGCAAGAAAAGTATGTCTTAGAGCCTTGATAACGACACTCAAGTGCTCACTAGGTGAGAAGAAGTGCTCAACATGTATGGAGAATCTATTTTTGCACTTGAATTTGTGAATATAGGTTACTATATACAAGTTTATTGAGGCAGATTAGTTTTCTAGCAAGATTAAGAGCAGTGGGAACAAAAACTTGGTGCTTGTTTTATTGAAATTAGATCATTTTTATTCTTCTTCGATAATACTTAATTTCTGTTATCCTTGAAAACGTTCACAATAAAATAAGATTGTGCAGTAGGTTGCATAAGGATTATAATATAGACACTGCTAGTCTGCACGGAGTTAATGGAATCTCTCTGCTTATTTTTTTTGAGATATTGTTTAGTTTACACTAAGCTTCTGGAGAAACATACAATCTGTATTTATTTTTATCTTAATATATTTCAGATATGACTCTATTTTGCCCGCACAGTAACTTTGTTTCTTTTTTTTTTTTTTTCAAATGGCTCACCAAATATAGAGTTATCAAGTATCTATACTGGTGTGATGTAGTACGTACTCGTGAAATTAGTCAAGGTGACCACAAGTTGTTCCAAGCACCACGACTAATTGAAAAAATCAATTGAATAACAATCATGATGATCATGCACACTAAGTTCAGTTGGTCTTAGAAATAAAAACTGATATGATATGTATTGGTAAAGATTACAAATATTGTTCTTGAAATGATAAATAAAACATTTATAATGTAGATTTAAAAAGATTTCTAACTAAGCAAATTAAGTCTAATCTTTTTCTTCTATGATTGACAGATATAGACTACTATTTCAATACTAATTGAGACCAAATTTGATGATTTTGTACAACTACCACCAGACATTCAATGGTCTGTAGTGACACAGGTAAATTTTGATGTAACATAATGCTTAAATAATTCCATCATTCCTTCTTTCTCGGTGTTTGAATTTGAAGGTAATACTTGTAAAAGGGGTCCTCCTCTCCTATTGTTATCTGTGTAATATTTGTTGTTTCCTTGTTACTCTTCTGGTACATTATATGTTTGTTGTTCTTGTATATTTCTTTGTTGTTATTAGCTTTACACTAAACCTAATATTGGGGAACTGATATTTGTCTAGATTAACTAGTGCCCTTCCTCAATTTGGTAGATCCACATAGTATGATTTTAATTTTGGTTTTTAAAACTGACTACTAGGTATATATGATGGTCTAAAATAATGTAAGGTGTGGTAATAGATCATGTGCTAAATTGAATATTACAAACATAAGAAAAGTTGCACAACTAAATCATACAATAAACTAAAAATCTGAGACATAAATAGAATGATACCAAGATCATGAGATAAACGAGTAATGCGATATAAAAAAAAATTATTTTCTAAATCATAATGTAATAGAACTAAAATTATAGGGTAAAATAGAATTAAGATAGAAATTAAATATAAAAACTAAAGAAAGATAGACACAATTAAATTCAAACAATTAAAAGATGTAATGGTGACACTAAACAAAACACCACTTAATTAGGAATTAAAAGCACTAATCTATTAGAATCCTTAAGAAGGTAGTAACCTTACTTGCAAATCATAGGACAAGTATTGAAAATCAACAAAGGTTTTTCAAGCTCTCAAAGGAGGTTCAAGTCTTCAATCTTCCAAAAACTAGTTGTTCAGCCTTAATAGCTAACTATAGGGTTAAAAGAAGTAAAGAAAGACCAAATTTCTCTTCATTTAAATTAAAATCTAATTTAAATAGTAGACACTTAATATATTAAATATCTTTAAGTCTTCCATATTGGAACCTTCCAAAGATTCCATCTTCATTCATAATGCTTGAAATGCTTGAAGGTCCTTAGCTTGACTTCTTGTGAAAAAACTTCTTGAAGTAGCGTCACTTTGATATACATCACCTCTAAAACCTGAATAGTCTCCTCTGACTGACCATTAATCTTAGGGTGAAAAGCTGCAAAGGTCAACATGAGTACCCAACTCCTCTTGAAACATCTGCCAAAAGCTAAAAGTGAACATTGAGCCTCTGTTTGAAATAATAGACATGAGTACCCCATTATGACGAACTAT
This sequence comes from Capsicum annuum, assembly GCF_002878395.1. Classification (NCBI taxonomy): domain Eukaryota; kingdom Viridiplantae; phylum Streptophyta; class Magnoliopsida; order Solanales; family Solanaceae; genus Capsicum; species Capsicum annuum. The sequence goes on along the minus strand of NC_061112.1, from coordinate 113,546,402 downwards.
CTCACGAACATATATAGTTGCCAACCTCTCAACACTAAAGAAGATCTAAATAGGTATAAAATGGGCCAATTTGGTCAATCGATTAACGATGACCCAAATGCTTTTAAAACTAAAAGAAGTATAGGGAAACCCACTCACAAAGTCCATAGTGATTCGCTCCCACTTTCACTTAGGAATGGATAATCTCTGAAGCAAGCCACCCGATCTCTGATACTCAACTATCACTTGCTAACAAGATAAGCAATAGGATATAAAGTCTGTCGCATGCTTCTTCATACCGCCCCACTAGTACTGTCGCTTCAAGTATGATACATATTGGTTACCCCAAGATGAATATAATATTTGGAATAGTACGCCTCCTCCAAAATCAATGCGCACCTATCCACCAGACACACAAACACAACTTTCAATCCTCAAAACTTTATCAAAATCAATAGATGAGCCTCGCCATTCAACACTTTATCTCAAATCACTCTCAAACTATAATCATTTAACTGGTGATCTCAAATATGCTCCATCAAAGAATAAAGCATCAAAAAGGCTAAACACAAAGTGTCGAAATATCAAGCCAACCATCTGTTCAGGTAAGATTGAATTTCCAATTCTAAAGGGCACTCCTGGGTTTAGAGATGAGCTAAATTTCCCATACTAGTCAAGTTCTGACTTAAGGTATCTGCAACTATATTAGCCTTACCCAAATGAAAAAAATAGTGAGTTCATAATCCTTAAGAAACTCAAACCAATGGCACTACCTCATATTAAGATCCCATTCATTGATGAAGTGCTGAAGGCTATGATGATCTGAGAAAATCTTGTAAGGAACACCATGTAGGCACATAAATTTGACCCTCTCCAAAAGTCAAATCAACTCAACCCACTCACCTTACCATGCACCCCACCCATTTGATAATTTCTCTCACAAAAAACAAAAGAAACAACAAATCCACCATACAATTACTACCCTTATCAAAAAAATATTAAATTTACAACAAAACAACCACCTCCCTTATCCAATGTGTACAACTCACTCTTAACTCACCCCTACCCACGTGCCCCTAGCCCCTCCTTTGTCCTTAGTCACTTTTTTTACATAGTGGGATATAACAAAAAGTGAAAAGGAACATGGACTCCTAGACCAACAAAATATAGAATATATTCTCACATACACACAACTCACAACTCACACCTCACATACACCGATTCAAACACACACACACATAAATTGGTATATACACATACACTTATAGATGAAGGGAGAAGATTATTCACGTAGCAACAATATACAAAAAAGGGAAGAACAACACATCCACACCCATATACACTACACACAAATAGTTATGAAGGGGTAAAATATAGTGAAAAATAGACTGAAGAGAGAGCAAATTGAGAAAGAGACGATGGAGGAGAATAAATACACACTCATGCATATAAAGATCAGGAGAATAAAACAACACAGTGGGAGATTAGAGACAGAATCAAAAGAGAAACAGGAAATCACTGGAAACACAACCCTTACCCTTTCTGTCGTCATTTCATAATTTTTGGTCTAGGTTAGCAATAAACAAAAAACAGTATAGATGGTAGTTGGTTTCGTTCATAGTTGAGGTTCAATTCAATGTTTTTAATTTGGGATTCATATCGAGGTTGAGTCGAGGTTATCGAAAGTGGATTCTACCTTATAATCGAGCAATACTTTGATTTCAAAAGCTTCTTCTAAGTTGTATTTATTCACCAGGAAAAGCCTCGAGGTCACGTATATATATTTATTGGGGAATGTCCTACAAAATTTCATATTTGGAAGATCGTTCGTGATCAAAGCTCGAGGCATCAGGTAAAGCATAGTTTAGGTTTTTATTTCAACACTTTTTCATTTTAGTTTGTATTAATTGAACTGGACATTATTTTTTTGGAATTTTGATTATTTGGTTGTTTGTTTTCTTGTTTATGTACTTTATTGATTTATCACTTCATAGTGTCATATTAGCCGATATTAACTCAATAAAGAGATCATGGTCAAACCACGGGACTGAGGGATGCCTGACACCTTTCCCTCAATCAACTAAATTTCTTAAAAAGAATCTCTATTTGTGGATCAGTTTTAAGAGTCAAATCATTTTTAAAAAAGATTTTCAAATGTGACTTAACACACCAAATTTATGTCAAGTAGTGACTCTGAGTTTAATTGTAAAAAATCTTTTTCCGAAGTGCATTTAATTTTTGTCACTTTCATAATAATGCCTTTTTTAAGCTTAAAATTAATCTCTTTCGAGTTACAAATGGGGTGTGATAGTTCTGACGACTTTGCTAGATTTTTTTTAGAATTCGAGCTTCATTTTTTGAGTTGTATCAGCTTAGTATGACACTATATGTGTATAGATATTTTTTTTGTATATCATTTGTATTATCGTTTTATCATCATTAAATGCCAACGTGCTCTTTGTTTATAATTCTTTCTTATGTGTTACCATTTTATATCTGCCATCATATGTATTACCTTAGGTCATTTCTTTCAAAACAAGTTTCGGAGTATATATCGTACACACTAACTTTCGTTGAGTCTCCTTTATTTTAGGAGAGGGAGCTATAGGACATATAGAGTGGGTGGAAAGCTATCGCAGCCACTATCGGTCATACGCTCTCCCGAACAACCTTGTTAGTTAAATTCCAACCTAGATCAGCCTTTAGATCATTCTTATTTGTATAATGTTGAGACCTGGCAGGACTCGTTTGGTCCTTTATAGGAGACTTACTCCTAAGCATCCCTACATGATAATTGTTGCATCTTGGAGGATAACAGGGTAATTTGACAGACTAATTTAGGAAAGCATGTGCTAGAATTAAGAAAAAGAGAGTGTTTAGGCAAAGTTAGAGTCAAAAGGGAAGAAAATTGAGTCGAAGTAAAGAGTTTCGTAGTTTATAGGGGTTCTTTTTGGCTTTTGGTTTCACAGTTAAAAGTTTAAAAAAAAAATTACCTTTTGCATGCATTTTCTCAAAAAATAAAACATCAAAAAGTTTTTTTTCTTTATTTTCTTCAGCGCGCATTCACAACTTGAAAATGTCAAAAAAGATTTTTCCTTTGTAGGAGCTCCATACATTTTTATATAGGAAAAGTCAAAACATTTTTTGAAAGTTTTGAACATTTTATTGAAGAAAAACACCAAAAGGATTTTTCTTTTAGTGTCATCATATTTTTTGCGTCGAAAATTTAAAAAAAAAATTATTTTATTTATGGTGGTGCATTATTTTTGAACAATTTCATCTGAAAATACCAAAAAAAAAAGATTTTTCTTTCGTAGTTGTTGGTGTCATTTTTATATGAAGTTTCAAACTGAAAACTCAAAAAAGATTTTATTTACGTTTTTCATTGTCTCTTATGCATGTATCCTCACACAGTCATGTTCATGTTCATGTTATCAGTCAATTATAGTTCATGCATATGAATCCTATGCATTCAACCTACCTCACTTGCGTACCAGTACATTCTAACGTACTGATGCATACTTTTCTTTTGCGCTAGGTATTTTATACCATAGGTTCGGATGCTCAGCTTCCCAATCGCACTTAGCAACTCAGGTTTCAGTCAGCAGCAGTAGATTAGCAGTGAGTCCTCATCATTTGAGGATGCTTTATCATTTCAGTATTTTCAGTACTTAGTTTATGTGATGCCCCAAAAAAATTTTCCGTTAAGATCTCGGACGAAAATGTGTTGAATTCTGTTCTTTATCGTGATTAATAATTTTTTTTGTGTGGAATTTCTGGATATGCGACCCTTCATTCCGTAGAGCATCAAATAAGATTTCCAACGATATGTGGATCATCCAAAACGGACACTCGAGTGATGAGTTATGATCATTCCGATCTAACCGTGAATAGTGGTGAACAGTAAATGTGCAGGAAAAAAATAAAAAATACTGAGGCCAGACGAATTTTAGGGTCAACTTCAAATGATCATAACTCCTTGTACATAATGATATGGGTGAGCTACTATATATCAACAGAAAGCTCTGAAAGTCCTCTTTCTAATGAAATTGGTTTCATCCAATTTGGCCATCGGAGTAAAAAGTTATGGTCGATCTACTTTAGCCTATCAGAACAGTCCACCAAAGGATAAATTTGATATTATTTGATTTTTAAGGGTATTTTGGTCATTCCCACTCCAATCCATCCGGGAAAACCATGGATTTAATTCTATTAAGATCATTCAATAGCTCATTTTTCTCCAAAATTTCCTAAGGCTCAAACCCCAACCCTACTACTCTAAATTTCATCCTTCTATGTCTCTTGATTGAACCGTAGAAATTTCAAATTGATTTGGGATTCGAGTTGATCATGTTAAGGGCTTCGAGAAGCACCCTTTATTTTCGTGAATAAAGTTCCGGAGTCGGAAGTTCATATTCATCTTCCATTTTTAGGTATGTGGGGCTTTGAACAAGATTATCCTTTCG
>NC_061112.1:113365394-113541857 GCF_002878395.1 Capsicum annuum | reverse complement strand
ATAAAGGGTGCTTCTCGAAGCACCCTTTATTTTCGTGAATAAAGTTCCGGAGTCGGAAGTTCATATTCATCTTCCATTTTTAGGTATGTGGGGCTTTGAACAAGATTATCCTTTCGATCTTGTGCCCGGTATTTTTGTTGAATTACATTGACATGAGATTTTACATGTTTTACCATGAATTGGAAATATGGTTTTATATCTTATATTATTGTCCTTGAGTTATGGGATTATGTCATCCGATATGTGTATGATGTTGAGATAGAATTATGTCCAAAAATATTTGATTATGAGAGTATGATGATTTAATTTGTTAAACCTTGATTTATACTATCATTCCACTATTTCCTTAATATGAATTTATAATTGATATTGGAAATTCTATATCCCTACTATGGGTTGATGTCTTAAGTACCTTTAAATGAGAGTTGGATGACAAATTGAGAAATGTTGATATTGAAGTTGCAATGAGTCTTGGTATTTTCCGGATGGTTTTGATGAGTTAAATTATTGAAAATATTATGTATTGAGTCTTCATATCCTTGTCCAAATGTTGAGTCGGTTATGGTTCAATGCGTTGATACCTTGTTGATGTTGCAGAAGACTAAAATGTTTTGAGCTAAAATGTGTTGAGTTAGGAATCCACAAATTGATATGATTTGATAAATGAGAAAAAGATTTGATTTGGTCTTTATGATAGACCTTTGTGATGTTGTGGTGGATTTTCTAACGCGTTCTGAGCTTGTCGGGGAGTAGTACTTAGCACCAAGAGGAAAATTTGGTATTTCCCCAAACCTATGTGCCACCGTAGGGTTGTTTGATCATGATATTATTGGCCAGAGAGCCCGATTGTGATTATTGTAGTTTTAAGGTCGTACTCCCTAGCAAAGAGTATGACGCTCCCATCAACGGGGGTTTCAAACGTTGGTATTCCACGTAGCTCACGTGGAGTTTTCAGTTATAGGAAACTCCCCTGTCCATAAGAGTCATGTTTATTGAAATACCGAGTCACTCCGAGTTTTGATGTGGTAAATCAAGTTGCCTATGATGATCTATAATGATTTATGAGGTTTTTCTCCTACATTTCCTATCTAAGATGTTATGAGTTGCATGATTCAATGTCACTCAAGTCAGGTGTGTCATTATGGTCTGTATGTACGTTTTTACGAAATTTATGATATTATTTATATTTTGCATGCGCCCCCACATACTTAGTACGTATCTTGTACTGACCCACATATTTCTCTATGGGCTACATTCTTACCATGATGTAGGTTCAGATACTCAGTCGCAGCCGCGACAGTGATATCCGAGTGCCGCATCTACGTTCCTTCAGTGGTGAGTCCTCATGGTTCGAGGACCAAGTTGCTAGTTTAGGTGCTGTTGTTTTTTGATCCCTTTGGTCTGTTGAGTCAGTTGGGGGTTTGTCCCAATGGCTCATTGATTTTGCTGTATAGAGGCTATGTCAGACTAGTGTATTGTTGGTTTGGTTTGTGTATAGACATTCCATATATGTACAGTCTAACGATATTCCGTGCCATGTGCGATGTGATATGATATGTACTTATATATATATATCCTTAACGTAGCATGTATGTTGTTGTGTTGGAACCCAAGGGTAGTGTTTTGTCTTAAAGGGTTAGCTTGAGGCTACGTGTAGCCTTGGACACCGTGTGGTGTCTTGGGATGATATTTCGAGGCGTTACAAACTTGGTATCAGAGCCTAAGGTTGTGAAGAGTCCTAGGGAGTCTGACAAGCCGCGTTACGTAGAGTCTTGAGCATCGGTGTGTAGCGCGCCACACCTATGATCAAGAGGCTGTGGGGTGTTCTAGGAAAAGTCATTTCTTTCTTTCTACAAGAGTCTATCATACTTACCACTATTTCCTTCTACTGTTAATTGGTGTGTTCTTATGACAGAAAATGCCTCCACGTCGAGCTCGCGGAAACAACAACCAACCTCAACCCGTTGATCTGTTACATGAGACGGTATCCATGTTGAATTTCAGGCAGCTTTTCGGACACTAGCCCTGGTAGTTACCGCCAATACTCAGGCCAACGCTCCACCTCCGCAGGAAAATAATTTGGCAGCAGCACAATTCGTGACTTTATGCGGATGAATCCGCCAGAGTTTCATGGGTCGAGAGTAGGTGAGGACCGGCAGATGTATGTTGATGAAATGAAGAAAATTACACAAATTATGCACGTTACCGAGGAAAAAAGTGTGGAGCTGGCTTTTTATCGGTTGAAGGATGTTGCCTATGACTGGGTGCAGATGTGGAATAAGGGTAGAGAGAAAGATACCGCTCCGGTGACTTGGCAATTGTTCCAAGATGCTTTCTTGGATAGATTCTTTCCTCTTGAGTTAAGAGAAGCTAAGATAGAGGAGTTTATAAATTTGAGACAAGGCTCCATGTAGGTTAAGGAGTATTGTCTTAAGTTTAATCAGTTATCGAAGTACGCTCCCAATATGATGGCTGACTCGAGGACTAGTATGAGCAAGTTTCTAACTGGGGTGTCGAGTTATGTGGTGAAAGAATGTAGATCTGCTATGATCAACAGGGAGATTGATCTTCCTAGGTTAATGATTCACGCCCAACAGATTGAGTCAGACAAGATAAAGGAAAGAGAAAGAGTAAGAGGGATTAAGAGAGCCAGATCAGAGCAACAGGGGTCTGGTCAGACTAGATTCTACGGAGGGAGTCGCCCTCAGTTTCAGAGACGTTCATTTATACCTGCGCCTTCCTCAGCTAGTGCTCTCGTATATCGGGGCAGGCAGAAGCTCGGGAATTGGTCGGTACCTTCCAGGTCTCAGGATAGCTTAAGCAACCGGCCTGATCCTCCTTCGTATGCTAAGTGTGGGAAAGACCATTTTGGGGAGTGTTATATGGGGCAGTAGGGCTTTTTTGGTTGTGGAAAGTTGGGCCACATACTTAGAGACTGCCCGTATGCCAGACAGCGGAATCGTAATGCCTGTCCCCAGAGTCAGGCTACTAGTGCCCCGCCTCCCGTAGCCCGTCCAGTTCCTCCTCAGGGTGCTTCATCTAGTACTGCTTGCGGTCAATGCCAAAATCATTTCTATGCTATACCACCTCGTCAGGAGCAGGAGGACTCTCCTGATGTTGTCATTGGTATGCTGCGTATTTTTTATTTTGATGTCTATGTGTTGATAGACCTCGGTTTGAGTTTTTCTTATGTGACACCTCTGGTTGCTGTAAATTTTGAAACGGATCCTGAACTAATTTCTGAGCCTATTTTGATTTCTACTCCGGTAGGAGAGTCTGTCATTGCTAAGCGGGTGTATAAGAAATGTCCCATTACTGTCTTTCATCGGGTTATGTATGCTGATTTGATTGAGCTAGATATGGTTGACTTTGATATTATTCTGGGTATGGATTGGCTTCACTCATGCTATGCGTCTATTGATTGTCGTGCCCATGTGGTCAAGTTTCAGTTTCCTGATGAACCTATCCTCGAATGGTCTGGGAGTTTTGTGATTCCTAAGGGTCGTTTCATATCCTATCTCAAAGTTAGGAAGTTGATTTCCAAGGGTTGCATCCACCATTTGGTTCGGGTTAAAGACACTAATTCTAAAACCCCGACCATTCAGTCAATTCATGTTGTTAATGAGTTTCTTGATATCTTTTCGGAAGATCTCCCTGGAGTACCTCTTGATTGAGAGATAAAGTTTGGGATTGACCTTCTTCCCGATAATCAACCTATTTCCATTCCTCTGTATTGCATGGCTCCCGCAGAACTTAAAGAGTTGAAGGAGCAATTAAAAGATCTTTTAGACAAAATCTTTATCAGACCTAGTGTTTCCCCGTGGGGTGCACCTGTCCTATTTGTGCGTAAGAAAGATAGTTCTTTACGGATGTGTATTGATTACCGGCAGCTTAATAGGGTTACTATCAAGAATAAATATCCGCTTCCTCGAATTGATGATTTATTTGATCAATTGTAAGGTGCGAGCTACTTTTTGAAGATAGACCTCAGATTCGGTTATCACCAACTTAAGGTTAGGGAATGTGATATCCCCAAGACAGCCTTCCGAACCCGTTACGGTCATTTTGAATTTCTAGTGATGTCTTTCGGGTTAACTAATGCTCCAGCGGCTTTCATGGATCTTATGAACCGTGTATTCCGGCCAAATCTGGATTTATTTGTAATAGTGTTCCTTGATGATATTTTTATTTACTCCCGAAGTGAGGGTGATCATGCGGATCATCTCTGAATCGTGTTGAAAACTCTTTGAACTCATCGGTTGTATGCTAAGTTCAGTAAGTGTGAGTTCTGGCTGAACTCTGTAGCCTTCTTGGATCATGTTGTCTCTTCCGAAGGTATTAAGTTGATCCTCAAAAGATAGAGGCTATAAAGAGTTGGCCTAGACCTATTTCTCCTTCTGATATCCGAAGTTTCTTGGGTCTAGCTGGTTATTATCGTTGTTTTGTTGAAGGGTTTTCATCTATTGCATCTCTTATGACCCGTTTGACCTAAAAGAAAGTAAAGTTCCTGTGGTCCGAATCTTGCGAGAAGAGTTTTCAGGAGTTGAAGACTCGATTCACTTCAGCCCCTATGTTGACTTTGCCTGATGGTGTTGATGGTTTTGTGGTGTATTGCGATGCTTCCAGAGTCGGTTTGGGTTGTGTATTGATGCAAAAGGTCAAGGTTATAGCTTATGCTTCCAGGCAGGTAAAGCCTCACGAGAAGAATTATCCTACCCATGACCTTGAATTAGCTGTCGTGGTTTTTGCTTTGAAAATCTGGAGACATTATTTGTATGTTGTCCATGTCGACATCTTCACGGACCATAAGAGCTTGCAGTATGTATTCACCCAAAAGGAGTTGAATCTTAGGCAGAAACGATGGTTAGAACTGTTGAAAGGTTATGATATGAGCGTGCTATATCATCCGGGCAAGGCCAATGTAGTAGCAGATGCCCTTAGTTGGAAGTCCATGGGTAGCGTAGCACATGTGGAGATTGGTAAGAAGGAGTTGGCCCGTGAGGTACATCGTTTGGCTAGATTAGGGGTTAGGTTGTTTGGTGATGTTGAGGGTAGTATAGAAGTGCAAAGCGGTTCCAAATCCTCTTTAGTTTCGGAAGTGAAGGAGAAGCAAGAAAGGGATCCTACCTTGGTCAGGTTAAAAGAGTCAGTTAAAGACTAAAAGGTGGAGGTTTTCTCCTAAGAGGGAGATGACATTTTGAGACTCCTAGAAAGATTATGTGTTCCTGATGTTGATAACTTGAAGCAGAGGATTATGACGGAAGCGCATGGTACGCGATACTCTATCCATCCTGGTGCTACCAAGATGTACCATGATTTGCAGGAAATCTATTGGTGGAACGATATGAAGAGGAACATAGCAGAATTTGTGGCGAAGTGTTCCACGTGTCAACAGGTTAAAATAGAGCATCAAAGGCCTAGTGGGAAGAAGTGAATATGGACTTCATAGTTGGTTTGCCTCCTTCTCGTCGCCATCATGATTCGATTTGGATTGTCGTAGATCGGCTGACGAATTCAGCTCATTTCTTGCATGTGCATTCATCGTATACGCTGAAGATTATGCTAGAAAATATATTCAGAAACTCGTCAGACTTCATGGAATCCCTTTGGCTATTATTTCTGACAGAGGTACTCAGTTTACCTCTCAGTTTTGGAAATCTTTGCAGAAGGGTCTCGGTACCCAAATTCATTTAAGTTCTGCTTTCCATCCGCAAACAGATGGTCAGTTCGAGCGGACCATTCAGACTTTAGAAGATATATTGAGGGCTTGTGTTCTTGATTTTAAAGGTAGTTGGGATGAGCACTTAGCATTAATCGAGTTTGCTTACAATAACAGTTTTCATGCTACTATTGGAATGGCCCATTTGAAGCTTTGTATGGTAGAAGGTGTAGATCACCCATTGGTTAGTTTGAAGTTGGTGAGGCTGCCGTGACTGGACCGGATGCGATGTTCGAGGCCATGAAGAAGGTTAAGTTAATTCGGGAAAGGTTGAAAACCGCCCAAAGTCGTCAAAAATTATACGCAGATGTAAGGAAGAAAGACCTTGAATTTGATGTTGGTGATTTAGTGTACTTGAAAGTTTCACCCATGAAAGGGGTGAAGAGATTTGGGAAGAAAGGGAAACTAAGTCCCCGTTACATTGGTCCCTATAAGATTGTGGATCGCATTGGGAAGGTAGCTATAAGGTTGAATTGCCCGCGGAGTTATCTAACGTCCATTCGGTTTTCCATGTTTCTATGCTTAAGAAGTCTATTGGTGATTCTGTTATGATTGATCCTTCCGAAAGCTCGGGTATTCAAGATAGTCTTTCATATGAAAAGATTCCGGTTGAGGTTTTTGACTTTCAAGTTCGTAGGCTAAGAAACAAGGAAGTTCCTTTGGTTAAAGTGCTTTGGCGAAATCAATCCGTGGAGAGTGCTACTCGGGAAGCCGAAGTGGATATGCGCGTCAAATATCCCCACCTCTTTCCTACGAATCTTGAGCATGTCAAAGGTATCGTTCTCTTTTGATTTTATCCTTATTGCTATGTTTATCTTGGCTTGTGTGTTTTCTACGATATCCAAAAAAATCTAGAATGGAGTATATACTTGGGCAAGATGATTTTTCTCTATATACTCATTTTCATAGTATTCTTTACCTACCTATCAACATTCGAGGATGAATGTTTCCGAGAGGGAGATGATGTGATGCCCCGAAAAAAATTTTTGTTAAGATCTCGGATGAAAATGTGTTGAATTCTGTTCTTTATCGTGATTAATAATTTTTCTGTGTGAAATTTCTGGATATGCGACCCGTCATCGTGTAGAGCATCGAATAAGATTTCCAACGATATGTGGATCATCCAAAACGGACACTCGAGAAATGAGTTATGATTATTCCGATCTAACCGCGAATAGTGGTGAACAGTAAATGTGTAGGAAAAAATACTGAGGCCAGACGAATTTTAGGGTCAACTTCAAATGATCATAACTCCTTGTACATAATAATCTGGGTGAGTTACTATATATCAACAGAAAGCTCTGAAAGTCCTCTTTTCAATGAAATTGGTTTCATCCAATTTGGCCATCGGAGCAAAAAGTTATGGTTAATTTACTTCAGCCTATCAAAACAGTCCACCAAAGGACAGATTTGACATTATTTAATTTTTAAGGGTATTTTGGTCATTCTCACTCCAATCCATCCAGGTAAATCATGGATTTAAGTCCATTAAGAGCATTCAATAGCTTATTTTTCTCCAAAATTTCCTAAGACTCAAACCCCAACCCTACTACTCTAAATTTCATCCTTTTATGTCTCTTGATTGAACCGTAGAAATTTCAAATTGATTTGGGATTCGAGTTGATCATGTTAAGGGCTTCGAGAAGCACCCTTTATTTTCGTAAATAAAGTTCCGGAGTCAGAAGTTCATATTCATCTTTCATTTTTAGGTATGTGGGGCTTTGAACAAGATTATCCTTTCGATCTTGTGCCGGTTATTTTTGTTAAATTACATTGACATGAGATTTTACATTATACCACGAATTGGAAATATGGTTTTATATCTTATATTATTGTCCTTGAGTTATGGGATTATGTCATCTGATATGTGTATGATGTTGAGATGGAATTATGTCCAAAAAGTATTTGATTATGAGAGTATGATGATTTAATTTTTTAAGCCTTGATTTATACTATCATTCCACTATTTCCTTAATATGAATTTATAATTGATATTGGAAATTCTATATCCCTACTATGGGTTGATGTCTCAAGTACCTTTAAATGAGAGTTGGATGGCAAATTGAGAAATGTTGATATTGAAGTTGCAATGAGTCTTGGTATTTTCTGGATGGTTTTGATGAGTTAAATTGTTGAAAATATTATGTATTGAGTCTTCATATCCTTGTCCAAATGTCGAGTCAGTTATGGTTCAATGCGTTGATACCTTGTTGATGTTGAGGAAGATTAAAATGTTTTGAGCTAAAATGTGTTGAGTTAAGAATCCACAAATTGATATGATTTGATAAATGAGAAAGAGATTTGATTTGGTCTTTATGATAGACCCTTGTGATGTTGTGGTGGATTTCCTAACGCGTTCTGAGCTTGTCGGGGAGTAGTACTTAGCACCGAGAGGAAAATTTGGTATTTCCCCAAACCTATGTGCCACCGTAGAGTTGTTTGATGATGATATTATTGGCCAGAGAGCCCGATTGTGAATATTGCAGTTTTAAGGTCGTACTCCCTGGCAAAGAGTATGACTCTCCCGCCAATGGGGGTTTCAAATGTCGGTATTCCACGTAGCTCACATGGGGTTGTCCGTTATAGGAAACTCCCATGTCCATAAAAGTCATGTTTATTGAAATATCGAGTCACTCCCAGTTTTGATGTGGTAAATCAAGTTGCCTATGATGATCTATAATGATTTATGAGGTTTTTCTCCTATATTTCCTATCTAAGATGTTATGAGTTGCATGATTCAATGTCACTCAAGCCAGGTGTGTCATTATGGTCCGTATGTACGTTTTTACGAAATTTATGATATTATTTATATTTGACATGCGCCCCCACATACTCAGTACGTATCTTGTACTAACCCACATATTTCTCTATGGGCTACATTCTTACTATGATATAGGTTCAGGTACTCAGTCGCAGCTGCGACAGTGATATCCGACTGTCGCATCTACGTTCCTTCAGTGGTGAGTCCTCATGGTTCGAGGACCAAGTTGCTAGTTTAGGTGCTGTTGTTTTTTGATTCCTTTGGTCTGTTGAGTTAGTTGGGGGTTTGTCCCAATGGCTCGTTGATTTTACTGTATAGAAGCTATGTCGGACTAGTGTATTGTTGGGTTGGTTTATGTATAGACATTCCATATATGTACAGTCTAACGATATTCTGTGCCATGTGCGATGTGATATGATATGTACTTATATATATATCCTTAGCGTAGCGTGTATGTTGTTGTATTGGAACCCAAGGGTAGTTTTTTGGCTTAAAGGGTTAGCTTGGGGCTACGTGTAGCCTTGGGCACCGTGTGGCATCTCGGGATGATATTTCGGGGCGTTACAATTTACTTCAGCAGTTGGAGTTATTTGTAGACATGTCCCATCAACTCCTTATTCAGATAGTTTAGAGGCATTCAGACTAGATATTCAGACTTCAGTATTTTCAGTTATTTCAGTTGTTTTGGTATTGTTATACCACATTCAGTATTATTATTATTATTCAGTTTTGAACCTTATGACCTTTCAGCCTTTCATTCCGCATTTATACAGTATATTATGCAGTGCTTAGTTACAGATATCAGTCATGGTTAGCTTGTGGTCCTTCGAGGTCATGAGCACCATGTGGCATCCGGATACCAGATTCGGGGTATTACAGATAGCATTTTAAATTGGCATCAGAAACAAAAATAATAATGAATGGTGAAAACTTTTGTGCTTATGATATCTTTGGCCTTTTTCTTAATTCAATTAGAATTTTAGGATACTGGTGCCTTATTTTACTTTCTATTGATTGTCCTTTAACATTTTGATTCTAAAAGAAAAAGGAACTTTTGTCAATATAATAATATTTTATAAGATTAATTAAATTATTTTTTAATTGGTTAAAATTACTTTGTGGCCAAGTACTTTTATTTCTTGATGGTCAAGTATTTTAATTACTTTGTGGCCAAGTCTTTTATTTCTTGATGACCAAGAACTTTAATTACTTTGTGACCAAGTACAGTTATTTTTTGGTTTTCCTACATACTAGCTACTACTATATATATGGGTGCTAAGCTCATTGTATTACACCAAAAAAATATTCTTCTCGTCTTTCTTCTCTTCTCACATTCCTATTTTCTCTCCTGCCCCTCCATTGACATTGTTAATTATATATGATTCTTGTTATCTTGTAGTCCATATTTAATTTGTTTATTTTGTATTATTCATAATTTGTTGATTCCTGTATCCTCTAATTAATTAGGGAAGACCTATTAACCTTGGGTATCCTCTAATTAATTACGGAAGTGCTTGTTTGATCCTGGGGAAACATTTCACATTGCGAAAATAGTTTCTTAGGACATTGCCTAGCACGACTCAAGTATTTTATATATTACTTAAAATATTATAATAGCCAGTTAATTATTATTATTATTATTATTATTATTATTATTATTATTATTGTAACTTGTTGATATTACTATATAAGAAATATTATCATTGTTATACTCTTTTTATATTGAATTTCACAATTGATATTAAAATTTATTATCGTTTTCCAACAGGAACTTCATTGTTTTTGATGTTTTTCATCAACCATGTTATGCAGATTAAGCCAAGTGATTTTCCAAGAAGGATATGATAGAAGATATTATTATTAAAGACCTCCCTACTAAATCTTTGAGTGGAGCTTTATAAAATTATTTTCTTGATTGTTGGCTTTAAAAAAATTATATTGGTGTGTATTTTACTCAAACTACTTTGTTTAAAACGCAACAAAAACTTTTTATTACTCTTAAAGCTCAAACACCCGAGGACTAGAATGTTGTTTGTTGGACATTTATCCTATTCCATTGAACAGACAGATTAGAAATCATCAGGACTCTAGACCGTGTCAATGGGTCCATCCTACAATAACTCCTAAAATTGTGACTCAACAGTTCAACTAAAAGGAAAGAATTCCCAACCCTCGGGATTCTAACAGGGGTATGTGTCATGTGACACAAAGGGATAGACCAACTTATAACTTACATTTATCAAAAAATGTGACATGAAGGGATAGAACAATTTACAACTCACTTTTACTGAAAGATACCTCTAAGTTGAATCAACTTATGGATATGACCAACTGACAATACTTGACCAAGCGGAGAATGACCCTAGGTTAGGAATAAGACAAAGACCAAATTAAAAGGATTAACGGACCTGCCGAGGGTTGCCTACGTATTTCGTCTCAGAAGACGAGAATCAGCTATGGCAGTCCTGAAATCTGTAGAACTATTTGAGTTCTATTACTGAGATTGAGACTATGATTGTGGGAAGTAGTCATCTAACCGATATGCCCCTAATAAAGCAATATAGCTGAGTTGGGGTCCAATCTGTAATCCCAATTAGAAGGGTGTCAATACCGCGCCACTGGTAAGGAAAATCTGTGAATGACCCTTATCTAATAGGTACTCTAAAGAGAATGGTGGGACCCTCATCTGGCAGTGTTAATCCAACTCATTAACCCTCAACTATCAGTGTTGATGTCTCAACCTATGCTGCTACATAGTTCTGGAATACAAGATTGCTTCTAAGAATCACACCCTCTACTAATAGGTGAGTTCCCATCCTTGGGCTCACTCGGTGCTGAATCCTACTCCCATCTGAATAGACACTGAACTAAATATACTGGACTGAGTTGGACTGAGTTCATTGTATTCTGTTGACTGATGGGACATTACTGAATTCTATTAACTGACTGAATTCATGAGATTACCGAGTTTTCCTGAGTTCTATAACTGACTGAATTCTAATTATCGTGGCTTGGCTGAGAGTATCATGAGTTAGACACACAATTAAATTATCGGATATAAATACCCCCAGAACTTGAAAGCATAAAAGTAAATCATGACACAAGTTTAAAGGTACAACAATGGCTATATATATATATATATATATATATATATATCCATAATTTATTGACTATGACATTTCATCAAACACTTGACATGTATTAACTTGTACAAATATGGGGATTTCACATTAGCATGCTATAAAGACACTTTTCCTTCACATAGGCATTTTATCAAACACATGGGGAGCAAACTTTGGTTATACCATCATCAATGCATCTAATTATCATGGTTGCATAGGTCAATTTGCAATTTGAAGGGTTTCTCATGAATATTATGCAAAACATCACATACTAGCATCAATCATTGGAATACGTAATTCAAAACATGAATCAAAACCCAACCTCAACATGAATATGAATTTTCAATTCAACTAAATCATGA
The DNA here is from genome assembly GCF_002878395.1 of Capsicum annuum. NCBI lineage: Eukaryota > Viridiplantae > Streptophyta > Magnoliopsida > Solanales > Solanaceae > Capsicum > Capsicum annuum. Next base: position 113,529,893 of record NC_061112.1, on the reverse strand, counting down.
ACATTCATAAATACACAAATTCTTGGATTTTGAAAAGAGATTCTTGAGCTTCATGGGTGAAAGGGACCCATGAATCAACACTTGACATACCTTAGAACGTAATTCCTTAAGGGTTCTTGGAAAAATTCGTGAGCTTGACCTTGATTTTTGTGAGTTAGGGTTTTGTCTCTTGGGAGAGAATGTTCTTGATTTGGGGAAAAGTGAGTAAATAATAATTTAAAATATTTTTAGGGATTAAATCCCGCACCTGGACATGTTAAAACCTTGAGAAAAGACCAAGTTATCCCTGAACGAAATATTTATTTTTCGTCAAAATTTCCTGATTTGGCAGGCTGGCGTGACGCGGTGCTATCGCCCCGTGTCACTGAAAATTGCCAATTGGGAATTGGGATGACGGCGCAATGCGGTGGAATCATGTTGCTACATTGTTTGCAAACTGAAAGTGCATCGCGATGCGGTGAAATCGCGTTGGTACATTGAAAATTGACAACTCTGAAATTGAGCCTTGGCGCAAAGCGCCATAATCACAGAGGCTCACTGGGTTTTGACGATTGCCATTTTGGCATTCTCCGCGATGCGTTGATGGCTCAGGTGGCACACTGTCTTACTAAAATGACTCTAACTCTTCGCCCGGGAGTCGGATTTAGGCAAATTTGGTATCGATAGAAATCTTATTCAATTTCTCACACAACAAAAAGTTAAAATCTTGAAAGTTACATATGTATAAAAGTGGATTCATATTTTAAAGCAATTCTTTGACATTTTGGGATGATTTTAAGCTAGGTAGAAGTACGGGGTATCACAATATATTCCCCTTGAGAACATTCATCCTCGAATGAGACTGATTAAGATGGGAGAAATGATAAGTTGAAGTACATACTGAACATGAACAACTAAAACATGACTATATGACTGATATTACTAAGATTCATACTGAGCATGCATATCTGATGCATGATTTTATGACTGAGCTAATACATGAATGCATGACTGAGAGTAATGATAAGTTGATCATGCATATATAATGCATGAATACATGACTGGACTGACTCATGAACATGCAACTAAACATTTAAGGATAAAGATACCAAGTTTGAAATAAAAACTGAGCATGGAACTGAATACCACAATTGTAACTGAAATCTAAACATGAAACTGGATAAGCTTAAGAAAAGCTATTACCTTAGGCTAAGTCTGAGTTTGCGGAGAAGAGGTGAGGATACTTAATCCACATGTCTATTTCTGTTTCCCAAGTAGCTCCCTCAATGGACTGATTCCACAAAAGAACTTTGACTAGAGGTACTTCTTTATTCCTCAGTCTATGGGTCTGATATTTTGACTGGAATTTCCTTGTAAGAGAGACTGTTCTGGATATCTACGCCCTTAACAGGGACTACAACTGCTGGGTCGCATATGCACTTCTTTAACAAGGAGACATGAAAGACTGGATGAACTGAAGCTAGATCTGAAGGCAACTTGAGCTCATAAGCTACTTTGCCGAAGCGACTAAGAATTTTTAAGGAATCGCATATCAGGGACTGAGCTTTCCCTTCGTACCGAACTCTTTACTCCCTTCATAGAAGAGATTTTCAAGTACACATAATCACCAATCTTGAACTCGAGATTCTTTCTGTGCACATTTGCATACGATTTCTGTTGACTCTAAACTATCTTGAGCCTTTCTAGGCCCTACTACTGCATCCTCACCGACTTTAAACCAACTGATCGGAGATCTGCATCTCTTACCATAGAGAGCTTTAAATGGAGCTATCTGATTACTGAAATGATAGCTGTTGTTGTATGAAAACTCAATCAAAGGCAAGTGATCATCCCAATTACCATGGAAATTAATTTCACACGCCCTTATTATATCTTCCAAGGTCTGAATAGTCCTTTCTACTAGACCATCTGTCTGAGGATGAAAGGTGGTACTGAGATAAACTCGGGTACCAAGACCCTTTTGGAACGCTTTTCAGAAATGAAAGGTGAACTGGATACCTCTATCTAAGACAATAGACAATAGAAAACTATGCAATCTGACCAACTCTCTAATATAGAGTTTGGCATAATCCTCTACTGAATAAAAGGTATGTACTGGAAGGAAATGAGCTGATTTGGTCATCCTGTCTACAATGACCCAAACTGAATTATGCTGATGATGAGTACGAGGCAAACCCATCACAAAGTCCATGTTCACTTCTTCCCACTTCTAAGTGGAAATATTAAACTCCTCCATGGACCCACTAGGCTTTGGATGCTCAATCTTAACTTTCTGACATGTTGAGCACTTAGCCACAAACTCTACAATATCTCATTTCATCCCACTCCACCAATAGATCTCCCACAAATCACGGTACATCTTAGTGGTCCCTGGATGAATCAAGTAACACGCACCATGTATTTCTGTTAGAATTCGTTACCTTAAGTCATCTACACTTGGCACACAGCAATAACCCTAACAATGCAACACACCATCTCCCCCTTGGGAGAAAACCTCAACATTCTGATCCTTGACTGATTCCTTTAACTTGACTAGACTGGGATCTCTATCCTATTTTTCCTTCACCTGAGAAACTAGAGATGATTCTAAACCCACATGTTACCCTCTACTGAATCTACTAGGCGGACACCTAGTTGGGAAAGATGATGAACTTTCTAAGCTAGCTTCTTCTTACTATCCTCAACATAAGCAACACTACCCATAGGCAGTTTACTGAGAGCGTCGTCCACTACGTTGGCCTTGCCCGGATGGTAAAGTGCACTCATGTTGTAATCTTTCAAGAGCTCTAACCACCTTCTCTGATAGAGGTTAAGATCTTTTTGAGAGAATACGTACTGAAGGATTTTATGATCTGTGAACACATCTACATGCACCCATATAAGTAATGCCTCTAAATCTTTAAGGAAAAAACTACGTATGCTAACTCAAGATCATGAGTCGAATAATTCTTCTCATGGGGTTTAAGCTGTCAGGAGGCATAGGCTATGACCATACTATGCTGCATGAGACACAACCCAAACCTACTCTAGATGCATCACAATACACTACGAACCCATCTGAGCCATCTGGAAGAGCCAAAATTAAAGCTGAGGTGAGTCGAGTATTCAACTCCTAAAAACTCTTCTAGAAATGATCTAACCACTGAAACTTGACTTTCTTCTAAGTCAATTTGGACATAAGGGGATGTAATAGAAGAAAATCCCTCGATAAACCATCTGTAATAGCCAGCCAAACCCAAGAAACTCCTGATATCTAATGGATACAGGGCTAGGCCAGTTTCTTACTGCTTCGGTCTTTTAAGGATCAACTCTAATGCCATCACCGAAAATGATATGACTAAGGAATGCTACTGACCTTAGCCAAAATTCACACTTGCTGAATTTGGTGAACAACTGATGATTTTTGAGAGTCTGTAATACTGTTCTGAGATGGTCTGCATAATCGTGCTCATTGCTAGAATAGATAAGGATGTCATCTAAAAAGACTATGACGAACATGTCCAAGTACTACTTGAACACACGGTTTATCAAGTCCATGAAAGTGGATAGAGTATTGGTAAGACTAAAGGACATGACAAAGAATTTGAAGTGACTATACCAAGTTTGGAAAGCTGTTTTTGAAATGTCATATTCTCTGACTCTGAGCTGATGATAGCCTGATCTGAGGTCTATCTTAGAGAAATAGCTGGCACCCTGAAGTTGGTCAAATAAGTCATCGATTCTAGGGAGTAGATACTTGTCCTTGACCATGACTTTATTGAGTTGACGGTAATCAATGCATATTCTGAGGGAACCATCTTTCTTGCACACAAATAAGACTGGTGCACCCCACGGAGATACACTGGATCTAATGAATCCCTTATCTAAGAGGTCCTTCAACTGTTCTTTTAGTTCTTTGAGTTCTGCTAGTGCCATTATATATGGCAGAGTAGATATAGGCTGAGTATCTAGAAGGAGATCAATGCCAAAGTCTATTTCCCTTTCGAAAGGAATTCCTGGAAGATCTTCGAGAAAGACATCTGAATATTCATTCACTACTGGGACTAATTCAAGATTGGGAGTTTTGGAGCTAGTTTCCTTAACTCAAACAAAATGATAGACACATCCCTTAAATATTATTTTCCTTGCCCGAAGGTAGGAAACAAGCTGACCCCTGAAGGCTGAAGTACTACCCCTCCACTCTAGGACAGGTTCATTCAAAAACTGAAATTGGATAACTCTATTTCTGTAGTCGACTAGGGCATAGCAGGAATGAAGCCAATCCATGCCAAAAATGACATCAAAATCAGCCATCTCTAATTTGACTAAGTCTGCTGAAGTGACTTTCTGAGATACCATAATCGGACAGTTCCTGTATACCCGTCGGGCTATGATAGTTTTACCTACTGGGGTAGAGATTGATAAGGGCTCTATTAGGATTTCAGGACTGACTCCAAAATCAACTACTATATAAGGAGTAACAAAAGACAAAGAAGCTCCTGGATCTAGCAAAGAGTATACATGCAAGTGAAAGATCTGTAACGTACTAGTAACTACATTAGGAGAATTTTCCTGATCCTGCTAGGACTGAAGAGCATAGATTCGATTTGGGCATTTCCCACTAGTAGCACTGGAAGTGGCACTCTACTAATTCGGGCGACCGAACTAGGCTAAGGAACAGTTATGCTGATCCTGAGGACATGGCTATGGATAATATCTAACTCTATAGCCTGACTTGCCACATTCGAAGCACACATCGCTACCAGCTCTATAAGTACCCTGATGGTACTTTCCACATGTCTGACAAAGAGGATGGGTGCGGGCACTGCTAACAATGCCCTAAGACTTAGATCCTGGTGTCCTATCTTTGTTACCCTCCCTCAATTTTAGAACTGGAGCATTGGCTGAGCAAAGAGTTGGAATGGATGACTTTGGGAAAATTGAGAATGGTTACCACTCTTTGACTTAGGCTGATTGAAATTAAAGCTACCTGTCCTAGCTTTCTTATTCTGTTTCTCTCTCATATTAATTTTTTACTCCTCTATCTATTGATCATAGATCATAAGCCTGGCTATGTCTATCTCACTAATCAACATGGCAGTCCTGTACTCCTTGACCACACTATCATTTATCCCAGAAACAAACTTACTCATCTTAGCCCTATTTTCTGCCACTATATGAGGAGAGTATCTAGTTAGTTGAGTAAACTTGAGAGAATACTCTTTCACTATCATGTTACCCTTCCAGAGGTTGATAAATTCTAACACCTTAGTTTCTCTCATCTCTAGGGGAAAGAATCTATCTAAGAAGGCAGTGGCAAACTCCTCCCACTCAACAGGCCCTGCATATATCTCTCTCTCTACTTTCTCCTATTTGAACCATGTGTGAGCCACATCCTACAACTGATATGCACCTAGCTCAGCACTCTCACTAGCAGTAACCCCCATGATATTTGTAACCTTCTAAACCTGATCAAGAAATTCCTAAGGGTCCTTGTCTGTCTGAGACCCAAAAAGGGATGAAGGGTTCATCTAGGTAAAGTCCCAAATTCTAGCTGCAGTAGTATTGGTCACTAAGTTAGCCAAAACAGAAGCTGGCTATTTATTCTGAGTAACAACTAAATTAGCAAGAGTAGTGAATGCAGCTCTAAACTCTACATAAGAGACATGTTCATCCAAGGGATCTGCTTGGACGGGCTGAGGGGCTGACTGATTCCCATTTCTTCTTTTGGGAGGCATGTTTTGTAAATGGGAAAGGAGAAATGGATTAGACTAAGAGTTTGAATTTGAGCTCATGCTCACTGGCACGACATGAATACTGAAAGAAGGGAAATTTTTCCTAAAACATCTTATAGCCTTATGTACATAAATGTGGCGTGCAACACACCCATGCACAAGACTCTACTAGATGTGGCTTTCAAACTTCCTAGGACTCTGTTGAACCTTAGGCTCTGATACCAAGTTTGTACAGCCCCAAATCTGGTACCCGAAATGCCACACGGTGCTCATGACCCCAAAGGACCACAAGCTAACCCATGACTGATATCTGTAACTGAGCACTGCATAATATACTGTATAAATGCGGAATAAAAGGCTGAAAAGCCATAAGGTTCAAAGCTGAAGAATAATAATAATACTGAATATGGTATAACAATACCAAAACAACTGAAATAACTGAAAATACTAAAGTCTAAATATTTAGTCTGAATGTCTCTAAACTGTCTGAGTAAGGATTTGATGGGACATGTCCCCAACTAACTCCAACTACTAAAGTAAACTAAGTATTGAAAATACTAAAATGATAAAACATTCTCGAATGATGAGGACTCACTGCTAATCTACTACCGCTGACTGAAACCTGAGTTGCTAAGTGCAATCAGGAACCTGAGCATCCGAACCTATGGTATAAAACACCATAGCACAAAAGAAAAGTATGTGTCAGTACATAAGAATGTACTGGTACGCAAGTGAGGTAGGCTGAATGCATGGAGTTCATAAGCATAAACTATAACTGACTGATAACATGAACATGAATATGAACATGACAGCGTGAGGATACATGCATGAAAATATAACTGCAACTGAAATATGGGGATTCTGAATACTGAATATACTGATAGCATGGATTACTGATAACTGAAATAACTGATATTGGGTGACTATTACTGACAGTCTTGATTTTAATGGAACTAGCTGAGTTTCGTACTGAGCTAAGTGACTGTATCTGGCAGTTCTAAAATCTGTAGAACTATCTGAGTTCTATTACTAAGACTGATTGTGACTGTCGGAAGTAGTCATCTAACTGATATGCCCTTAATAAAGCAATATAGCTAAGTTGGGTTCCAATCTATAACCCCAATTGGAAGGGTGTCAATACCGCGGCACTGGTAAGGACAAGCTGTGAGTGACCCTTATCTAACAAGTACTCTAAAGAGAATGGTGGGACCCTTATCTGGCAGTGTTAATCCACCTCATAAACCCTTAACTATCAGTGTTGATGTCTAAACCTATGTTGGCTACATAGTTCTGGAACGGAAGGATTGCTTCTAAGAATCACACCCTCTACTAGTAGTTGAGTTCCTATCCTTGGGCTCACTCGGTGCTAAATGCTAATCCCATCTGAATAGCTACTGAACTAAATATACTGGACTGAGCTGGACTGAGTTCACTGTATTTTGTTGACTGATAGGACATTACTGAATTCTATTAACTGACTGAATTCATGAGATTACTGAGTTTTCCTAAGTTCTGTAACTGACTGAATTCTAATGATCATGGCTTGACTGAGAGTATCGTGAAAACTAACTATCACGGCCTGAACTAGGGCCTAGCGTGACAGACATCCCAAATTATAAAGGCCTGGACATCCTACTCTATCTGATCTGGTAATCATGTACAAAATTCATATCATAAAAGAAAATATGGAAATACAATCTGATACTGAAACATAGTCATTAACTTTGAGTTTCAAGACATAAGAATGAAATTTACAATTCAAAACATCTGAATAAGATCTGACTCAGTCTGCGAAATCTCTACTATATCTCAAAACAACGATGTCTGAAATCTGGGACAAGGCCCCCAATAGACCAAAACTATAGAATGATAAATAACTATAAGACATTAGGCCTTCTGGAATATAGAAGGCGGACCACTGTACAATTTTTTCTGCTATCTGAACTATCTACGGCTTATCTAGACCATTAGACTGAGCCTCAAAACCTGAGAGGTAGGAGGGAGGGGGTCAATACAGATGTACTGGTACGCAGAAGAAATAAAAAAATAATTATTTATAATCAACATATATGAGAGCAATTTAAAACAGTTCATAAATATATCATATGGTAAGAATCACATGGGCATTTTGGAAAGACTCTAAAAAATCATCTGAATTCTGTGACACTCTTTGTTTTACTTCTGCGTTAGGTGGTATACCTTACAACTCTAAAAATTCCATGGGCTATATGGAAACTACCATTAACTCGGCAGCCAAGCCCCCAACCCAAGTGTGCCGCAAGGGTCGGAGTCTCTGAATCTGCTAAGCCACACGGGCGTCGCCAGCGTACACTAATAATATACCATATCGGCAAATACAGTTTCAGGCTAAGAGTTACTTGAAATCACGCCTTCTTCGGGTAACCACCTAAACCTCTTTAAGCCCTTTTTTTAAACTCTTTCAAAGCATGCATACTCTGAAAACATACTCTGAAATCTTTAACTCTGTCATGGCATATACACATATATGGTATAGTCATACCATTGACTTGCAATTCACATTCTTTGAGCCATTCATAGTAAATTCTATCTCTGTTTTCAGATTATGAAATTCAAGACCACTATATCAACAATTCTTTGAAGAAACTCATTCTTTAAAATTCATGTAAAGCCATGCAAGCAATTCTCTTTATCAATAATTCAACAAACAATGGTAGTCATGTCAAAAGTCACTATCTCATGAAATTCTTCTCTTTAACACAAAACATAGTTATATCAAGAAACACCCTCTCAACAATTCTAAATCAATGTTCAAATAATATGACATTGAGAAAACATCTTTCAAACCACAAAACATGCATTTCAACTCTTTTCAAACCAAAAATTTGTAATTTATCACAAGAGAGGGAGTTCATATTTTATGCTCTCAAACAATCTTCAATCTCAATTTCATACATATACATATACATGTAAATCAATTTAGGGGGGGAGACCACAAGGCTAAAGCAATAATAACATTGAAACTTTTGGAATACATAATCAATAATATAGTTTTCAAAACCCCTTTAAAATACATGCATCAAAACCTTTAAATCATCCTTTAATATTTTCAAGCCCATGTAGTTTTTAGGAAAAACCCCACGTACCTCTATTTCAAAAAGTAATGGATGATTCTAAAAATTTGAAAATTGGGGATTCCGAATCTCTAATTATCTTCTAAAACTCACAGTTGAATCTTGGGTTTCTTGGAGGAGAAGTATATGAACTAGAATTTTTTGTGTTGAGGGAAATCTTGAGAATATCGTATATTATGCTTGTAGAGGCCTTAAATCTCCTGTTTTGTACGTTTTAGAGACTTGGGAAAAAGTCCAAACTAGCCTTGTTAACTTCTGAACGAAACTGGAAAAATTTAAACTAGGAATCCGATCTTATGGGCCACCGCGACGCGCCACTATCGCGATGGCTCACTGAAAATTGACGAATGGGAATTTGTCCCACTCCGCGATACACCACCATTGTGGAGTCCCACTGGAAATTGACCATCGTCATTTACACCCTCTATGTGACGCGCCAAGGACAGGGATTACAGTGTTTTATGACTAGAACTTAAATTAACCATAACTCCTTCACCGAGTGTCCATTTGCACGAATCTTATGTCGACGGAAAACTTATTCAATTATCTACGTAATGAAAAGTTGAAATCTAATGAATTCCACAGGAAAATAAGTATAAATCATTCTAGAAGCCAATGTTTGATACTTTAGGGACAAAATTTAGCTAAGAAAAACTTCAGGGCGTTACAATATCTCCCCCTTGGGATCATTTGTGCCCGAATGATGGGTAGGAACATTGAAGCTTAAAGGTACAAAATAATGCGGACCTGATGTGTCTTCTAAGAAAGGATATAACTGATCTGAAACATTTAAACTTTTATCGTGAAACTGAATTCTGAGCTGACTTGACTTTTCTTGATTCAAGGAGCTGATTTGTGCTAAGAGTTTAGGATTCCCTTGAAATGTTCATGGTCCAATCATACATATTGGATTGAGAAGTGATAACTTATGCAAGTACGAATCATGAGGAAACAAGATTTAGATCGTACAAAGGTATTACACTTTTTGAGCTAAAATAGCTGGAAAAAATTTGAGATTATGTGCTGAACTCTTATGAACTAAGTCATAACTAAATAACTGAATCTAAAACATGATGATTGGACTGAACTATGTTCGCAACTTACACGGATGGAATAGATTTTATTTTGGGATGGTCATACGCATTAGACTTTAGATAGTAGGACTGGGTGAAAAAGTGGAAAACCACAGTAACTTGTCTTCCTGACTGTTAAACTGAATCATATTGGACACTTATAGTTAATTGGAGTATCTCTTTAACACTCTTACTAAAGAAGTTCTAGTAGCATTAGGGAGCAAAGAATCTCGGACATGAGTTACACAAGACATCTAACTAAGGAATCCCAATAATGACACCACTCTATAGCATGGAATATAGACATATTACTTGTAAACTAGAATAGAATTACCAAACCTTAGGCATTGCAACTTCTTACTTTCAAGATTAGCCACACTTCTAAAATACTCTCTCAACTATACTTTCCTCTTAAACACCATGCTCATTGATTCCACTTATTTTTCTCACATGGCCGCTGATATTTCCATATGCTAATGTCTAAACTAAACTAAATCCTCTCATCATCTTCAAGCCTAACTCAAAATCACAAGACGCACCACATAATATTGTAGTACTAGTCTGAATCATGAATTTACAACACCCTGCATTTCACAATTCCTTATCTCCTGCATAATTCTTACTGTCACTCCAGCAATAACCTTCAACTTCGTATTAGACATTCACAAACACTCAAGGCATCCATCCATATATATACAAACATGACATTCAAGCCTATCTTCATACCCACATATGCACTTCTAAACAACCACTCATAAAGCATTTTTCTCATATTCTCTAATACTTCTATCCATAATAATTTCCCTGCACTATTCAGATAATACACATAAAATATCCTTAACTAACCAAGCCATACACGAAACTTTACCTCAAAATTCTTTCAACTTATAGACTTACATAAAAAAAGCGCACAACAATTCTTCTCCAAAGAGAACACATAAAACTTCAACTAACTTGACACGTATCAAAGACTCGGCCTCAATCTTACTCCACAATTACCGCCTTAACTCAAATAAGCATACAACCATCCTTCATCAACAAGAAATGTTTACTCTATCCCACTAAAAAACTATTCATCATCACTATCTCGACCTAAGGGAAAAAATGTCACTGCAAATTGGAAGAGGACTTAAGCATAACTTGGTACCCCACTGAGGCATGAGGAATAGAGCACTCATGACATAGACTCATTAAAGAGATCTAATCTGAGGACTTACCTAATATAAATCTGAATTTTCACTGATCATTAAGAGTATCACATGTGAACAAGAGTCATGAACTGCATGACCTGAATTTTTGGAATTCATAACTTACGGAAAGTGATTCGACTGCTGAACAAACTGGGAACTCATTATACTAGGAACTAGGAGAGTACATGATTCCTTATCATATGCATGAACACGAGCTATAATCATAAAGCGGAAACATAAAACATGAGTATGTATTGAAATAACTGAAGTAAACTGCTGAAATAAGAATAGACTAAGCATCATTCTTTTTCACTGCCAATTCCAAAACTTACTAGCACATCTATTAGCATCTGAAAACATGACTTGGTTACTCGTTCTATCATCTCCCCCTTAGATTTAAGCCATTACTCTAAGTCTGTGGACCACTATATACACTCTGGTATAAACTAAAATCACTTTACTCTAGAGTCGGGGATATAACAATACACATAAAACTAAACTTACCTTGTAAGATGGTATCTTCATGTATAACAAACAATGCAAATACCTCCTTCTAAGATTCAACCCTTAGGTTTCTATGGCCCCAAAAGTCATCATATAACATCTTAAACATTCACCAACTTAGATTATTCTAACACTAAGCATGGATATCTCCAAATTTTTGACGGACCATACCACTTTTATCATAGTCTATCAGCGTCATCCCTGGAAACTTATATTTCTAAACCATGAGAATCAAGATTATAGAAAAAGGCTCAACATCATAATCATAACTTCTTAACTTGGCCATTTAGAACACCATGTACCATCTAACTAGTCTTTCTCCATCTAGCAACTTAACGGTACCACTAGCCACACACAACATGTAATAGCCTTAGAAAAATACCGCAACCTCATATCACCTTGGCATACTTCTACTTCATACATACAACATCATACTTGATTACAATCAAATAAACTTAAGCTCTTGCATGCACTATTCAAGCCTATTAGATCGCTTTCATAAAACTAGTATCATTAATCAAGAAATAATTACATCCACCTTCATGGCCATCAAATGTTCAAACTTAATGTCTAGGGCTAAACATGATTTACAACCCAACCTTACCCACAATTCTCACTTGAAAACTATAAAATAAAGCATTAAGAAACAATAGTACACTAGAACTCCGTAGCGACAATAATCGATCATGACCTTACGGTTTTCCTTATTATAATTCATTAACACGCAATATTTCAACACATCAAGCCTATAGTCTAGAATGAGGAGGAAATAAAGTGCTTTAGGAACTAAGAAATGACAAAGCTAAGCGAACAGACACGAACAAAAGCTTAGAGAGATTGTTGATTCAGTCAAATCGACGACGTTGAATAAGATTAGAGGTAGTATTTGGCGAAATAGACCAGTTGCAATGTTGATTTCGTGATAGGATCTTGGATTTAATAATCTTTCTTATATCATCACAGATAAAGTTAAGAGAGAATATTTGATCAACTATGAATCTTATCTTAATGATTCTCCGAATGAGCCTTAAGAGGCAAAATCATGGCCATCATGTGGTCTAATAATGCTGGAAATTTCTCTTTTTTCTATTCAATTATTGAATTACTTGTGATATTCTTGATGAACTATTAATAACTGATGCCAAATCAGTTACGTGGAAAGTCAGAATAATACATCAGTCCAAAAACACTACTAACTCAAAGGAACTTATAAAAGTGACATTTGTATCCAATCAACATTGGCAATAAAAATGTCATAAAAACTTACTTGCTCAAGGAAGGATGCTTAAATTGATAATCTAAGAAGATATTTTGATAAAGTGATAATTTCTTGGATTTGCTTTAATGTTTTGTTTAGTTTCTTTAACTTTTGAGTTATGAAAGATCGTGGTCATTTCACTCAAGTAATGTGTGTAAATAGAATTTCATGAAAGGTTCTAGAGTAAATCTAGCTCTTTTTATTTTATCAGCCGGTACTAAGGTTGCTTTTACTTCAGCTCTGAACCAACTACTGCTAAATTTCTTTTTTGGGGTTAGATTCACACCGGTATCTGAACTTACTACTGGTATTTTTTACATTTTGGAATATCTACTTCTTCTGTGAACTACTTTTGTACATGCATGTGAGAATTCGTGACCACAAGTATTAATTATTGCTTATCTAATTGCTGCACATTTTTTATGTTTCATGGATACACATATTTTCTTTATTTTTTTTCCTCTGTACTTTATGAATTAATTTATTTATTTGGCAAAATATAAATAATAAAACAACCTTTTCCTCGCATATCAACTGTATCAAGCCTGTGTATGAGATCTTTTGAGTATATCGGTCACAACAAGGACAACAGAATCAGTGTCGGGCTTCAAGAAGTAAAAGGGATATAGAAGCTTTTCTCGGAACATATCTCTAAATCAATATATCTGTGAATGTGTCTTGTTATATATTTTCCTCCTTTCCTGGTTTATGTTGGTAAATTAACTTGGGGCATTTTATTAAAAGTGACAAAAGAGTTTCAAAATGAGGTGTAGGTGACTCAAGTCTTAATAATTGAGTGTAGGTGACAATTACTTTATTATGGATTAAGAAAGTTGGGGAAGCTTGAGAATAGCCCATAAGTTTTAAAATTTATACTTTGATCCAAATGTTAACCTAATATAACAAGAAATTGAGGGAAAACGGTGTGTTTCTCTCTCTTCTCATCCACTATTATTTTCTCTCTCTTAGCGATTTTTTGTTGTTCATTATTGTTGCTTCTTTATTCATCATCTTCTGCTTCTTTATCATCATCTTCTACTTTATTATCATCATCTTGTTTTTCTTTTTGATCATTGTTGTTGTTGTTGTTACTGCTGCTACTTGACCAATTTCTCAGGTCAAATTTTATTTTGTACATCGCTTTTCACTTTGGCATTACTTTATAAGAGACTTTGGTAAGTTAAATTATGATTTTTAGTTGAATTTGTCATCTAGGTAACTGTTATTGTGTTGTTTTTTCAATAATAGATACCACACAATTATGAATGCAGCATAAGAGCCATCTGTTTAAATAGATCACTCATCTGTTGCAACAGATGAGCTATCTATTACAATGGAAGACTCATATGTTGGATTCATGCTTACAGTTCTATAGTGTCGTAACATGAATCAAACAGATGGGTCATCTATTGCAACATATGACCCCTCTATTGTAACAGACTAGTTATTTGTTGCAACAGAATAAATATCTATTGCAATAGATTAGTAACCTATTATAACAAAACCTGAACTAGATTCCAACAGACGTGTCATCTGTTACAATAGGTAAGTCATTTGTCACAATAGTTTAGTTATCTATTGCAACAGAACCAGAACTCGATTCCAAAATATGCATTATTTGTTGCAACAGTCAAGTCATCTATCACAACAGGTTAGTTATCTGTTCTAATATGTCACTCATCTGTTGGAATCAGTTTCAAAGGTTCTTTAGTACTGTAACATCTATCCCAATAGGTGCTTTATCTGTTGCAATAGATGTATAGTATGTTGCAACATATGATTCACCTATTACAACAGATGACTCATTTGTTGAAATCAACTTTAGGAGCATTACATGGATCACAATAGGTAAGTAATCTGTTCCAATTGATCACTTACATATTGCAACATCTTTTTTACCTGTTGCAACAGATTACACATCTGTTGGGGTTCTTGTTATGGCACTATGAAATCACTATTAATTTTATTATGATATTATTATTAACTTAATTTAACAAATGATTTAATTTAGGTAACACTAATGGAGGAATCAATAACAATAGGTGTGGATTGTCATGGTCAATGGATCGAGAAGATTCATTGATATGTATGGCGTTGGAAGGAGGGTGAAATACTAGAGACGATAGCTATGACAGTCTAAAGTGATGTTTCATATGATGATTTTGTGAACGTAATCATCAGTTATTATGGACTGAATTGTCAATTGGAAGAACTCTTCATCAGCTACTTGCACAACTCTTTTGAAACTCAGAGGGTACTACCTTTCAAGATAACCGATCAGGTTTAGTTGTATTCTTATCATAGTGATTCAACCATGCCGGTGTTAAGGGTCTACGTGGTTGAAAAGATGAGAGAGAATGAGAACCAGAATGTAGAAAAAGAAGAAGAAGAAGAAGAAGAAGAAAAAGAACAACAACAACAAGACATCTTTAATGATAGATTAGATAATCTGGACTTGAATATTGCAGATGATGATCAAACACCAAGGCCTGTTGCTGCGAGCAATACGGTGGGCAACTCTTCGTAAGCGACATAGTCTGGCAATTGTCAAGATGACGAGATTGGATTTTACAAGGGAATGTCATTCGAAGATAATAAAGAACTTTCTACTTCTTTGTTTATTGCTTGCTTGAAAAAATACTTTAGAATAATTAAGGGGATTAATTCAAGCAAAGTATTTTGCTTTAGATGTGCTAATCCGAACTGCAAGTGGTGGTTGAGAGCGGTGAAGTACTTAAGTTCTAACAAATTCATCATTCATAAACATGAAAAGTATCACACATGTGGTTCGGAGTATATTTTGGACCAAAATCCTCATGCCACGGCAAAGATCCTCGGTGAATATTTCAAGAATAGATTCTCCAATGGCAAAGGCCCTTCTACAATGGATATGGCCAATCAAATCCTTATGGAATTGGGTGTCATGGTCAGTTATTAGAAAATATATACGGCCATGGGGACTGCCAAGGACTTGGTTAGGGGACACACAAGCCTGGTATGCAGTCCCCGATGCCTACCGTTATATGCTTGAGTCCACAAATACCGGAAGTAAGATGGCGTTTCATGTTAATGAAAATGAAAGGTTCAAGTACCTTTTTGTATCCTATTATGCTTGGATTTAAGGTTTTCAACATTTGAGAAAAGTCATAGCCGTTGATGGGACCTTCTTGAGGAGAAGGTATAATAGAATTTTGCTAGCGGTAGTGGTGCAGGATGTGGAGAATCATATCTTTCCTGTCACTTTTTGCGTAGCAGAAAAGGAATGTGATGCCTCTTATGGATATTTTTTTGATCAAATGTGAAGTTGCTTCAAATATACCGAAGAGTTGTGTTTTATTTCGGATAGGCATCCAAGTATTCCAAAGATGGGTTCAATTTTCTATACTTCATCTCACTTTGGTTATTGCATGACGCATCTTGGAGATAACATTCGGAACAACTTTCACAACGAAAGGGTCGTGATCGTTTTTTATAGAGTAGATAAAGGATATAGTAGAGAGGAGTTTTTAGGCCATTTCAATCAAATAATGGATATACATCCTAAGGCAGCAGAACATCTCGTATGTGTCAGTTTCGAGAGATGGAGTCAGTCATTCTGTCCGGCAAATAGGTTCATTCTTATGAATTTAATGTCTTGTTTGAGTTACAAGTTTAGTATGATGTCATACTAAGTGATTCTTTTGTGTAGGTACAATATTATGATGTCAAACATAGTTGAATCATTGAATTTATTATTTGGTGATGGAAGAGAATTTCCCATCGTGGCTCTGTTTGATAAAATAAGCCAGAAGTATGGCAAAGTTTTTCATGAAAGGCGTGTGAAGTTCGAAAACTCAGGAACCAAATTTGTTCTAGAAGCAAAAAAAATAATATCAACGAACATCAGTCTGGGGAATAGGTTATTTGCTCATCAAATAGCAGATTACAATTTCAGTATCGACGGTCATGGTGATGTTGCCACGATCGATCTTCAAATAAGATCTTGTACGTGCAGAGTTTTTGACTTGAACAAAATACCCTGTCCACGTGCTATGCAGTGCTTCAAACTCAATACAGTGCATAATATGGAACTAAAATTTATGAGTACTCCTCTCCATATTATTCGGTGGAAAAACATATAATGGCATATAGTGAGCATATTACTCTGGTGACTCCCGAAAAATCTTGGGTTGTTCCTGCAGAGCTTTTGCGGAGATTAATACCTCCTCTATATATTGATTCATGTACTATAAAATCAGAAAGAAGGCCATATAAGAAGAGGCGTGGAGTCACAGAATATTATCATTTATTATATAATCATTGTTGTGAACCTAAATATTATCATTTATTATATAAAATATTTTTTAATAACTTGTGCATAAAAAAAAAGGTAAAATAGGAACTAAATATAGCAGACCACAAAATTATTTCCAATAGCAGATGGACATTAGCTGGAAGAACACAATACAGTTCATCAAACTAGAATGTTTTTCTCCAATGGATGAAAAATCTATTACAACAAATGGACAATCTGCTGACAAAAACCCAATTGATGACTAATCTATTTCAAGAGATGGTCTATCTGTTGAAAAAACTTAAAACTCTTGCTATTGCTACTGGATTAAAAATTGCTCCTTACGTCCAATCGTCGACATGTTTGTTGAGAAGAAAAAATAGACAGAATGAAAATAAAATAAGGATTAAAAAGCCAAAGTCGATAAAAAATAAATTTTTCCTTAAACAAAAACAAAATACATTAGGTATAGATCCGATATAGAAAAATTAAAATACACACGCTAAAAAAAAACATCACATAAATATTATTATTATTATTATTATTATCAGTCGATCGATCATTAATCGATAGCAACAGTGTCCTCATCAGCCTCTGCATCTCTCTGAACATCCTTACTCTCACGGGGACCAACTCCCTCAGTAGGTCATTAACCTACCTCTGAAGTTCCTGCACGGTGTCACGCAGAATAGTAATGTCCCCAAAAGGATCAACCATATCTAGAATATGCGTGAATTGGCAAAAAACGTAAACACAAAAGTAAAGAAAAGAGTCTAAATGTAGTACAACATATACTACCAACTGGTAGATTTACACACAAAAAGAAAAAACTTTCCTCAACTAGAAAGGAATATGTTCTTCGAAGAGAAGTGGTTGAAGATGTAATATGAAAAGACAAAATGCAAGAAAAAAATAAAATGAAGATTAAGGAGGGACCTATTTATAGAGGATTGAATTTGTATGTGTAAGGCAAAAAGGCACGATAGTTCAAATCCATTGTATTAGTTATATTCAAACTGTTGACTGTTTGTTTTCTGTGAAAAGTCATGACTTTTTCTTTTACATTCAAACTTCTCACATTTTCAAAATTGTTTCTCTCTTAATAACAACCATTATTATTAATTTGTTGCAATAAATCATCCATCCGTCATAATAAATGGTCTATATGTGCAACAGATGAGATATCTGCTTCAACATATGGACTATCTGTTGCGACAGATGGACCATCTGTTGGAGAACATGTTTTGATTTCTTCTAACAACCGATTCATCAGTTGCAACAGACGGGAAATTTGATTCATCAAAAGTCAGGACTGTTCACCTTTTTTTTTAATAGTCATCACATACCTTAATTAATTCAAATTGGTAACTGTTTTATTATATAAAATAAAAAAGACAGACTAAAAAAATAAACTTAAAAACAAAAAAGGAGAAAAGTCACAACTTGTAGCACTTGTTTTTTCTTGATGGGCATGTACATGGTTATCCCTTGAGCCTCCATAGTCTTGTACACTACTTAATGATGGGAAGTGAAGAATAAACACTGTCTGATATTAATGGGGTAGGAAGAATAAGATGCGTGCAGATGGATGGATCCACTTTCATGCGTGGGAGTTATGTATTATTGATTAGGCTTTCATGATAGACACACATAAAGTATAATGATTTTGTTAATGCAGATTTTTACCGATTAAACATTGATCCTTCAAACAAGATCCTGCATTTTATAATTTTGTTTGATAGGTGTAAACTAATAAGGTTGAAGGGTTCTAAGAAGGTGGTGTTGATACCCTATTACAATTTAATAATAGTTTTGCTCATTTTTATGCGTCAAGTTCTGAGAAAGGATCAACATTTGATGGCATTGTAGACATTCAATAGTGATTGGAATAATTTTAATGGTGCAATGGACTTTGAGATGGACTTCAAAGCCTTGCACTGTAACAAACAAGAATGGAAAACCAATCAAAATTCACTTGGTCCAAATTTATATGGATGGATTACTCGAGGAGACTATTATACAGCAGAAGGTGCTTGGGAGAATACCTGTACGGGAAAGGGGAGGTAGAGAAGACCATATATCATCTCACACCTTGTTGAAGAGGAAACACAGGGAAGCAAGTAAGGAACTTCCAACCAATCTGGCCAATGAAATTGACTTGAAAGATGAAAAAACCGAATGAGCTACAAATGTGAAAGTGTATCCAAATATTAAAATCCGTCAATCGTTCTTGAAAAAAAAATGCTAAAGAGGACTGGAGTTGGACACTTTGCTATTGATTGCGACTAGCTAGCGTTGTATGAATGAAAAACCAAAAAATGCAGAATCAGAACTCTAAGGAAGCAGCTTGGAGAGCATAGAGGATTGGTAAGATTTTCAGTCACGACTGAAACCTAAACCAACAACTCTAGAAGTAAAAATAAGGAAAGCCAAGGCGTCAATTTCTGAAGTCTAACTTGCATCCCATGCCTTTTGTTTATGGTTCTGATCAGGTCAATGGCAGTAGAAACAAAAAGGCTTGAATTTGGGTAAAAATCCCATGCCTTGTTGTTTCCACTACCTTTGACTAGAACAGAACCACAAGCGGAAGGCCTGGGAAGCAAGTTTAACTTCAGAAATTGTCACCTTGGCTTGATCCTTTATTTTTAATTCAGGAGTTGTTGGTTCAGGTTTTATTTCTGACCGACAATCTTACCATCATCGATGCTCACAAAGCTTCAACCTTAGAGTTCTGGTCCTATATTTTTTGGGTCTTCATTCAGGCCATGCTAGATAGTTGCAGTCCCCTAACAAAGTGCACAACTCCAGACCACTTCAGCATTTTTTTTTTCAAAATGGACTGATGGATTTTTATTTTTAGATACACTTTCACATTTGCAGCTTATTCAATTTTTTTTATTTTTCATGTCAATTTCATCAGCCAGATTCGCTACACGTTCCTTCCTACCCTGTGTTTCTTATTTAATAAGGTCTTAGTTGATATATGTCTTCTTCACCTCCACCTTCCCGCATAAGTATTCTCCCAACCACCTTATTGTATAATAGTCTCCTCAAGCAACCCATCCATAATTTTGGACTAGGACAATAACTATATTTATTTCTATTCTTGGTTGCAGCAGTGCGAGGCTTCAAAGGCCTTTTAAAAGTCCATTGAACCCTTAAAATTAGTCCAATCAATATTGAATATTTACACTGCCACCAAAAACTTGAACCCTTCTTCAAATTTGACACATAAACATTAGCAAAATCTTTATTAGATCGTAACAAGGTACCGACACCACCTACTTGGTCCCTCAGTTTTATTAGTTCAAACCTATCACTACCCAAGCTGAGACCCTGCCGCGATGAGCATCCCAAATCATAAAAGCCCGAGCGCCCTTTTCCAAATGGCAATCATGTGCACAATTCATATATTCTATAGGAATACCAAAAAAAACATAGCAAGAATGGAAACATGGTCATCTTCTTGTTATTACTGAACAATACTAATGTGAGTTCCTAACTTTCAAAAACATCTAACATCAGTCTGTGAAACCTCTAACAATACAAAAAAACATCTGTATGAAACCGGGACAAAGACCCCGGTTGTACCATGAACTAAAACCAAATAAAAATATAGTATAGACCAAGACCTTCTAGAATAAGGAAGGCTCGCCGACTTCAAACTTCTGATAAACTGATCTACTAATTAGCGGAACCCCGGGACTGTGCCTCAGATCCTAAAATATAGGGGGTCAATACAATTGTACTGGTACGCAAAACATTCCAAAAACAAAATATATTTTTATACAATATAGGTAAGAGAACTTTATGAAAAAAACAACGTGTTGACATAAAACCGTTGAAAACACATGGCATGATATGATGCACTTTAAAAACAATTCTTTCACTTGTAATTCAATTCATTTCTGCATTATTGAGCAAGATGGTACACCCTACAAGTTCATAAATTCCATGAGCTACATGAAATCCGCCCTTGACTGGGCGTCCAAGCCCTCAATCCAAGTTTATCACAAGGATTGGGGTATCAGTAAGGGGGGACACGCAAGATCATGAAGTAGGGTGCCAAATTCCCGATCAAATTAACATTTCTTGGTAGTGCGCAAGATAACACAGCAGGGCACCCAACCATATTCAAGAGGACATGAATCAAAGTGCATAAGATCACAAAGCATGGCACCATAACCCTATGTCGGCAAATCACGATTTCAGCATAGAGTCTTTTAACTCATGCTTTATTCGGGTAACTATCTAATGCTCATTTAGCCCAATTTCTCTTTAGCCCTTTATAATAAACATGCATCATACTTACAACCATTATTTTCTCATTTTATCAAGGGCAGTACACAATAAGGTATCGCCATA
This sequence comes from Capsicum annuum, assembly GCF_002878395.1. Classification (NCBI taxonomy): domain Eukaryota; kingdom Viridiplantae; phylum Streptophyta; class Magnoliopsida; order Solanales; family Solanaceae; genus Capsicum; species Capsicum annuum. The sequence goes on along the minus strand of NC_061112.1, from coordinate 113,508,403 downwards.
CCCCAGACATGCAAGTTATTTACATCATATTTCGCACGGCCCTTCTCACTCAAACTAGTTATGTGACCGTCGAAAGAGTTCCATTATTCAACACATGAATATTAGTTATCAACACTTGAATACTCTAGAAATTATTTTTTATTTGTAAATCAGCCCTATCATTTGGTTAAAACAGGGGCTCTTAAGTCATGCTCTTGAATAGTTTATAATTCATGCAATACAGAGTGCATAAACATCATCATGGGATAAAAGAATTTCACAGTTAATATTCAAAATCATCCTTTAAGTTCAAAGTACATCCAGGTGAAATCATAAATCAAGATTTATGAAAAGAAACCCATAATCATTAGTGTTTTTCTCAAATAGTTTTCACATTGCAAGTTCTTTTCAAAATAAAGTCCCAATCTTACTACATATTCATACTTAAAAAACTTTAAAACTTGTTCAAGTTTATAAAACACATGGATATGAGATTAGGACAGCCCCACGTACCTTATGTCACTTAGTTTGAAGATTGGAACCCTAGTCTTGACTCTCTTCTAGAAAATCTTGAACTTAGAGGTTGGATTTTTGATCTTTTGCGGAAGAGTTAGGGTTTAGTTTTGAGAGGATTTGAGTAACCTTTGCCATATAATGCCCTAATAACGACTTAATCTCATGTTATGGCTGAGATATAATAAGGTAAAAATACTGAGAAACCCTCCTAGACCCAAAAATCAATAAGACAAATTGGGTGCTCGATGCATTAGGTGACGCGGCGCGGCGGTCATTTGATGCAAAATGCAGCGCATCGCGTTGGTCCCTACTGAGGCGATTCCTAGCATGACGTGACTATATCACGTTGGTCTGTTGTTTTAATCATCTAAACATGTCTCAAACATCGTTTGAAAAATCTAAAACTTCCCTAAGACATGCTCTTAACACCTTTGAACGTGAATCAACTTAAAAATCTAATTTTTGGGGTCGGGAAAACCAATTTAGAAATTATTGAAGTTGAGGACTTAAAATATGACTACGTGTTTCAACACTTAGAAAAATTTCAGGCTTTAAGTTATCTATGCATGCAACTATGAGTGATATCAATTTGAAAATGCTACGGGGTGTTACATTATCCCCCCTTGGGATCATTCATCCTCGAATGATAACTCGGGACACAGACAAGCACGATCTGAAGCACACTAAGGCAAAAGGTAGAGTGAGTAGTATATGATTTGTACCTTTAATATTATTATCCATGGTTTCAAAAATATCTGGGTATCTCGCACACATGTCATCCTCCGACTCCCAAGTAGCTTCCTCAACTTTTTAATTCTTCCATAATACCTTGACTGAAACTATCTCCTTACTTCTCAACTTTTGAACTTACCGATCCAAGATAGAAATAGGTTCTTCTTTGTATGACAATGAGTCTTTTGCTTTGATCTCCTCTACCGGCAGCATAAGAGAATGGTCTCAATACATTTTTTCAACATGGATATATGAACTATCGGATGTACGGAAGCCAAACTCACTGGAAAATCCAACTCATATGCAACTCTACCAATCCTTCTCACAATCTGGTATGGTCCTATATAACGAGGACTAGGCTTTCCTTTCTTTTCGAATCGCATGACTCCCTTCATAGGGGAGACTTTTAGAAATACCCAATCATAAACCTCAAACAACAACTCCCTTCTTATAACATTGGGATAGGACTTTTGGTGGCTCTAAGCTATCTTAAGTCGCTCCCTAATGATCTTCACTTTCTCCATTTCCTGGTGAACTATTATGGCATGCTAATTTGTTTTGGCTTTAAAGAGTTTTCCATAGTGACTGGCTTGATATACGATCGTCCAGAAGAACCTCTCATTAAGGAAACATCCCAAAAAGGTCCAAGGCAAGCAGGACATCCAAACTACCACCATCAAATAGAGAGAAGGAATTATCCCAATGACCACCCACTAAAACCAATAAATGCAAGAAAAAAATAGATAGGTTGTTGGACATTGCTGGACGTGGGTAAAAAACCAATAACTTGTTAAAACAACTCATGGATAAAACCATATCAAAGAAGTACAAGGAGCAATTTTTCTTAGTTTGGTTTGCCCCTTCTGTTATATTGGCAAGAGACGTCAACAAGGTCATAAAAGATAATTTATTAAAGCTTATTGAGGATTTTGAGAAATTTAACAATTATCCCTAGGGATATGACAGCTACAACTTGACTGTCAAATATTTATTGACAAAGTTATCCCCAAAGACGACCACATTATACGGCTTTTTCTTGGGCTTTCATGGTAAATTTAATCACTATTTGTTTACTCATCCATTAATTTATATTAAATAATTATTATGAGTTTTTTTCTTGCTTCATGTTTATATTTTTAGACTTGGGCATTTGAAGTCATTCCTTCTCTTCGAAAGAAGGTCAAGGATTACTCGGAAGAGGTTCTCATCCAAGGATCCTTAGGTGGTTGGCTGCAAAGAGCAACACAAGAATTAAGGAGGTTGATTTCTTTAACCCTTTGGATGATGCAGTACATCTTCTTTCAAGTAAAATAATTTGACTTAAAGAAAGATATTAAAACAGATGTGCCATCTGTTGCGATAGGAGGATCATTTGTTGCAATAGATTACCCGTATACTGTAACTAGTGCAACAGATAGATAATCTGTTGTGACAGATATTTATATTTCATAATATATTACCCATTTATTTCTTTGGTTCTCTAAACCCGACTCAACAGATTACCCATCTACTATAAATTATGAACAGATGGGTAACTGATGCAACATATTATTAATATATCATGACAGACAGATCAGCTGTGGCAATAGAAAGATCATCTATTACATAAGTTGTCTGTGTTAATATGTAAACTGACCGAAATTATTATATGTTTAAATGTATCTATTTTTTATAGGTTGTGCATCTATTGATCGTGCCTACTGAGCAGAGTTGGGGATGACTTCTTTTATTACTCTAGGTCATGTTGATACAATAGCAGAACCAACGGTGGAGTTACTAAAGAAGGAATTGGCTAGAGCAATAGCCATAAGAACAGAAGTTAGGCAAGGTCAGCCTAATGTTGAGGCTCTTCATGACTAACCTACTGCAACAGATTTGGGTGCTTCTTATGGAGGTGTTGCTAGTGGAGTTATTGATATTGGTTGAAGGCATGCTGATGCTGATGCTGATTCTATTCGTGATGATGAGCATGTTAATGCTCAAGGAAAAATAAATATATTTTAAAACACCATTTTCATAGGTCGCTCTCACCCTTACATGAGTCTCTCTCACCCTTACATCGGTTCCTTCCACCTTTACAGTAGTCTCTCTCACCCTTTTTTACCCTCATGTTCTCATTGAAAATGTAAAGAGTGCAAGGACAACCAAGATAAACTGTTTGAAAAAGTAGAGGCAATCACTAAAGCTATCGAGGAATTGAATACAAGAAAGATGTTATACCATCTAAGAAGGTGAGAAAGCCATACACTCTTACAGTGGAGGTTAGGAGGAAGAAAAGAGTAATTAGCCAAGTAATCTCCAATCAAAAATCAAAAAAGTTGTAAATCCTCCCTCTCCAAAAGTTGTTGAAGTTTAGGGGCCATTAAAGAAGGTGGACATATACGTGAAACTTGGAGCCAAAGAGAAGAGGGATATGTGATGGGCCGAGAATGCCAAGCAAGAGCACACAAGATTACCCCATGCATACCTTTTCTTCCCAAGACTTCAAGAGTATAACAAATATGCATATGTGGTACATGGACAAGGTAAGTTTACTTTTCCTAACCTAGCCTTCTAATCTACTTCATGAAGAAGAAGCTGCACAATAGATGTGTCATCTGCTGTTATAGCAGGGTTTTCTGGTGCAACTAGTGCTAGATCAGTTGCAATATATTACTCATCTATTGCATAAGTTACGTTAGATAGGTAATCTGTGAATAGATTCATAGAAGCCTCTGTAATAGATGGACCATTCGTTGCATCTTTCTACTATGTTTTCCTTTTCTACGATTATTAACTAATTTAAAATTTTACTTCTTATATCACAGTATGTTGAAGAAATTCTCTGCCTCATAAGGGGTAGACAATTGGCATACCCAGAAACTAATGATGTTGTCGATAGGATAATAGACCTCAACTTCTAAAAGAATTTCAAGGATAGGTACGATGATCACACTAAGCTAGCATTAAATTTTGGTGGCCAATGATTTGATTCGCTAGTTTTTGGGTTCCAATGGGATGAAGAAATGATTAAATATATTAAAGGGGAGAGGCCATATCCACACGGCAAGAGCTGGACCAAGGTAAAGAAAATTCTTGTAGTCATGAACGTGGACGTCATAAATTATCTGGTTGTTGAGATACTACTCGAGGAGAGAAATATCAAGGTTTATGACTGTAACTTACCTACCTTTGATGAGGTCGATTTTTTTACCCACATGCAGCCACTGTTGAATTTGTTCCCCAACTTGTTGAGGCAGAGTAAACTAATGGATCATTTTCCAATGGAAGTGTTGAGGAAGCAAACATAGGATTTTGATGGTCAAAATAAGGACATGAACCTTCCAAAAAATGAAATCGCATTCGGGTCGTACGCGCTTGACACATTAAATATTTGCTAAATAGCACAGAATTGGCCGAGCCAATGACCTTTCTGTGCAACAATGTTGTGGCAAACATGCAAGAGGTCTGGACTTATGGGGTACTAACTGGACGCTTGGAGCCTGTGTATAAAGAATAAGATGTAGAAGCACAAACACCATAACAATTTTTTATTTCAGGTTACTGCACTTTACATGTAGGGGCAATTTTTTTTGTCTGATGAAAGTTGAATTTTTTATAATGCAATAGATTGTATATCTATTATAACTTCTACCTATTCTAACAGATAGTTTATCTGTTACAATAGGTTGGCCATCTCTTGCATTATGTTGATATTGCTATCTAAGTCTATCTATTGCAATAGTGAGAAGACTTGTTTGATAATTTTCAACATATGGCCTATATGTTGCAACATATATCTAAATTTGTTTAATATTTTCCAACAATTACGCTTGAATATCCATGTGCTCAACAACACCAAACCAGTAGCAAATACACCACCATGAAAATTTCAGCAATTAGGCTTGAATATTCTTGTGCCCAACAACACCAAGCCAGTAGCAATAACACAAACAATGTAGTATCTTTTTGCTCGATTTTATTTCTTTTCAAATGCCTTGACTTTCTTCAACATACCCCAGATTACATGATTTGCTTGTGAAGGGTGTCGTTCTTTATATAAATCAAAGTAATCACATCCATCTAATTTCTATAAAAACAAGACCACATTACAAAATAATTACAAGTCAATAATTAATCAACTAATTAAATTAAAAAATATTACCTTTGAAATCTTACAAGTAAAAAACCCACGACCTGGATTTTGTTGAGTCCAAGAAGTTTTCAATAAAGCTTCATGACCATACTTACAATATTGAAAATCTTTATCACAAAAAATGATGAAGGATGAGTTCGACATTGTCAAGCTCAGATGGAAAAAAAATGAAGAAAAATCAAATACAAATAATTTGAAGAATTTGGAAGAAGATTTAGGAATTTAGGGTTAAATTTTAGGAAGAAGATGAATATATAAGACAATGGGGGAAAATAACTATTAGGGACCAAGTTAGCAAAAATAGGGGTTCAACGCGCCTTGGCTGCGTGAATTATACGTGAGCTGACAACAGAGCAAAAAGTGCCAAACTGGCACATTTGATGACTATTTTAGGTGTTTAAAATGAACACTGTCTACTTGAGGTGCCAAAATGAAAGATCGCTGGAACTTTAGGTGCCTGTCGATGAGTTTTACCTTTTTTTATTTCAACTCACGTCATTCTACATGCAGTGGCAATATTTTATCTCTAATGAAAGTTAATTTTTTTATAATGTAGCAGATTGTCTATCTGTTGCAACAAATATTCTATATGTTCTGACAAATAGTTTAACTGTTGCAATAGGTTGATCATCTGTTGCATTATATCGATGTTTCTATCTAAGTATATATGTTGCAACAGTGGAAAGACCTGTATGATAATTTCCAATAGATGACCTACATGTTGCAACATATGTCTAAATCTGTTTGATATTTTCAAACAAATATGTCATCTATTGCAACATATACCTTATCTGTTGCAATATTTGAATCTTGTATTCCATTTCAATTTATAAGTTCAAATCTAAGGATAAAATAAAATTCATAGACAACATAAAATAAATTGAAGCATTCAGAAATTAGATGAAATAAATCAACAAATAAATGAAATAAAAAAAAAGTGTTATGGGTACAGATCTCAACAAATAAATGAACAATTTAAGTTTGATGCCAACAATTCCAAAGCAAGGGTGAGGTTATTACTTTGATAGACTCAAGCTACAAAGATCTACTTAATATGAATAAGTTGTTCTTCATTCGGTGCTACGAAATTCAGCTTTGGTCATCGTGGATCTTTAATTTCGCTTGCGTACGATTTCTGCACTTTTTATTCTCCTTATTTCCATAAAAAGAATAGCATATTGTCAATGTTATTTAGCATTAGATTCTAGTGTGATATCCACCTGGAAAGTCAGAATTGTCAATGCTAATCACAGAGATACAAAAAATGGAAAAGGATAACTCATCTGTTTTAGAAAACAGATTATCTTTCTGTTGCAGCATATGGATCATCTGTTGGGACAAATTAAAACATAAGTAAGACCTATATTATAATTCCCAACGGATAAACCATCTGCTGGAACATATGACTCATCTGTTTGAAAAAACTAAAACAGTAAGAAGCCTTGATTTAATTTGTCTTAACAGATGACCTATTTGTTGCAGCATAAAGGTCATCTGTTGGTACAAATAAAAATAGTATGTAGAGCTATTTGATTTGCTAAAATAGACTAGACATATATTGCAATAGATATTGCATATGATGCAACAGGTTAGTCAACTATTGCGACAGATGTATATATCTGTTTGATAATTTTCAGCAGATGTGTCACCTGTTGAAAAAGATATGCGTCAGTTAGTTAGTTGGAACAGATGTTATATATTTACCTTTTTCAGCTCATTCTTCTCTTCTGTGGTCCTTGTACATTGCTCAATAGTGCAACACAAAATGGCGGAGTTGCAATTTTACTTTTTTGGATGCTTGATAATTCCTTGAAAAATACTTTCCTTCTCCTCTTAGCCTTAATCTCTAATGGAATGAATGGATATGAAATCTACTTTGATGGAATAACACCCCTCTTAGATGTCAATTCCTTTACAGAAGCAGATAATGCATTAATAGCATTAATCAGTGCATCATGTTTCGCCTTGCAATCTTCACATTTGCATTTAGAACATTCGCTAGGAGGGGCAAAATCTGTATAACAAATATGATCATACTCATAATGGTTTGTTTTAAAATTTGTAAAAGGAGAATCATTAGCCCCAACAGCAACACCACTACCACCACCAACAGCTCCACTACCACTACCATCATCAACAACAAGAAGATCAGCCACCAAAATTATTTTTCTTGTGATGATTATTGCTCCAAATAATTCCATTTTTATTTGGTCAATGACCTTAGGGTCTGATAAAGTTTACATAGACTGTAAAGTAAGAAAAAATAGCATCTTCAACTCTCGATTGGTCAGAACAAGCGATGGATGCACAATCTTACATAAATCAGTCATAGATTAGAATGATGATTAGATCATTCAAAAAAATCATTAATTAAAATTAAAACTTAATTAGAATTAGACTTAATGCATCCTTCGGAAGGTTGAAGAGATCCAGAAATTTTTATATTTTTATCAATTTTGGCAGACAACCATCTCAAGATTCTTGGACAGGAAACTTTTTTCTGGTGGTTCACTTGTTGTCTCAAATAAGGAATGGCTTCAAACGTCCAAAACAATAATACAACACCAGTAAATTAAAAGCATTATTGAATAAAAAAATAGATCATATCATAATAAAAGAAATATTTACCATGAAAGACCATGGAAAGCCATATAAGTTGACTGTCTTTGGTATTAACGAAGTCAATAAATATTTGACAGTTATTTTGAAGCTTTCATAACCCTAAGGATAGATGTTAAATTCCTCAAGATCCTCGGAGAGCTTTATTAAACCAATTGGTATGTTGTTAACGTCTCTTGCCCAAAGAATATCATGTACAAACCAAACCAAGCACAATGATTGTTTGTGCTTCTTTGAAAGTCTTTTACCTTTCAACGCTTCTATCAAATTTTTATTTTTGAAGCTTGGACCAACAAGGGAAACCAAGTCTTCATGATCACTCGACTTGTATTTTTCTTTTTTGGGTATGCGAGGTGCTTTTTTGGGTTAGAATACATATAACTTGATAAGGAGAAGGAGGATAATATTTTAGTCCAGTAACTATGGCAAAATCCTTCCAACTAAAACAAACAGGCATGCCATAGTAATTTATCCACACCTTATCCATCTTATCTTTATTTTCATAAATAAACCTACGGTTGAGAAAACCATATACCATTTTCATTTAAAAACGAGCATTGTTGTCATCCGACAAATAAAGATATTTCCCAAAGCAGTTGTCCCTAAAATAAGCATCCAAATTTTGTTCTCGAAGTAATTTTCTAAAAGAATTGAAAGATTTTCCTATGGCTGACTTAACCACGGAATCACCCGTTAAATCTGTGGCACCATCGTACTATATTCTCACAGAATAACTATCAACACTGAAGGTTTTGGACAACTCTTCGGTGGAAGAGATATTAGCATTTGGATCATCTCTTTTGAAATATTCCTCCTCCCCATGTTCATCATCTTCTACTCGTGATTGAGATAACGCTTGTAAAGCAAGCTCATAGAGTCGTGGATGTAACCTAGTTGCGTCACTTGTTCGTTTACTTGGACTTGATTCGGTTTTTTTTTCTTTTGGGATCCATATTATCTAAAATTAACAGGAATATAAAACAGATTTCAATTGATAAGTGCATCATTAAAAAGGGATAACAGTAAATATAACATGCACAATAAGAAAATAACAGTTCCAACAGATCATGCATTTATTGCACTAGGTAGGTTATCTAGTGTAGCATATAACTAACCTATTACAATGGATGAGTAATTTGTTACAACAATAACAAAAAATCACTCATCTGTTGAAATAGATGACTGGTCTGTGCAACAGATCACACATTTATTGCAATGTATAACTGATCTATTAAAATAGTTATCAACGATCAATATTGTTTAGATTTCTTCCAACAGAAGGGTCGTCTATCGCGATAGATGAATGATTAATTGGAAAAATCAAGTCTTGGACATATTTGGTTGGAATAGTTGATAGAATTTTATCCAACAAAAGGTTCATTTGTTGCATCAGATGATTAATCTATTGCATTAGATTTTTAATTCGATGGTTCCTCCATTGCATCAGATGGTAAATCTGTTGCATCAGATGGTTAATATATTGCATCAGATTATTAATCGAATGGTTCTTATGTTGCATCCGATGTTAAATCAGTTGCATCATATGGTTAATCTGTTGCATCAAATGATTAATCTGTTACATCAGATTTTTTATCTGATGGTGAATCTGTTGCATCAGATTTTTTATCCAATGGTTCCTCTATTGCATCATACAGCAAATCTGTTGCATTAGATGATTAATTTATTGCATCAGAAGGTTAATTTCTTGCATCAGATGGATAATCTGTTACATCATATGGTTTATCTATAGCATCAGAAGGTTAATCTATGGCAGAAAAAAATAATAGCATGATTTTGTTCAATAGAACCACTACAATATCACCATTTTTACCAAGAACAAGAATAAATTAACCCAGTAACGAGCACAACACCAAAAACACCAACATCTTTGTTTTGTTTGAACAAACACAAACAACAAAAATCAAACTTTAAAAAAATGCAACAAACAACAAAAAATCATATTTCACTCCGAAAAGAGAAGAGAAGAAATACCAGAAATTAGGATTTTATTCAGACTGCATTTCAAATTAAAGCAACAACTATTGAAATTGTTCACCAATACTAGAAGAGAAACTGGCTCAAGTTCCTCTTTTACTTCAAAACTAAAAAGGCCATAATTTTTTATCTGTGAAAGAAGAAAAGGGACAATGAAGAACTCGAAGTTGTTGTGGTCGGAGAGCAAGGCTGTCACATCAATTGACGATTGAAAGTCGAAAAAAACTCGAAGCCCAACTCTTTGTCATTAGAGGTTGAAGTCATCGGGAATTGAAAGGGGAAATTCGCAGAACTGTTGGTTGGGAGAAACTGTCGAGAGAGAGGAAAGATGGTTGATTTGGAGAAGAGAGGGGTGTGGGTTGATTTGTATTTTTGAAAAGATTAGAAAGTTTTAAAAATATTAATCAAGTTTCCTAATTATGTTTGACCCTTTAAATTGGTCAATATCACCAATCCTTTTTTCAAGACTTAAATGACACCTTTCCTTCAACTTTCTCAACTAACTTTGATTTGACAATATCTATTAAATATCCTTTTGTAAGAAAGATGTACCTAATGCTATTTTTAGTGACGGTTACTCTATACAATCTATTATGGCATATTTTTCATTTTTCATTTTTGTTCTTTACTACTATCCTCCTTGACCGAATAACTAGGCAAAGCATTCAAAACATCGCTAAAAATAATTAGATGTTGGGCCCGTGCTCAAGCACGGGGCATGTCCATCTAGTCTCTATTCTAATTGAAGTTGAGGTGTATAATTAGAAGTAAATGATATATATATGTGATTAATATTTTTATTTGTTTGGATGTTAATTTCTACCTATAAGATTTATTTGATCATATGTTGATCTGGTATCAAAATGATCCATATATGGTTTAATTAATCTAACTTGCATTACTTAATTTTGTTTCATAAGAATCACATTGCAATATTTTTCATGTCATTTTTATTTTAAAAATATATTTTAAAATATTAGCTAAATTTTACATAATCTAACTTTCGATATGCGAGATATGAGAACTTACATAGGAAAGGAGGACGTGCTGGACATTATGAGTTTGAAATATCACATTGAATTTATTGTCACATATATATTATTCTCGAATCAATTTTGTAATATGATGAATTGGGATGATGCATTGTTTGTTATGCATAATTATTGTGCACTTGTGTATGCATTACATATAGTATATACGATGGTCAAATTTCGTTCAATATTTATAGAAGTATGCATGCTCGTGCATAAATATATCAAATTCGTAAATTATCAATTTAGAATTTAGAAAGATATGAAATTATTTTATAAGTATTTTAATTTAATTTTAAAACTAATAAGCCGTCACTCACACTGAAACACAAAAGGCAAAGTAGATAAAAATAAAATACAAATTAATCACTCACTTATCTCTATTCCCCTTTACTGACGTAGGACAAGATGAACCAACCCCAATTACAAATTACTTTTTTTTGGTAAAATTTAAGGTGTGCAACAGTGTTTGCACATAATGACGTGGTTGTTATTTTATGTAGTTTTCGGGAACATGAATCTGTATTTACGCACAACATTTTCAATACTAATTCAAGTTTAAAACAAGAACACTATGAAGTACAAAAACACCCTCAACACAAGATCAAAGTGATCTTTCTAAGAAGTGTGTTTTATTTTTTTAGAAATTAAGATGAAATAGAAATATAAAGCCAAGTCCCCCGACTTCACGGAGTGTCCTTAAGGAATAATTTCCCTCACTGCACCTGAGGTTTTGGAATCTTCCTCCCAGGATAAAATGGCTTTCAATCCAACTATAGTGGTACCTCAAATAATTGGATTCGTCAAACTCACTCAACAATTTGATTGATCAGAAAGAATGTTTTGAAGACAAGAAGAGTTTTTATTTCAGAAAATTTTTTATTCATATCTTAACCTGTGGATGAAAGCAGGTTTATATAGCCATTAGATGTCTCTTCTGAAAGGTGACAATGGTTCACTTAAAAGGTGTATCCTTTGGAAGAGTCATGTCTGTTCATTTGAAACATTGCATCTTTTTCTGAACAGACACAACTATCTGAACAGTCACATCTTTTTTAAAACAATATGTCTTTTGCTCAAAGGTTGTGTCCCTCCATTTTCTATTCTTCACACCAATTAAACCCAACAATCCCCCACATGAATAGGGAATGGCTATTCTTTGTAAAACTTTATGGACAAGTATGTGATCATCAAGTAAAGACTGATTGCATCTGGATAAATGGGTATTCCTTTGAACTTTCTGTAGTGAACATGTATCGGATGCACTCAGTCAATCGGTAGATTTGATATCTTTGAACCGTCGAGCTTTAATGTACACCTAGACAACACATGTCACACAACCAGCCTTTTACTGTTTATGGTTTTGTTCTTTTCAGCCATGAACACGTTTCGGTTTCATGAGAGCTTAAAGAATAGGACTTTACTAACATTCTCCTTGAAGTGGCTTCCACTACACCCACTAAACATTGTCTACATCATGAGATTGGGTTGGGTAATTGACAATGTTGAACCTGTCAGACACAACTTTGTTTGATCTCCTTGAACCTAGCTCTTGGGATCTCCAGTCTGCTAGGTAGAGTTACCACCATGCTGACTTGCCCTAGGCCTTAAACCCATTTCCTTGGATATCCGTTCGACTCCTTCTCTAGATAGGCCTTTTGTAAGTGGATTCGATACATTATCCTTTGACTTTACATAGTCAACAGTGATAATTCCACTATAGAGAAGTTCACTAACGGTATTATGTCTCCGTCGTATGTGACGAGATTTACAATTGTACATTATGCTCCCTGCCCTACCTATTGTCGTTTGGCTATCACAGTGTATACACACTGGTACCACTGGTCTGGGCAAATAAGGAATATCTTCCAAGAAATTCCAGAGTCATTCTGCTTCTTCACCAGCTTTATCCAATGCGATAAATTCAAATTCCATTATAAAGCGAGCAATACAAGTCAATTTGGATGATTTCCAAAAAAATGCTACTCCACTGATAGTAAATACATATCCACTTGTGGATTTTACTTTGTTCAATCCGGTGACCCAATTTGCATCACTATATCCTTCAAGTACCACAGGATATTTATTATAATGCAAGGTATAGTCTTGAGCGTATTTAAGATACCCCAAAACTCTTTTCATTGCCATCCAATGAGTTTTGTTGGGATTACTCATGTACCGACTCAATTTACTAATAGCATATGCTATGTATGGTCGTGTATAGTTCATTATATACATTAAACATCCCAATACTCTTGCGTACTCCAATTGTGAGTCACTTTTAGCTTCATTCTTTCAAAGTGCAAAGTTCACATCCAATGGAGTCTTGGCAATACCGAAATCCATATACTTGAATTTTTCAAGTACATTTTCATTATAATGAGGCTGTTATAATGCCAACCCTTGTGGGGTTCTATGAATTCTTATTCCTAAGATCATATCCGCAACTCCAAGGTCTTTCATATCAAACTTGCTCTCGAGCATTTATTTCGTTGCATTTATGTCAGAAATATCTCTACTGATTATCAACATATCATCTAAATATAAACACATAATGGCTTGGTGATTTGAAGTATCTTTAATATAAACACATTTATCAAATTAATTTATTTTGAACCCGTTTGCCAACATGGTTTGGTCAAACTTCGTATGCCATTGTTTAGGTACTTGCTTTAGTCCATATAATGACTTAATAAGTTTACACACTTTATTCTCCTTTCCTAGAACCACAAAACCCTCAGGCTATTCCATGTATATTTCTTTCTCCAATTCTCCATTTAAAAATGTGGCTTTCATATCCATTTGATGGATTTTAAGATCATATACTGCCGCTAAGGCAGTTAATAATTGAATCGATGTTATCCTTGTTACTGGCGCATATATATCAAAGTAATCAAGGCCTTCTTTTTGTTTGAAGCCTTTTACTACAAGTCTTGCCTTGTATTTGTCAATAGTACCATCCGCTTTCATTTTTCTTTTGAAGATCCAATTACAACCTAAAGGTTTATTTCCTGGAGGAAGGTCAACCAATTCCCACGTATGGTTGCTTAAGATTGAATCAATCTCACTATTGACTGCCTTTTTCCAAAAGGATGAGTCCGAAGACGACATTGTTTTTATTAATATTTAAGGCTCATTTTCTAAGAGAAATGTTACAAAATCTGATCCAAACGTAGTAGAAGTTCTTTGAAGTGTACTACATCTTGGATTCTCTTAATTATGTACATTCTCACTTGGTTTATTTTGAGGTCGTTTAGATCCTCCACTAGACTGTTCATGTCTAGTTTTATACGGGTAAATATTTTCAAAGAATTCAGCATTATTTGATTCAATTACCGTATTTTCATTTATATCCAGATGTTCAGATTTATAAATCAAAAACCGATATGCTTTACTTCTTTTAGAATATCCTATGAATACACAGTCTACCATCTTAGGTCCTATCTTAACCCTTTTAGGCATTGAAACTTTGACCTTTGCTAGACACCCCATACTTTGAAATATTTTAAGTTGGGTTTCCTTCCTTTCCATTCCTCATAAGGAATTGATTGTGTCTTACTATGGGGAACTCTATTGAGTATACAATTGGCTGTAAGGATAGCCTCCCCCCACAAGTTTTACGGTAAACTGGAACTTATAAGTAAGGCATTCATCATTTCCTTCAACGTTTGGTTTTTTCTTTCCGCAATTCCATTAGATTGAGGTGAATATGGGGCTGTAGTTTGATGGACGATTCTATTCTCTACACATATTTCGGCGAAGGGAAATTCATATTCTCCGTCTCTATCACTTCTTATCATTTTTATCTTTTTCTCTAACTAATTTTCAACTTCAGTTTTGTATTGCCTAAATGCATCTATTGTTTTATCCTTACTATTTAGCAAGTAGACATAATAGTATCTAGTGCAATCGTCAATAAAAGTTATGAAATACTCTTTTCCACCACGCGATGGACTTGACTTTATATCACAAATGTCAGTATGTACTAAGTCTAAAGGATTGGAATTCCTTTCAACTAACTTATAAGGATGCTTTACATACTATGATTCTACACATGTTTGACACTTTGATTTACTGCACTCAAAGTTTGGCAAAACCTTTAAGTTAATCAGTTTTCGTAACGTTTTGTAATTAACATGGCCTAAACGTTCATGCCACAAATTATAAGACTCAAGAAAGCAAGAAGAATTTGAAATTTTATTGATTTCAACATTCATTGTATTCATCTTATAAAGACCCTCGGTGAGATAGCCTTTTCCTACATACACTTCTCCTTTGATAATTACATTTTTTCTAAAAACGGTTACACATTTGAATCCGTTCTTTTCTAGAAGTGAAATAGAAATTAAGTTCCTATGTAACTCCGGAACATACAAGACATTGTTAAGTGTCAAGACCTTTCCTGAAGTCATTTTCAAGCCCACTTTTCTCATTCCTTCTACCTTAGCTGTAGCGGAGTTAGCCATGAAGGTCATTTCTTCAACTTGAGTCAGATCAAATGACGAAAACAACTTTTTGTTGGCACAAAAATGGCAGGTGGCACCAGAATCTATCCACCACTTGAGAGGATTCCCCACCAAGTTGAATTCTGTGACATAGCACACAGATCAATACATTCTTTGTTGGACTCAACCATATTAGCTTGGTCATTTTCTTGCCTTTCTTAGGGGCACGACAATTCGTGGACTTATGGCTAATTTTGCCACAGTTGAAGCACTTTCCCTTGAATTTCTTATTGGGTTTATTGATTCCTTGTTCAACTTTCTTCTTTTTCTTAGAGTTGTTTTAGTCGTCTTCAACAATATGTGCTCCATTAATTGCAAAATTTTCTTTTGACCTTCTCTCGGTAGCTTTATTATCCTCTTCAATTCGTAGTCGGACAATAAGATCTTCGATAGTCATCTCCTTGAGTTTGTGCTTCAAGTAGTTTTGAAGTCTTTCCACATAGGTGGTAGTTTCTCAATGATCGCTGCTACTTGAAATGCATCATTCACAATCAAACCTACAAAACAGTTTATGTGAGTACTAAGAACATTTTCAATTTGTTCAACTAAGGTATTTTTCAAAGATATACCTTTCTCTAGGAGATCGTGAATGATTACTTGCAATTCCTGCACTTGAGAGACAACCAATTTGCTATCTAACATTTTAAAGTCCGGGAACCTTGCAATAAAGAATTCTTAATTCCCGCATCTTCTGTCTTGTATTTTCGTTCTAGTTCTCCCCACAATTCCTTCGATGTCTTAGTTCCACTGTAAACATTGTAGAGGTCGTCTTGGAGACCACTCAATATATAATTCCTGCAAAGAAAGTCTGAGTTCTTCCAAGCCTCTACAATCATGAAATGCTCTTTGTCCGAGGTTCCCTCGAGTACCTCAGGAGAATCCTCACTAGTGAACCTTTGAAGGCATAGAGTGGTGAGATAAAAGAACATCTTTTGCTACCATTGCTTAAAGTCAATGCCCACAATTTTTTTGGGCTTCTCCGTAGGTGCCATTGGTTGCGGAGTATTTGCTTGACTTGTTGAAGCAATTCTAGTTTCCCCCACAGTTGTAACCACATCTTGCATTTGACTTTCATTAGTCATTTTTCCTGTCACCACAAGACAATAAAATTTAGTATTTTCAGAATACTATTTATAAAGTTAAGCAACTTTAAACTCTTCTTCTTGTTTCTAGTTAACGATGAAGTTTATATGACTTCCAATCATCAACCGAATGATCTTTAACTTGTGATAAAGATTTTATGTCTTCAAATTACTAGTTAAGTTCAAACGAAGTAGAAATCTTAAAGCTTTAATCTCCAAAAACAAGCAATACAGATTCTGCAAGAATTATTCCTTAGGATTGTTATTTTATGTAGTTTTTGGGTACAAAAGTCTGTATATACACAACAACTTCAACACTAGCTCAAGTTTAAAACAAGAATACTATGAAGTACAAAAACACCCTCAACACAATATCAAAGTGATCTTTCTAAGAAGTATGTTTTATGTTTTCAGAAATTAAGATGAAAAAGAAATATAAAGCCAAGTCCCCCGACTTCACGGAGTGTCCTTAAGGAATAATTTCCCTTACTGTACCTGAGATTTTGGAATCTTCCTCCCAGGATAAAATGGCTTTCAATCCAACTATAGTGGTACCTCAAATAATTGTATTCGTCAAACTCACTCAACGATTTGATTGATCACAAAGAATGTTTTGAAGACAAGAACAGTTTTTATTTTAGAAAATTTTTTATTCATCTCTAAACTTATGGATGAAAGCAGGTTTATATAGCCATCAGATGTCTCTTCTGAAAGGTGTCAATGGTTCACTTAAAAGGTATATCCTTTGGAAGAGTCATGTCTGTTCATTCGAAACATTGCATCTTTTTCTGAACAGACACAACTATCTGAACAGTCACACCTTTTACAAAATAATATGTCTTTTGCTCAAAGGTTGTGTCCCTCCATTTTCCAATCTTCACACCAATTAAACCCAACAGTGATTATATCTAAATTGATGGGTGGCCGGTCAATTGAATATTTATCATTAAAAATCATGTATAAATATATAAAAATGATATATATTAGACGTTAAAAGTTTTATTATTATAAAATATATGTTAAGTTTCGAACAACTTTAGTAAAATTATTTAGCTATTGTATTTGAGGTGTGGGTGTGGGGTGGGGGCGGGGGTGGAGGGGAGGTGGGAGATGAATTAGAAGGTATTTTGGGGCGGTGGTGTTTGAGTTTTTGCCCTGATTTTCTTACTATATTTAAGTTTTATTTTTTCTTAGAAGGAAAATAAAAGTTACCATAATTACTTTTACTTTTACTGAAAGAAAAAAAATATAATTCTTTTCATATTTGGCTAACCTTTTTATTGGAGGAAAGGTTTTGGACATCTATAAATAGAAGACCCCCTTCTCATGCCATAACATAGTAGCATCCACAATGTAGTCGTTAAAAGAGTCTGGTTTAGGGGGAGATTTCTCCCATAGGTTTATGCTTTTTCATAGGTTTTATTTTTTTAATATTGTTCTTAATATGTAGGTCGTTTGACTGAATCATATTAATAATATATCTTTTTAATATATGTTTTATTTTTCATCTGAGTTATCACCGTTAGTTTGCAAACTTCAAGCTTCTGCGTGACTCCCTCTCGATTTTGAACCCAACAAGTGGTATCAAAGCTTACGGTTCAATGGTCCAATGGTGTGGTGAGACGAGATTAAACAGGTTCAAAGCGGTTTCAAAATCAAGTTGCAACAATTTGGATGATAATGAAGATTTTTCGTCGAACTACATGTAGAGAACAAGTTTCAACCATATATTCAACACTCCTACTGCTGCATCTTTAAAAATAAAAATAAAATATTACTTTTAAATCAATTTTTAACCATGATATTTTAAACCTTATTTTTAACTATGGAAAGCAGCAATTATGAATTTTATATCAAGAACGAAGTTCATGCACGTGATATGAAGAGAAGACGGATCAAGTGAAGAAAATCAAGTCAAAAAGGGGAGATTTGTTAAGATTTTTGCCTGATTTTCTTACTATATTTAAGTTTTATTTTTTCTTAGAAGGAAAATAAAAGTTACCATAATTACTTTTATTTTTACTGAAAGAAAAAAATATAATTCTTTTCCATATTTGGCTAACCTCTTTCTTAGAGGAAAGGTTTTGAACATCTATAAATAGAAGACCCCCTTCTCATGCTATAACATAGTAGCATCCACAATGTAGTCGTTAAAAGAGTCTAGTTTAGGGGGAGATTTATCCCATAGGTTTATGCTTTTTCATAGGTTTTATTTTTTTAATATTGTTCTTAATATGTAGGTCGTTTACCGAATCATATTAATAATATGTCTTTTTAATATATGTTTTATTTGTCATCTGAAATATCACCATTGGTTTGCAAACTTTAAGCTTCCGCATGACGCCCTCTTGATTTCAAACCCAATAAGTGGTGCATTGTACATGTCAAGGGAACCTTATATTAGCGTGTACCCATATTGTCATTCAACAAACAAAAAATATAGGAAGCAGTGGATAGTTAGGTTTGTTTTCTTTATGGATTAAAATAGAAATTGAAAAGAAATGACCTAAATTAACAACTCCTAATAATATATATAATCAGAGAAGCCTATGCTTGATTATTTTTTATTTTGTGGAAGGATACAGTAAAATGACTTAGATTGCTATATTTATTGTGTGTATAGACGGTGACACAAGACAAACAAGAGGAGCATGAAACAGCCACAAAAACAATTCAATACACCCTCCAAAACAGTCCACAAACCACAATAAATCATGGACCAAATGGAGACCTCACTCGGATTCGACATATACAACAAGAATACAAGAAACAACGGTGTATTTGATACCCAAAACAGCCACAAATCGTGAAGAACAAGATGACAACAAGAACACAAATTTTCGGATTCAACAAGACACAAAAACAGTCCACTACAAACAATAACAAGATTACAAGAATAAAAGGATAGATAGTGAGATATAGATTTGTTACAAGACTTAGGAACAAAGTGTGATTACTTAGGAACAAAGTGTGATTCAAACACTAAACCCCTAATTAATGTAACAACAACACCACACTCTTACGGTGACCACCAAGAGAATCACTCACCTCAAGATCTACCGTTTCCAAGCAAAGAACAATATTGGCTTTTCCAAGCCCAATACTAAGGATGACTTTTTCAAGCCCTAACTAAGAACTATACTAAGGTGTTGCACTCTCCAAAGAGAGAATAAGTCTTTCAAATGTTCATCATTCATTAACTAAAGAGAAATGACCTAAAATAGACTATATATAGTATATTACAAAAGAAAGATAAAATGACTCCAATGCCCTTAATGAGGTAGGTGGCAATGGAGTGTCATTTAGACAAGGCTAAAAGAACAAAATGATCTTGAGGATAAGTTACCAAAATGACCTTAATAAAAGGGGCCAAAACCTTAAACCATCAAATGTGGTCCAAACCCGTGAGTCCTCTAGTCTTCAAGGCTCCAAGCAATCTTTAACACACGGGTTTGTTTGATGGCATGCTCAAATAACCCCTACAAGTATGATCCCGTGCCCTCCATGGGACCAAAGCTTGATTCTTCACGTAGTGACTTTGAATAATGCCATCGAAAGCTAAGGCAGTCATTTTACTTGTATCATCTTCCCCTTCTTAAAAAGGATTCGACCTCAAATCCGTACCTTGCAAAACAAGAGAAAGGACAAACAAGCACAACATCCTCATGGCATGAGGGTTAGGGTTAGCACAATAATAAACATCATCACTCCAAGGGGGTACATACTTGAAGTATAACCAAGAATTCTTTGAAGTGAGTATTAAAAACTCAATGAAAGATGTATGAAGGATTTGGTTATGGGATACACCAAGAATGATACTTTTCTTGTCATGTAGACCAAGCAACAAGTTGGGTGCACTACATCACCATTTCTACATTTGGCACCGGGGTCAAATGGGAAAAGTGGTCATAGACATGGGTCTAGACAACACTCCCCTTTACCGTGGTCTACTCCCAAACTAAATGACATAATCTCTATAATAGTATACATATCATCCAAAGCAAATAGATAGTAAAGAAAGGTATCACTCAAATCGATTTCTATCAAGGTGCCCTCATGTGTGTACTCCCTACTAGTTTTCCAATAATAACCATGAGTACTCTCAACAATAAAGTCACACAAAGTAAAAGAAGAAGTAGCTTCTGCAACTACACATTCCTTACCCCTAAGAGTACTCTCATATTCCAAGAAAAAATTTCCATCTTTAGGAGGAATGTTGTCACACCAAAGTGGGTTAGCATATAGCCTATAACTTCCAAGGCAAGCTATACCATCGTTTTCACCACTTGATTTATTAGAAGTGTTTAAATCATCTTCAAACAAAACATTACACCTAAAGAGAGTGTGATTTACCTCATGGATAGATTTGGAATAATCAAGTTCCTCACACTCTAAATGATCAATATCAAGTTTTAAGGATGTTCCAAACACAAGATTATCCCAAGAAGAGATCTTGGGTTCACTCCCACTTTGTTGACCAATACTTTCAAATACTTCACTCACTTGAGTTCTACTAAGTACATCACACACATACTCAAGTGGGGGACAATTTTCACAAACAAGTTGATCAACACCAATTACATAAGACAATGTACTTCCATTCAACATATAGGCTTCAACACTAGGTGGACATAAATTGATCTTACAAGAAGAGTCAATTTCATCATCAATAGGATCAACTAGTGTATCCAAAATCATGATATATACATCATCAACAAGAGGCAAGAAATCATTAGACTCATAAATAAGTAATCTACTACTCACAGTCAATGGCTTACTAGCCACAATTGTCATTCACATGCACTAAAGTGTAAGAGTTAGCTATTTTACCTTTAAGATCTTGATTAGACTCTTCCTTGCCATGAGGTGAAGGTCCTCCACAAGCTTGGGTATTCCTTTTGGCATTGTTCGCCTTCTCTTTCCATGTTGGTACCTACACAAATGTCTTTAGAAATAGAAGGACAACCAATGTTAGCACGGTTTGGTGGTAATCCCCTCACTTTGCTCCACATATCCTCTCCTTTTTCTACTCTCGGATTACCACCTTGCACTCCCTTACTCCTCTCAATCTTTTATCTTTTATCATAAATCTTATTGGAGTAGGTAATCATTTCTCTTTACGATTTGGGTAGCAAGTACGTTATGAGGCAATTTATCCATTGGTCTCTTACAACATTAGGCCAATTTTGCACGTTAGGAACTTGATGTTGTGCAAACCAATCGGCACCCAAGCTCATATGACCATAGGTTAAGGAAAAAACATCGCACCACACCTCCTCATGGTAATTAAATTGGGAGAATACAACTTTTACCCTCTCGGTAACCTTGAACTCGCCCAAGTAGTATGGAATAAGTAAAGGCTCTCGAAATAACCCCAAGTAGTCAACCATGGATGGAAGAATGTAGTTTCCATAGTACCTATCATTCAACACCATAAGGCAGCCCGGTATCCCACAAATAGTCATCTTTTCGGAGTGTACACTCCTCCTTGGATCAACATTGTAAGGCACACGAGTACCCGTCGGTTTTGGAGATGCTTGCCCTCTTCTTCTCATAGGACAACCTCTACTATATCTAGTATAACCAATCACACCATGTTGACCTTGATAAGAAGTACTACAAGGTGAATAATATGATCTTTCACACTCCACACGCGTACTCTCATCATAGCTCTCATAAGCTTTGCGAATAAAAGGGTTATACCTAACACCAAATGTAGGTTCAGAGTGGGAAGTATAAGACTCCTCATATGCCCTAACTTTATCATAAGAACCATCACGAGGTCCTACATCATCTCCAAATTCACCATAAGCACTAGGCACATCATTCCCCTCATTTTATCCCCTAAATCTGAGACCCTCAAATCTGCCCAAGTTTTTATCATGGCTATCTTCATAGCCCCCACAATCTCTCTCAACTTCGTAGCCATAAAACCCCTCACTACAATCATAGTATCCCATGTTTTAGTCACAATAATCCCTGGCTATCAAAGATATGTTCCCCTTATATCACCTTTGTACCTACAGAATGAACAAATAAGATTAGTAGTAAAGCTTCTCACTAACACTTGTATACACTCATCTTTGTGATTCTCACAATAGGACCGACGAATATTGAAAGTTGCTTATACTCCTGTAGTCAATAGGATGTCAATTCTACTTGGTGGTCGGAATAGATTTTTGTTTGATCGACTCAAGACACAAAAATAAAATTTACTTACGAACTTGAAACAAAGAAGTTACTACGAGTTAAAAATGAGAAAAAGCACACAAATAACAAAGACACGAAAGGAACGGATTCAATAATTAATCTACAACTAAGTAGGTGATTACTAGTTGTTAATTAATTCTAGAATCAAGACAGAAAACTAAGGAAACAATAAAGAGAAACTAATAATCTAAAATTTGAGCCAAAATTCGATGCGTGAACAGTAACTTGATGATGTGGCAGCCATGTATTGGTTGCAGTTTATACAATTTTTATTTTTCAAAGCCCAAGTCTTGACCAATTTTTATTTGGATGGGTGAAATTTGTTTTAAGAAGGGAAGAATAAGTCTTGAGCCTTTTTTTTTCTAGTTTCAAATTTCAAGACTTGACTTTTGTAGTACTTTTTCTTAAAACATGGACCTTGTTTTTTTGAAAAAGTGATTGAGATGTGATTGACTTGTTGATGAGTGATGGTAAGTCTTTCAAAACTAACAAAGTTCTCACACTTTTTTCTTCACCTTTTTGGATCTAACTTTCACTTTATTTTAACAAGGTATGAAGGTTTGGAATAACATCAAGAACACTTCAACAATCACCAAGAAAATCAACAACAATCTCCCAAGAACAACAACAATTCCGCAACAAAAAGGTCAACTACAAACTTTCAACAAACGGGCAAGTCCTTTAGTGTGGTGTTTTGGTTTTAACAAGGGGTGAAGATTGGGATGAACATCAACAACACAACAACTTTTCAAGAACAATAACAACACCAAAAATGTCCACCCCAAGTCCACAAGAAAGGTCACCACATGACCAAGAACAACAACATCAATACACGGCCATTAACTTGTTTACAACAACCATCTCAACAATTCAAACTCAACTTTAGATCTACACTCAAGAGTGTTAGAGAAGAAGAAATCTAACACTAGAAACAACAAATCAAACAAAATAACACCTAGATCTAGACTCAACTTTTCAGTGAAGACAACAACAACAAGAATCCAACTTCTCGGCCAAGGACATAACTTTTTTTTTTGTATTTTTCAACTACCAAGCCCAAGATTGATCTTGTAGGAACAAGATCAAGCCATGATCTGATACCAAATGATACAAGACAAATAAGAGGAACACGAAACAGCCACAAAAATAATCCAATACACCTTCCAAAACAGTCCACAAATCACAACAAATCATGGACCAAATGGAGACCTCCCTCGAATTCGATAAATACAACAAGAATACAAGAAACAAAGGTGTATTTAACACCCAAAATAGCCACAAATCATGAATAACAAGATGATAACAAGAATGTTTTGGTGAATGGCTGAATGAATTGAGAGTCAGAATAACCTTTATTTATTATGAGCAAAATATATGTACAGATAATTACATCCTAACAAATAAGTATTTAATTTGTTATCCATGAGATAAGTATAACAAAGGTCCTAATACATCCCCTCAATTTGGATTGACGGAGATGACATTCAGATTGTCACACAGAAGATAGGACTGAGATGAAAGTATTTCTTTCGTAAAAATATCAACAAGTCGTGAGCGAGTGGGCACATATTGAACAACCATGTCACCCTGAACAACTTTGTCATGTACATAGTGAAATCAACGAGTCAGTTCCTCATATTGTCACTTAACTTAGGAAGAATGTCCTACTAAAGTCACTTATCTTTTTTTTGTTCCAATAATATCATTCAACTTTGTTCATTTTTCTCTCAATCTAAGAATTGCTAAAATAGTCCTTATTCTTTGTGGGGGAAATGAGCAAAATAATCCCTTAAGCTAAATCGTGAATTTAAATAGTCTTAATTCTTTTACTTAAATATTAATAGGCTTCCAACTATATTTCACATTTTCACTTCATTACATACTCCCTCTATCCCTTTTTAGTTGGACACATTTCATTTTATACGATGATTTTAAGAAATCAAAAATTGAATGAAAATTTGATTATTTTATCCTTTAGAAATATTAATGATATGGGCAATAAATATTGAAATTGAAATTGTTCACATTTTAATGTATACTATGTATATGTATTGTAGGGGTATCATGAAAAAAATTAATTGGTTCTATTTTGATCTGTTAAGTGATCAACAAACATGAGTCATTTATTTTTAGTAGGACGACCAACTAAAATGGGACGGAGGGAGTAATGAAATTTAAAAAGACATATCACAACATTAAAAAGCAAAAAATAAAATAAAATTGAGAGATGTAATTAGCTTTTAAAGTCAATTTGAAGAGATTATATAGTTTTTTTACCAAATAATATTACAAGATTGACAAAAATAATATTTAAAAATTTTAACATTTTTAATTGCACAATGGTTATATGAATTTTTTTAATTTTATTTGATGTTGATTGATTTATGATATTATCATGATGTCCTTCGTCAATATTTTAATTTATTATAGAAATTCTTTAAAATATTTATATGTGATTGTTTTTCTACTAGCTAGAGAGCCGGGAGGTTGAAGAAATTCACGTCTTCTATATGAATTATGAATTTTCTAACAATTATTTTTAGAAGAAACTAACAACTAAACTTGAACTATTATAAAAATTAATCATAAAATAAATAAATATAAAATATCATTTTAGCTCTGAACTACTAAGTATCAATCAAATTTTTTGGTGAACTATATATTTTAATATTACAACTAGAAGTTAAATTAAAATTATACACACTATTTTTTATAGTTAAAAAGTTATTAATATTTCATATTGTTAAAGAACATGGATCGTTTCAATTCAAAAATTAACTTAAGAGACTATTTTGGTTATTTTCTTTTAAAGAATAAGGACTATTTTAGCAATTATTAATTTGTAAGAAAAATATACAAAGTTGAATGACATTATTGGAAAAGAAAAAAGATAAATGACTTTAGTGAGATACTTTCCTAAGTTGAGTGATAATATAAGGAATTGACTCTGAAATCAACATCAACATGCTTTAAGCGATCATGGAACACTGAGTTATGGGTTGCTAGGTTTGTTTCAAGAAATAGGAGTCAAGGTGAAACAACTAGTGAAGATTATTGGTGACGGTAAATCTGCAATACAGATTGCATCTAATCCAATGTTTTATGAAAGGACAGCTCCCCGGCCAAAACAGAATCGACCACTATGGCTGTCAGGAGCCTTGAGTTCAATGTAGGGGATTTTCTGATGCATCCTTAACACCGAGCAGGTTGAGGCATGCCAATTGAGAAGCAAGTTGAGTCCCACCACCAATACTACCAACCTCAAAGCATGACATAGTGACGGACACATGAAGATATTTTTCATCATTGATGGTCTCCATCATGGTAATACAATGATAACTATCTATATTTTGTGCTCATATCCTTGCTACTATGAAATGGATTCAAGGGCGTGAAAAGTTTGTTGTATGTGAAACAACGATTACTGGTAGCGTAGTGGATGAAGTATTGAAAACTTTTGTATCTATCCTTATAGAGCTGAACACGATCAAGAATCTTACTGGCTCTGCTATTGCCAGAGCTTATGGTGGATTTAATGCCCATGCTGTCAATATCATCTCTGCCATTTTCGTAGCCACTAGGCATGACCCGACACAAAATTATATAAGAAAATTCTAGAGAGGATATTGACAGCATAGACATTAAACCCACCAAGAGCTCCAGCATCAATAGTAGAGCCGATAAGATTCTTGATCGTGTTCAGCTCTACAAGGCTAGAGAGAGAATTTTTCAATACTTTCTCCACTATTTCACCAGTAATCGTTGCTTCAAATATGACAGACTTTCATGCCCTTGAATCCAGTTCACAACAGCAGGAATATAGGTACATAATATAGAGAGTTACCATTGTATTACCATGACAGAGGCCATCAATGATGTAAAAGATCTTCATATATCCATCACTATGCCATGTATTGAGGTTGGTATTATTGGTGTGTGGGACTCAACTTGCTTCTCAATCGATGTGTCTTAATCTGCTCGGTGTTAAGGGTGCATGCAAAGAATCCCTTGCATCAAACTCAAGGCTCCTAGCAACCATAGTGGCCGATTCTATTTTGGCTAGGAAATTGTCCTTTCATGAAAGATTGGATTAGATGCAATCTGTAAGTAGAGATGCTGAAAGAGATAGAGAAGTTATTGGAGAGGTATAGATGACTAGTACAATAATAGAGGATGTAGAGGCGATGGTACCAGATGTGGGCAAGGATTGAGAAGCCATTGTTTTTCTAAAAAAATTGTTGGAGATTGGTAGGAGATATGAAAAAATAGAGATAGATAGTGACAATTTCAAGAACATGGAGTATTATGCGGTAAACTATTGTATCCTAGTAGAAAAGAAATAGGAGTGATCAAAACAACTTAAGCAAAAAAAAATCATGTTATAGTGGTGGTAATCACACTATTAGAATCCAAGAAAGTTGAAAATGCCAGAGAGGATATTGACAACATAGACATTAAACTCACCAAGAGCTCTGGCATCACTAGCAGAGCCTGTAAGATTCTTGATCGTGTTCAGCTCTACAAGGCCAGATAGAGAATTTTTTAATACTTTCTCCATTATTTCACCAGTAATCGTTGCTTCACATATGACAGACTTTCATGCCCTTGAATCCAGTTCACAACAGTAGGGATATGGGTATGGGTACATAATATAAGAGTTATCATTGTATTACCATGATAGAGGCCATCAATGATGGAAAAGATCTTCATGTATCCATCATTATGCCAGGCATTGAGGTTGGTATTATTGGTGTATGGGACTCAGCTTGCTTCTCAATCGACGTTCCTTAATCTGTTCGGTGTTAAGGGTGCATGCAAAGAATCCCTTACATCGAACTCAAGGCTCCTGGCAGTCAAAATGGTCGATTCCATTTTGGCTGGGGAACTGTCCTTTCGTGAAAGATTGGATTACATGCAATCTGTAAGTATAGATGCTGGAAGAGATAGAGAAGTCATTGGAGAGGTAGAGATGACTGGTACAACAATAGAGGATATAGAGGAGGTGGTACCAGATGTGGGCAAAGATTGAGAAGCCATTGTTTTTTTAAAAAAAAAATTGTTGAAGATTGACAGGAGATATGAAAAGAAAATAGAGATATAGATAGTAACAATTTCAAGAACATCGAGTCTTATGTGGTAAACTATTGTATTCTAGTAGAAAAGAAATAGGAGTGATCAAGTCAACTTAAGCAAAAAAATTCATGTTATAGTGGTGGTAATCACAGTATTAGAATCCAAGAAAGCTAATGGAAGATGGTTGTAATGAAGTGGTAAAAGGATTTTCTGACTAATCTAATACCATGAGAATGTTTTGTTGAATGGTTCAATGAATTGAGAGCCAAAATAACCTCTATTTATAATGAGAAATATACATGTATAGATAATTACATCTCCTAACAGATAAGCATTTGTTATTCATGAGAGAAGTATAACAAGAATCCTAATAAACAAATGAAGTGAAAAAATAAAGTTGAAGAATTGAACGTAAGGATAATGTATGAACATAATAGGTAATCACAATATTAATAGAAATAAATAATACATTGAACTTAGCCATCAAATTAAAACTTTACCCTATAAACACCCTAACAATTTGCATGCATATATATCATGAGCTAGCCATTTGTAAAGGACTTAATTTTTGTCTTTTTTTGGTTCTTAATTAGTTGTAACAGTAGAACAAGACATAGGATTCTGATTTCTGGCCTACATTTTTAAGGCCGTTGGTTCATAAGTATTTTTGTCTATTTATCAATTAGACTTTTTTGTAGTTTAGTTGTGTAGAATCTCATAATATTAAAGTTTTCTATTTGTGCGATTGTATTTGGTGTAAAGATATATACATATATCTACATCATACAATTATACTTATGTAAATATAACTATGTATGTAAACATATACATATATACATATATATACATAAAGTTATACATATATTCAATTCGGTTAGCATATAAAATTTTTATTTGTTTTATGACATGTAGTTGTATAAAAATTATTTTATGGATGAGGCTTTATATACATTTGATAATTTTTTTTTGATCATTTGTATTTTTGTGGTTGATCATTTGTGTTTTATTGGTTAAACAAGATAGTAGTTTGCCATCACAGATCTTTCGAAGAAGTTCCCGCATGTTTTGTGTTATGTGGAGATGAAGATATTTGATACTTTAAAACAAAAGCTATCTGGTGTTCAGCTTAAAAGATTTATAGGAATATGCTTTGGTCAATACGTCACTATGTCGGAATCATGGGTTCAGTTCCAATTGTTTTGGTGCGCTACGTCCCTTGAGTTGAAAACTAGTTTATATATATTTTATAATTTTTTTCTTGATCATTTGTATTATTTTTGGTTGATCATTTGTGGATTTTTTTTGTTCAACGGGATAGTAGTTTTGTCATCATAGATCTTCCTAAGAAATCCCCACATGTTGTGTGTTATGTGGAGTCTTCATAGTTGCATATGCGGAGTATCTTAGCCATGAAAAAAATATACCACCTGGATATTTTGATGTAAAAGATTTTCATACCCGTTATGCGGCTCTTCTATGGAAGCATGGGAATCAGAAGAATGAGATTGGCGCATTTAATGATGATAAGAGTTCGAATAAGTCAGTGAGGCCTCAATTTTAGTGTGAGAGTAGTGGCATGATAATTATCCCTTAGACAGTACAAATGTTCTTCCATTTTATTGGTTTTAGTTGAAAATACAAACTGATGTTCAATTTTTTTTGTTTAATTCTAATATCAAATATGATATTCCATTTTGTTGAAAATTGTCCAGTGACATTTTTTTCAATGCTAAACTAGTTTTTGTTATAAGTGTGTTGTCTAAAGAATACTAATAATACACATAATAATGTGTATGTATTAGGTAATTGAATATGTCTCATAAATGAGCCATGTAATACGTATTTATAATAGTCTTTTCCGTTTTAGCAATTGAAATCTCTATTGACTAATTAGTTTTTGTTTATAATTATACATTTATTATGAATTTTTTTTATATAAAACTTTGTATATCTATAGGTTAATAAAACAAGTCATGATGGTATATTACCAATCTTTTCAATTGTTATCTATAGGTTAATACCATGTTTTTAAATGCACAAATTCAATCTCTTAAGTTGTGACTGACATTTATTTTGACCCATATACTATCTTGTAGAATATGGTATACACACATAAATATACATATATACATATGATAGATTAAATGAGCATTAAAATCAACTGCATATTACATTAAACCGCATATATGGTTAACAACTGCATTACTGATATTTTTATTTATACATTTGGAGTTATTCAAATAAAAGTTAAACATAAACAAATTAAAATGTATACAGTTATATAAATATATTTATATACATATCAACTGTCATTCCCACATATATACATACATTTATATCAACTGACATTTTTTATATACGTTAATTTAACTGAAAATACATATATTCATATAAATGTATTACTCATATTATTAAACAATTACATTTTATATAATTTAATTTGAAACATATACAATCTAAAAATTGTATAGGTATAAATATATGTATATATACATTTTAAGTAAATAAAAATACTTATGCATATAATATGTTAAACATCAGGATAATTAGAACCTACAAATTATTACATTAGGTTGCATATTGATACAGTTATAATGTAAAGTGAAATATATATGCAAATTTACAGTCAGTATATAACATGCAAACAAAGTATATAACAAAGTATATAGCATGAAAACTTACAATTTCAATTTAATATGCAAACAAAGTATATAACAAAACGCGTCATGTTATTGATCATTATTCGAACTACAATCAGTCACAAGTCTTAATAAAATCCTGTGTGTGTTTCGCCGTATACACTCTTTTATGGTTGGATAACTTCTTCTTCACAATGCCGCAAATCAATGCACTACTAACATGTTTCTGCTCGTACACCCATCCTTTAAAGGACAAGTATTCTCCTGACAAAATCGGTGAATCCTAAAGAAGTCAGTCTTTTTATTACAAGATGTCATTAGAAACCAACCACATCCCTTTGATTTACACACCAAATTATACATGTGATGTAAAAGTTATCTATTAGTAATTTATATAAAAAAAATCTATACTTTAAAAAACATCAAAACTGATTTGCTAACGTATACAATTTTATTTACCGAATTCTATATGAATAGAAACATATAATAAAAACTGTATGTATCTAGTTAGACAATAATATAAATAAACCTAATAAACTTATCCATATTATATATGCATGATGTGATACCTCGAGAAATTTTTCGTTGAAATTTTGTGTGTAAACGTGTTGGGTTTCTATCTTCTAGAATGAATTATAAATTTTTCGTGCGTAATGTCTTAAATTGTAACCCACCATTGCGTAGCGTATCAAATAAGCTTTCCAAAGATATGTGGATCATCCAAAACGGACACCCGAGGGACGATTTATGAACATTTCGATCGAACCGTGAATAGTAGTGAACAGTAAAACATGCAGGAAAAAGTACCGAGGCCTGGTGTATTTTTGCTCCAACTTTAAACAATCATAACTCCTTCTACATAATGATCTGCGTGATCTACTACTTATCAAGGGAAAGCTCTGCATGTCCTCTTTCCAATGAAATTAGTTTCATCCAATTTGTCTATCGGAGCAAAAAGTTATGGTCGATCTACTTCAGTCTATCAAAAGCAAATTTTTGGGTCAACTTCAAATGATCATAACTCATCGTACACAATGATCTGGGTGAGATACTATATATAAATGGAAATATATGAGAGTCCTCTTTTTAATGAAATTGGTTTCATCCAATTTGGATATCGGAGTAAAACGTTATGGTTGATCTACTTCAGACTATCAAAACAGTCCACCAAAGGACAGATTCGAGAATTATTTGATTTTTAGGGACGTTTTGGTCATTCTCCCTCACCCAAAATCCATCCAAACCCTATATTAAAGCCTATTAGAAGCATTATATGTTATATTTCATCAAATTCCCTCAAAAAAAAAACCCTAAGATCATACAACCAACTTCAAGAACCTCCAAAGTTCACCATTAATTTTGCAAATTTATTCAAGATTCCAAGTTCCTAGTTCAAGAACTCCAAGAACCATCATTCAAAGTCACAATTAACATCTCAAAAATGAGTATCGATCTAAAGTTCATCATTCAAGGTATGTGGGTTTTTGTTCAACAAGAACTCTCTTTCGTTCTTGTGCCCAAAAGTAATTTCTTTACAAAGGTATGATTTTTATTTGATTTTTATGAATTTAAAGCACGAACCCATATCTTATGATGATTATTATGAAATCTTGATGTTTATGATTTTGAAAGATGAATTTACATGTGTGGAGATGTAAAGCATGAATCTTGAATGATATTTATCATAATTTTGATATTTGAGTCGTGAATCCCCATTGAAAATTGTATTTTTTTGAGAAAGTGTGTATTATAAGCACGTTGATGTTGAATATTTGAGATATTTTGACTGATTTGACCTTTGGTCTTAATGGAGTTGTTTTGAACTCGAGTGTGAAAGAAATCCACAATGTGGTTGATTTTGATAGATGGGAAGCATGATGGCTCCCGATGTATATTTATATATTACTAAAATTGTTTTGTTGTGGATTGTAATTGAAATGATCTGAGCTAAGGCTGGGAGAAATCTTTAGCACCGAGTGGGAAGTATAAAGCGACCTTACTTCCCTAGAACTACGTGCCCCCGTAGGAGTGAGCCTGAGGCTGATTTATATAGTGATCACTAGTTTGTGTGGATTGATATCGATAGTCCTACTCCGATGGCAAGGATAGGACGGCTCTCCCCAATGTGGGTTGTACGTTGGACTCCATGTAGCTCACATGGTTTATGTCGGTTATAGGATCTCCCATTGTGTGTGTGTTTCCTTGTGTCTATGGTGAATGGTGAAGTGATTTGAAAGTGGGATTGTGAAAGTTATTCTTTCGAAAGATTTAAATGATATTTACATTATGAGAATTGATATTCTTGATGAACTGAAAGTGATTGACAAATTATATGATGACTCACATGTGTTATTATACTTATTTCATCCTCTAATGATTATGATGATTTTCTTCGGGCTATGTGAGTCTTTCATACATCCTGCATATTTCTTATAAATATTTATGATGATGATGTTTATACAACTGCATACACCCCCATATACTCGGTTCTTTTCCATGGTACTAACCCACATCTTCAGATGTGGGCTGCATTTTCTCAGAATGTAGGTTCAGGTGCTCAGTTCCAGGTTCGACAATGATTCTTCGGGCACGCTGTTCTACATCCTCTGTTTTGGTGAGTCCTCATGTTCCAAGGACGTGATGTCTGATGTTGGTTTCATGAAATTGTTTACATTTGATAACTGAGTATGAGTTAGTTGGGGCATGTCTTAATGGCTCGCTGGTTTTATTGATTTTCTTAGAGGCTTGTCAGACTAGTATAGATGTTGGGAGTTGACTAATAAGTTGTATTTTGTTATCTTTCTGAAATTCTTTTATTCTTGGATGATGATTACTCTGTTGATATTTGAGGGTTATTTATGGAAACCCCATTGATTCGTGTTGAACTGAATGAAAATGGCTCAAAGGGTTAGCTTGGGGCTAATCGTAGCCTCAAGCACCATGTGATGCTCCGGGACCTATTTTTGGGGCTTTACAAACTTGGTATCAGAGCCTAAGGTTTTAAGGCGTCCTAGGAAGTCTGACAAGCCGCGTTAAGTAGAGTCTTGATCATCGGTGTGTAGCGCGCCACATCTATGAGCAAGAGGCTACAAGATATTTTAGGAAAAAGTGTGATTCTTTCTTTCAGAAGTCTATCATGCTTAAAGTGTCTCTCTCTGCTATTGATTCGTGCTCTCCTCTTTTAGAAATATGCCTCCACATCGAGTGAGAAGAAATAATGATGGTCAGCAACCTCAACCCGCTAACCCATAGAATGAAAACGTGTCTCATGCTAATTTTGGGCAGCCTTTCAGGTGCTGACCCAAGCTGTTACTGCAAATATTTAGGCCAACCTGGCCCCGTCTCCGCTGCAGCAGGGAGGTGATTCAGCTTCTGCCAGGATTCGTGACTTCATGCGGATGAATCTGCCGAAATTCTATGGGTCCAAGTCTGATGAGGATCCATGGTTGTTTTTAGAGGAGGCGCGGAAAATTACTCAGGTGATGCATGTAACTGAGGAACATAGTATGGATTTGGCTGCGTATAGGTTGAAAGACCTTTCTTATAAATGGGTTGTTGCTTGGAGGAAAGGTAGAGGTGAGGGAGTTGTCCCTACGACTTGGCAAGAGTTCCAGGATGCATTCCTGGATAACTTTTTCCCTTTGGAGATGAGGAAGGCGAAGGTGGAAGAGTTTATGAACCTATGACAGGGCTCTATGACTGTTAGGGAGTACTGTCTAAAGTTCAATCAGTTGGCCAAGTATGCTCCTGACTTATTGGCTGATAATCGAGCTAGTATAAGTAAGTTTGTGACTGGAGTGTCTAGTTATGTGGTTAAGGAGTGTAGGTCTGCTATGCTGAATAGTAAGATAAATCTTTCTAGGCTGATGACTCATGCCCAACAGATTGAGGTAGACAAGATTAAGGATAGAGATAGAATGAGAGGGAATAAGAGAGCTAGGTCCGAGCAGTACGGACAGGGTCAGACTAGATCGCAGGGAGGGAGTCGCCCTTAGTATTAGGACCATTCGTCTATGCCAGCACCATCATCTGCTAGTGCTTCCATACCTTTTCCATTCTGTGGACAATCTGTTAGTGCTCTCATGCTTAGAGGTAGGCAGGAGCAAGGTAGCAGGTCATATGCATCCAGGTCCCAGTACAGTGCTGGTAGTAAGCCAAATCGTCCCCTGTGTCTTAAGTTTGGTAGGGCTCATTCGGGTGAGTGTTGGGGTGAGAAGGGGGGTTGTTTCCGGTGTGGTGACATGGGTCACAGAGTTAGAGATTGTCCATAGGATGGAAAAAGGCATCGTGACTATCGCCCTCAGACCCAGACTCAGACTGTTAGTGCTCCAGTTCCAGTGACTCGCCCAGCCCCAGCTCAGGGCGCCTCTTCTAGCAATACTGGCGGGCAGCGTCAGAATAGATTCTATGCTTTACCGTCCCGCCAGGAACAGGAGGACTCTCTCGATGTTGTTACTGGTATGCTTCGTATATTTCAGTTTGATATGTATGCTTTGTTGGATCCTGGATCCATCTTCTCATATGTTACACCTTTAATTGCTGTGAATTTTGAAATGAGTCCTGAGATTATTCCTGAGCCTATCCTAGTTTCTACCCCAGTGGGTGATTCGATTGTTGCCCAGAAAGTGTACAAAAAATGTCCTATTACCGTTCTTCATAGAGTCTTGTTGACTAATCTGATTGAGTTAGACATGGTAGATTTTGATGTGATTCTGGGTATGGACTGGCTGTATTCTTCTTATGCCTCTATTGATTGTCGGACCCAAATGGTCAAGTTTCAGTTTCTGGGTGCATCCGTGTTTGAGTGGTATGGGAATTCTGTGTCACCCAAGAGTCATTTTATCTCTTACCTCAAAGCTAGAAAGCTTATTTCCAAGGGGTGTATTTACCATTTGGTTAGAGTCAAAGACACTAAGTCTGAGACTCCAACTCTCCAATCTGTTAACGTCGTCAATGAGTTTTTTGATGTCTTTTTGGATGATGTCCCAGGGATACCTCCTAATAGAGAGATAGAGTTTGGGATTGATCTTCTTCCCGATACTTAGCCTATTTCTATTCCTTCTTACTATATGGCCCCTGTAAAACTTAAGGAGTTGAAAGAGCAACTCAAAAATCTACTAGATAAGGGTTTCATAAGGTCCAGTGTTTCTCCTTGGGGTGCTCCTGTGTTGTTTGTGAGAAAGAAAGATGGCTCTTTGCGTATGTATATTGATTACCGCCAACTGAATAAAGTCACCGTCAAAAATAAGTACCCCCTTCCAAGAATAGATGATTTATTTGACCAATTGCAAGGTGCGATTTATTTCTCAAAGATAGACCTTCGTTTTGGCTATCATCAACTCAAAGTTAGGGAGTGTGACATCCTGAAAACCACTTTCCAAACTCGTTATGGCCATTTTGAGTTTCTTGTTATGTCTTTTGGGTTAACTAATGCTCCAGCAGCTTTCACGGACCTCAAGAATCGAGTTTCAGACCATATCTGGATATGTTTGTTATAGTATTCATCGATGATATATTAGTGTACTCCCGTAGTAAGGATGAACATTCCGATCATCTTCGAACTGTCTTGCAAACCCTTAGAGATCACAAATTGTTTGCCAAGTTCAGTAAGTGTGAGTTTTGTCTAAGGTCAGTTGCTTTTCTGGGTCATATCATTTCTACCAAGGGTATTAGAGTTGATCCCCAAAAGACAGAAGCTGTTAGAAATTGGCCTAGACCTATTTCTCCGACTGATATCCAAAGTTTCTTGGGTTTAGCTGGCTATTACTGCCATTTTATTGAGGGTTTCTCCTCTATAGAGTCTCCTATGACTCGGTTGACCCAAAAGAAAGTGAAGTTCTTGTGGTCCGAATCTTGTGAGAAAAGTTTTTAGGAGTTGAAGACTCGACTCACTTCAGCCCCTGTTTTGACTTTGCCTGATGGTGTTGATGGTTTTGTGGTGTACTGTGATGCTTCGAAAGTTGGGTTGGGTTGCGTATTAATGCAGAAGGGTAAGGTGATAGCTTATGCTTCTAGACAGTTGAAACCCCATGAGAAAAATTACCCCACCCATGACCTTGAGTTGGTTGTTATTGTGTTTGCTTTGAAAATCTGGAGACACTATTTGTATAGTGTCCATGTTGAAGTTTTCATTGATCATAAGAGTCTGCAGTATATGTTTACCTAGAGAGAATTGAATCTTAGGCAGAGACGATGGTTAGAATTGTTAAAGGACTATGATATGAGTGTGTTGTACCATCCGGGCAAGGCCAATGTTGTGGCGGATGCCCTAAGTAGAGTGTCCATGGGTAGTGTTTCGCATGTGGTAGAAGGTAAGAAAGAGTTGGCTCGTGATGTACATCGTTTGGCTAGATTGGGGGTTAAGTTGTTTGACTCTGCTGAAAGTAGTACAGGGGTTCAGAGTAGTTCCGAATCCTCCTTGGTTTCAGAAGTGAAGGAAAAGCAATACTTAGATGCTAGTTTGGTCAGACTGAAGGAGACAGTCAAGGACCAAAAAGTAGAGGTTTTCTCCTAAAGAGGAGATGGTGTGTTGATATTGCAGGGTAAATTGTGTGTCCCGAATATTGATGATCTGAGACAGAGGATTATGGCTGAAGCGTACGGGGCACGATATTCTATTCATCCTGGTGCCACCAAGATGTACCGAGACTTGTGAAAAATTTATTGGTGAGTGGTATGAAGAAAGATATAGCAGCATTTGTATCTAAGTGTGCAACATGCCAACAGGTTAAGGTTGAACACCAAAGACCTAGTGGTATGATGCAAGAGTTTAGTATTCCCACCTGGAAGTGGAAAGAGATAAATATGGACTTCGTGATTGGTTTACCTCATTCCCGACGTCATCATGATTCTATTTGGGTTGTGGTTGATAGGTTGACTAAGTCTGCTCAGTTATTGCCTGTTCATACTTCATATACTGCTGAGGATTATGCTAGATTGTATATCCGAGAGCTA
Organism: Capsicum annuum; assembly: GCF_002878395.1. NCBI lineage: Eukaryota > Viridiplantae > Streptophyta > Magnoliopsida > Solanales > Solanaceae > Capsicum > Capsicum annuum. Next base: position 113,470,933 of record NC_061112.1, on the reverse strand, counting down.
GTCAGACTGCATGGAGTTCCCTTGTCTATCATTTCGGATAGGGGTACTCAGTTCACTTTGCAATTTTGGAAAACTTTTCAGAAGGGTCTTGGTACCCAAGTGCTTTTGAGTTCTGCTTTTCATCCGCAGACCGATGGTCAGGCTAAGCAGACCATCCAGACCTTAGAGGATATATTGAGAGCTTGTGCACTTAACTTTAAGGAAAGTTGGGATGATCACTTACCGTTAATAGAGATTGCTTACAATAACAGTTTCCACTCTAGTATTGGCATGGCTCCGTTTGAAGCCTTATATGAGAGAAAGTGTAGATCACCCATAGGTTGGTTTGAGGTGGGTGAAGCGGTTGTGAGTGGTCCTGATTCGGTATTTGAGGCTATGGAAAAACTTAAGTTGATTAGGGAAAGGTTGAAAACTGCACAGAGTCGTCAGAAGTCATATGCGGATGTTAGAAGGAGAGACCTTGAGTTTGAAGTTGGTGACCTAGTGTATTTAAAAATTTCACCCATGAGAGGGGTGAAGAGATTCGAAAAGAAGGGGAAGCTTAGTCCTCGTTATGTTGGTCCTTACAAAATTCTTAAACGTGTTGGTAAGGTAGCTTATGAGGTCGAGTTGCCTTCCGAGTTGTCCTCTGTTCATCCAATATTCCATGTCTCCATGCTTAGAAAGCATATTAGCGATGTTGTGGTAGTGGATTCCTCTGTGAGTGCTGACATTCAAGAAAATCTTTCTTTTGATGAGATTCCTGTTGAGATTCTTGATTTCAGTGTCCGAAGACTAAGGAACAAAGAAGTTCCCTTGGTCAAGGTGTTGTGGCGAAACCAATCTGTTGAGGGTGCAACTTGGAAAGCTGAGGTGGATATGTGATCCAAGTACCCGCACCTATTTTCTGCGAACTCCGATCAAGCCAAAGGTACCGGTCTTTCCTAAATCATGCACTTTTGATAAAAGTTGCGGCAGTTCAGCTGTCATTTATTATGTGTTCAGCTATAGTTTCTTGAATTTATGCATTCTATGTTGCATTCGGAGTGAGAAACGATGTGGTGATGAGTCTAACGAATGGTTTCAGTTGTATGCTCTATTCTTAATCTAATTTTAGCATGTCTAGCATCATTCGAGGACGAATGTTTCCAAGGGGGATGATGTAATACCCCGGAAAATTTTTTGTTGAAATTTTGTGCATAAACATGTTGGGTTCTATCTTCTAGAATGAATTATAAATTTTTTGTGCGAAATGTCTTAGATTATGACCCACCATTGCTTAGAGTATCGAATAAGCTTTCGAAAGATATGTGGATCATCAAAAACGAACACCCGAGCGACGAGTTATGAACATTCTGATCGAACCATGAATAGTAGTGAACTAGTAAAACGGGCAGGAAAAAGTACTGAGGCCTGGCTTATTTTTTCTCCAACTTTAAACGATCATAACTCCTTTTACATAATAATATGGGTGATCTACTATATATCAACGGAAAGCTCTGCAAGTCCTCTTTCCAATGAAATTAGTTTCATCCAATTTTTCTATCGGAGCAAAAAGTTATGGTCGATCTACTTCAGCCTATCAAAAGCAAATTTTTGGATCAACTTCAAATGATCATAACTCCTCGTACACAATGATCTGGGTGAGATACTATAGATCAACGGAAAGATATGAGAGTCCTCTTTCTAATGAAATTAGTTTCATCCAACTTGGATATAGTAGTAAAATATTATGGTTGATCTACTTTAGACTATCAAAACAGTCCACCAAAGGACAGATTCGAGAATTATTTGATTTTTAGGGGCGTTTTAGTCATTCCCCCTCACCCAAAATCTGTCCAAACCCTATATTAAAGCCTATTAGAAGTATTATATGTTATATTTCATCAAATTCCCTCAAAAAAAAAACCCTAAGCTCCTATATCCAACTTCAAGAACCTCCAAAGTTCACCATTAATTCTGCAAATTTATTCAAGATTCCAAGTTCCTAGTTCAAGAACTCCAAGAACCATCATTCAAAGGCACGATTAACATCTCAAAAACGAGTATCGATCTAAAGTTCATCATTCAAGGTATGTGGAGTTTTTTTTCAACAAGAACTCTCTTTCGTTCTTGTGCCCAAAAGTAATTTTCTTTACAAAGGCATGATTTTTATTTGATTTTTACGAATTTGAAGCATGAACCCATATCTTATGATGATTATTATGAAATCTTGATGTTTATGATTTTGAAAGATGAATTTACATGTGTGGAGATATAAAGCATGAATCTTGAATGATATTTATCATAATTTTGATATTTGAGTCGTGAATCCCCATTGGAAATTATGTTTTTTTTAGAAAGTGTGTATTATAAGCACGTTGATGTTGAATATTTGAGATATTTTGAATGATTTGACCTTTTGGTCTTAATGGAGTTGTTTTGAACTCGAGTGTGAAAGAAATCCACAACGTGGTTGATTTTGATAGATGGGAAGCATGATGGCTCCCGATGTATATTTATATATTACTAAAATTGTTTTGTTGTGGATTGTCTTTGAAATGATCTGAGCTAAGGCTGGGAGAAATCTTTAGCACTGAGTGGGAGGTATAAAGCGACCTTACTTTCCTAGAACTACGTGCCCCCGTAGGAGTGAGCCTGAGGCTGATTTATATAGTGATCACTAGTTTGTGTGGATTTGATATCGATAGTCCTACTCCGATGGCAAGGATAGGACGGCTCTCCCCAATGTGGGTTGTACGTTGGACTCCATGTAGCTCACATGGTTTATGTCGGTCATAGGATCTCCCATTGTGTGTGTGTTTCCTTGTGTCTATGGTGAATGGTGAAGTGATTTGAAAGTGGGATTGTGAAAGTTATTCTTTCGAAAGATTTAAATGATATTTACATTATGAGAATTGATATTCTTGATGAACTGAAAGTGATTGACAAATTATATGATGACTCACATGTGTTATTATACTTATTTCATCCTCTCATGATTATGATGATTTTCTTCGAGTTATGTGAGTCTTTCATACATCCTGCATATTTCTTATAAATATTTATGATGATGATGTTTATACAACTGCATACACCCCCATATACTCGGTTCCTTTCCATGGTACTAACCCACATCTTCAGATGTAGGCTACAGTTTCTCAGAATGTAGGTTCAAGTGCTCAGTTCCAGGTTCGACAATGATTCTTCGGGCACGTTGTTCTACATCCTCTATTTTGGTAAGTCCTCATGTTCCAAGTACGTGATGTCTGATGTTGGTTTCACGGAATTGTTTACATTTGATAACTGAGTATGAGTCAGTTGGGGCATGTCTCAATGGCTCGCTGGTTTTATTGATTTTCTTAGAGGCTTGTCAGACTAGTATAGATGTTGGGAGTTGACTAATAAGTTGTATTTTGTTATCTTTCTGAAATTCTTTTATTCTTGGATGATGATTACTCTGTTGATATTTGAGGGTTATTTATGGAAACCCCGTTAATTCGTGTTGAACTGAATGAAAATGGCTCAAAGGGTTTACTTGGGGCTAATCGTAGCCTCAAGCACCGTGTGATGCTCCGGGACTCGTTTTCGGGGCGTTACACATAAATACATAAATACATTTTTATCATAAGACAAAATCATGTATAGAATAAAAACACAAATGCTTTAATACGATAAATACACTTACCTGACTGCATGTGATTGTATCATATTGAATTCTTTTACTGCTAAGTTCAACTTTATATTCAACTTTCAATGTTTTTAAATTCAACTCAATACAAAGTTGCTTACCAATCAATTGAATCAAACCATCGTATTTTTCTATTTCTTCAATTGTAATCAAGTCCAACTCATACTGTTCATACTCATTATAATAGTTTTATACGCCTGAATGCTTCAGAACAATTGGTAATTACCCCATCTTTTTAAAAAAAATCTGTAAACAAATACAGTATGCAAATTGTTAGTAACTATGAATTCAAAATAAACTAACAATTATAAGGTTTCAAAAATTATAAAAATTCGTGTGTTAGATCACAAATTGAAATTGCCATATGGACCGTGTATACATTAATGAAAAATAATGAATCAAAACATATTGAAATTTATATAATTTAGTCGAAAACAACAAATACACAAATATAAGCGCAAATACACAATTTTGATTTTCAAAAAAATCGTCTTTCAAGTATTTTTAAACGAAATTTGAATTGAGAAAATATTTGTTATAATTTATTGTTGAATATCTCCTCTTTCTTCTCTCAAATCTTCCCAAAATAATTTTTTTTAACTTTAATACAACCATTTTTTGTAGATAATGAGCTTTAATGCTCATTAATGGATGAGCAGTTAGTGGGAAATTGGAGTAATTTAAGGTAATTTACTGCTTTCAAGTTTCCTTTTTTATCTCCTATTTCAGTTAGGTTATGTTTCTTCTAATTTGTATAATTCTTATATATATACAAATAACTATTAACTACTTTGCCTATAATTTGTAATTATTGAAACTTTCACTAGGAAGTTAGTTATAGGTCTTATACTTTGCCTATATGTGAATTTTTGCCTTATTACAATGTTCTAAAGAATTTTATAATTTGAGTGCCCAAATGGTTTCTAAATTCTGCTAGTCAAATATGAAATGTGAAAATCAGTTTCGAGCTTGTGGCTTTTATTTTGGCCCAAAACAAATGGGTCATCACTTGAGAAAATCTAACTTTGGGGTCTGAACCCAAATTAAGTAGGGAAAGTGCGCACACATATGCAATTTTGGTTTCATTGTTTAAGTTATGCTCCAAGTTTATAAATTTGTGCACGTCTATCTTTTCAGTGTTACTAACACTTCAACGTTTGAAGTTACTCTTGTAAAATTTAACTTATGACAAGTATCATATGGCTAACGTTTAGTTATTTTTGCGTTATATGCCTATTTTAATTATTTTTCGTTATATGGCTAAAGTTTATTTCAATGATCTAAACGATTTTTGCCTAAAGCTCTAGCATTTTGCCTAGAGTCAGTACTCCACCTGTTGCTTGAACTTCAGCTATGAAATCTCATGAAGTTGTTCCGAATTGAATAGATGTATAAACCTTTAAAAAAAATTGAATACAAATTAATTAGCAATTGAAGGGAAGTTTTGGAGTAACTGATAAAGTTGTTTGGTTTTTTTTTTTTTAGTAACTTACGTAAATCCCTGAATCATTAAGTGATATTACATAAAATCCCGACTATTTTGTTAATTACATTTTATCCCGATTTTTGAAACTGACAAAGATATTTATTTAAGGAAACAGTAGATTCTCTTTTCTTCTGTAGAGCAAATCACGCATAATCAATTATACAATGAATTAATCAAATTCAAAAATAAAATTCAATATCCTAATTTCTGTCACTGGTTGCTGCCACTATCAATAGCAATCGATGACAAATTCATAGAGCATCCATTAGTATAATTGCTTCAAATTCAATAGATTAATAAATTGTAGGTTTGAAAGAAAAGCTCTTGCAAGAACCTTTGTTTTTTGTGGAGTGAATAACAGGATAATTTTAACGTAAAGGAAAGAAAATAGATGAAAATGAGTTTTTTATCGGAGAAGGTCGGCTGACCAACTTTAACTTGCCTCCTTATTTTCATCTCCGGTAAGCTTCGAAGCAACCACCGTCGCACGCGGGGGCCTATTGCCATTGCCTCTAAGCTCCTCGCTGCCTGGCACGCCACTGGCGTTGAAATTGCCCGACACTGCGGCGCCGATGCTGCGCAATATCCAACCCAATTGATGTCTTCTCTGATAACGGTCCACCCTCCTGCCGATTCACCTTTGTTGATTATTATTTGAATTATTATTTGGTGGCAGAATATTACTATGTGATACATCTGAAATATGTGTGATACATTTGTTTGAAGTTTGAAATGTATCACCCATTAATATCATATGAATCACCCAATAATTGATGACGTCGGTGGGATGATTTTTTTGGTAGGCCGTTATAGAAATTTTCGGTGGTGAGTGGATCATTTTTTAGTGGACCAGCGCTGGTTAACCGCAACAGTGAGCTCCGGTGATGAGAATAGCTGCTCCATATTTTGATACAGTGTGAACAAAATGTATCACTCATTAATTACATATGCATCACTCAATAATTGAAATAAATAATTGTATCTACCATATGAATCACCATAATACCATATATATCACCCATTAATATCATATGAATCACCCAATAATTAAAATAAATAATTGTATCTACCATATGAATCACCATAATATAATATGTATCACCCATTAATATCATATGTATCACCCGTTAAAATCATATAAAATATATTTATCGTATGAATCACCATAATACTCATATAATGATATCATATTTATCATTCATATGAATTACCATTAAAAGAATAAACATGTATGAATAACTAAATAAGAAAATGATTTAATTATTGATAATTAGGAAAATATTTTAGGGAAGGAAATTTTTGAAAAAAAATTAGCTTGAATGAGTTAATTGTGGAGTAAAAATTGGATGTGGGTTTTGTTGATATGTATCAAAAGTAAAGTTGAAAATTAAGGTAAATTTTTAAAAAAGTAAGGGATATTAGATAATATAGTATATTAATTTGAGATTTGTGTAATTTATCTTTTTTTTTTTCCTTTTTAGGCAAATTAATTAGCGATGCTCAGGTAGCACCTATCTAAATTTAAGTCAATCAAGTAAATACTTCAATTCTCCAATTGCGTGATAAGTGCACACACAAACTAGTCAATGGGTTCAATATCTATTATATATACATAAATAATAAATAGTATAATTTTTTACTAAAGAAGATTCGGATGAACTCGAATGAACGCCTCATTTTTTGCTAGCTTCGCCCCCGATCATTAATAGCCGTACACTACTTGTTTCCAAATATATTACTTTGATCTGAATAAACTTTAAAAATTTATAAAGAATTGATAGGGAACATAGTGGAGGGGAGGAGGGAGTAAGAAGAAGAAAAAGATATGAAAATTGTGTGGGTGGGAGTGGCGGCCTCTTATCTCTTTCAAAACAGATAAAGGGAAACTGTTAATAGGAGCTGATGATGATAATGATGGGATTAACATGATACAGAAGTGAGTAACATGGCTATGGCTTTGGCATTGCCTTCTTCAGCATCCTCATTTCTTTCCTCTTCTTCTTCTACTACTCAAAAACAAGCTTATTTCACCTCATCAAGAAAGTCCCTCCATCGCTTTGTCATTCGTTCTACTCTCTCTGATCCCTCTGCTGCTCTCTTCCTAGCCTCCAAACATGCAGTAAGAAGATCACAACTTTGAAGCTTTTGGTTTCTGTTTGGGTGTTAAAGTCTTCTGGAAACTTGTGTATAACATGCGTGTTGATACTACTAGTTCTTGAAATGTAGGTGGATTCGTATGTGAAGAGTGGTATGGTAGTTGGACTGGGTTCAGGTCATGCTTCTGCATTGGCTATACACTATCTTGGTCAGCAACTCCGAGCTGGTACTCTAAAAGATGTCACTGGCATTCCCACGTAAGCTGAATTGTCCAGTTGCCTGAATGTCCTAGTTAAAATCCCTCTACCATAAGAATTCTATTTTTCTCCGATTGGTCGTATTCCAACTGTATATTGATCGTTTATTGAGTTCAGAAAAGTAAAAAATAACTTATTGATTTCGTGTTTTCCTTCTTGTAGTTCATAACGTAGAATAATTTGTGTGTTGAACAGGTATAATCCATGTTATATTGTTCTATTCATCCTTTTAAGGTGTGTACTGAAAAATGTTTTATCTAGGAATATCATTTCCTGGATAATTTCTAGTTGCCCCTCTAAAAATTAGTGTTTGCTATATAAATTCTTTGTAAATATTCCACACTATTTGAGTCCAACACCATGGTTTCTTTAGAAAAAGCATTTTCAACAATTTAAGAGAATCAAACACTGGAAATTGATTTCATCAAGGAGAACTTTTTCTGAAAAAACATATTTCGTGGATTTTTATACTGCTTACCTATGAGAGTCCTGCTTTTAGTGTGATGACTGATGAGAAGCATTGTTATTGAGTTTGTTTGTTTTTCCATTAGGAGTAATCAGGAACACTCTGATGCAGATGTGTTGGCAGTGCAAGTGAAGCAGCAAAGGCAGGAATCCCCTTGGAACAGTATGATGATAGTTATAAGGTGCACATTACTACTAAGACTCTTCCTTAGAAAATTGCATTAGTACTTATTTAAAAATTTGAGCATCTAGTCACATATTGGACCTGCATATGCATTCAGATTGCAAAGCCAAATGTAGCTATTTGATCTAGTCTCATTTCCAAAATGCAATTATTAATGAAGTTAGCAGATAGATGATCTTCAGTCAGGAGGGTATAAATTGAATTATTACCTTCACACGAGAGAGAGAGAGACAGAAAGAGTGAGTGAGTGTGAGAGAGAGAGAGACCTATTGAAGTAAAGTCATGGTAAAATGAACTTTCACCGATACTCCGATTTAAGTGGTGAATCTTCAAAGCCTAGTAACCTGGGATTCTGTGCTTTTTATTGAATTATTTCATTGAAGCTGAAATGTTGTGTAAACCTGTCTATGTTTCTTATATAGATTGATCTAGCATTTGATGAAGCTGACATTATGGAAGAAGAAACACTTGCTGCAATCATTGGTCGTCGAAAACTGCAGGGTGATGATTCTATAATTAAAGAAAAGGTCTGTCATATTTCATGTAGTTGTTATGTATTTAATGCTATTTGTCTCTCTTTTGCATTTTCTATATCTATCTGTAACATATTGTTGCTTCTTTTAGTTTTTTCAGCTCCTTATCTTTTGTTATCTTCATTATCCACTGACTTCTTATGAGGCTGTGCAGACTATTTTGGATGCAGCTGATCAACTAATATTTATTATAAAGGAAAAACAATTCAAGGGCAGTGTAGAAGGTTCAATTCCAGTACTAATCAAATCTGTAAGCTCTGTACCAAATATTCTACTGAATGCTGATGAACAGGTATAGCTTAAAAGGCGAAAACTATCATCATCTAGCTTATTTACTTCTCAGGTTAATTGGCTTGAAACAGCCGAAGAAATAGACGATCTCTTCCTAGGAGATGCAGAGGTAAAGACTAATCATGTATTGCTCTTTTAAGGCATAAAATTGCTCACAGTTATTTATGAAAACCCGATAAGCACAGTTAGGTCACGATCACCCTGCTTTTCATGCACCAACTGGTTGCTTCCTCTAGGAATTGTTAAATGTTATAAGACATGAGATCTGAAAGCCTATATTTTAGAGACTTGTCTTTTTAGGCTTAATTAGGCTTAATTTATTACTGAAATGTTAGTGATGTTTTGCATCTCCTTGGGTAACCTTCTATACAGTTTACATATCCATTAGCCACGACTATGCCATTACCAATTATGTGCCACTCTTATTATATCCTGTTTCTGGTTTACTCAGTATAAAGTTAAATGTTGATTTTCAGTTTGATGCAAAGTAATGTATGTTTCTTGGAAAGGAAAGTTCTTAACTTTTGATGTAAAAACCTCACTATTAAACCTCTCTTTCTAGTAAAAGGAAGTTATTGGCTTTAATGCCAAAGTCCCACTATCAAACTTCACATTATAGATTAATCTTCTCTTATTGTTGAAAATTGCACTTTATATTAAGCAGAATGCATGTTTAGCTTTGGTTTTGGTGTATGTGCCATGATAATCAGGAATTTGATAACAGACAACTGTTTGTTGAAATCATCTTTATGGTAGCAAGAGTAGTATTATTGATTTAGATAGTGGGATAGTATGAGAATAAGAATTAAGACACAGAAACCATGGGACAATAGTGAACCAACAAAAGAGACAGTTTTAATCACATCACTTTCCTAAATGTGCTGCTAATTTTGGATTGTGAAGGAGCACCAAAGTTGCACTTTGTCAACCAAATTATCTGTTACATACTGTAAGTTGACAAGTATCTTCTTTGCTCTTAGCTAAAAACACCAAGCCTATTGCAAACCACTTGAGCGCCATAACAAAAATACCCACTCTGTCAGGTACTGGTATGGACTGCGTACACTTTACCTCCCCAAATCTCGCTGTTGTTTTTGTAAGGTCATTATTTTGATAGTGTCCGATGGACCTTTTTGGATATAAGAGTTTTGCATATAGATTTGGGCGTTAGATACTGACTTCTGTTTCAATCGCTATTGGAAAGTTTGTGACACTATATGAACCTTCTTTGTAGTAATATTTGAAGGTCCATTAGAAATTTGTCGGGACATGAGGCCATTACAACGTCATACTTATTAGTACTTTTTGTTTCTGTATGCAGGTTTGGAGGAGACCAGCTATAGGGTATGCAGGTCCTCTGGGAGGTGATTTCCCTTTAGTCACTAAAGAAGGGCACAACATCCTTGATGTCATATTTACATCTCCAATTGAAAGCCTTGGTATATCTTCATCTCTGAATTATTCTTTGCCTTTCTTGTTGAACTTGTTTGATGCTAATTGCTACCCTCCCATTGTTCACATGCAGCTGAAGTGGCTAAAATCCTTGATCAAATTGATGGTGTTGTGGAACATGGTGTTATCTTCAGGAAACAGTTAGTTCTGCAACCCCTTAAATCTAGTGATCTCAACTATTTCATGTTTTTGCACACATTATGCTTGAACGCATTAAATTGTTGGAGGGACATCGGATTTAATACCTCAACTAATAGCGTGTAGATGATGAGCTGTGAATTTGGGTAGAACACTTTCGAGTGCTTCAGAAAGGAATGTTTACCTATCTTACATCAAGTGAAGAGGTCTACAAGTTTATGCACCACCAAGAATTCCAATTCTTTTGTGCCTTGGGCTCAAAGGTCATGTCCTACATTGTTAGTCCAATGGTTCCTGTTGAGTCCCGCATCAGTGGTGGGATGGGGGAGTTAGTTTTAGGAAATGTTCTTGAGCAATCATCACCTTATGAGCTAGCTTCTGCGATTGAGTTAGGCCCGAGGTCCATTTCTTATCAGCTTCAAGTTTGACGACCAAATTGGTTCTACCTATAGGGCCAGCTTGTTTTTGCTTGAATCATAAATGATTGGCAGCTCTGCAGAAGCAAGAAGTGTCTTATATATTTAACTTAGTGTCCTCAGAAGAAAATAGTTTTACTTCATTTATTTTCTTTCCTCTTCTGCCATCTTTCAGCTTTTCCTTAAACTTGATCTACTTTCACTGGATTAATCTCAGGTGCACAGCAATCATTGCCTCAGAAGATGGACTGCAAATCGTCGATAATAGAGTTCAGATGGAATCAAGCAACCTTTAATGGAGAAAAGTTTAGCATTGTTGATGCTGTAATTTTGAAGTCTTATCACTCTCCACTTTGTTCTATTTCAATTGTTCCGTAACATTTTAAAGCAGAAGAAGGCTCGAGATCTCTGGGTCATATTTTATGTTCTGAATGCTTGGTTAAAGTATAGTATGTTTTTACAATTTGTTTTCAAAGTAGGAAAGAAGAAAAGTGTATGCAAGAATGTAAATAGAGATAAGACTTGCTTTGTCCCCCTTGATTAAAAGATCATCTGAACATGAAGTTTTCTTCTCTTCACTTTAATCCAGATAAACTGTTACTAGTTTTCACTTGTTTTTCTTCGTTTAACTAGAAGTAATTGTTATGTACCAGAACATATGCAAGTACGCCTGGTTGCACAAGTACTAAGAGAACATATGGAAGTTTTATTATTTGTAGAATTGGTTGCACAAGTACTAAGAGAACATATGGAAGTTTTATTATTTGTAGAATTGGTCAACGTTGTGGTTTATTGCCGTATAGGTACATTGGAGGCAAACACATCTTGGTATTCAAGGTCAGCTAATCAGAACTTACCGCATGATCTCTGTAATCTAATTGCCAATTTCTGGATATAATTGGTGAAGAACAATCACTAATGAAAACAAAAGAGTTATACCGGTAACTACGTACAAGGTATTTTTCTTGGACTAATTGTTTGTAGTTACAGAAAAGCCAAAGAAAGAACTGCATTAAGCATAGAAGGGCCGATATAACCAACTAGGAACAAACTATTATTACTACCATCATTCTTCTAGATATAAATCTCACACCACGGTGCTTTACAAATTCGTACAAGTGGGCTAGCTAATCAATCTCGCTTGCTGTGTATCTTTGAAAATGATACTATACAGGGACACGTTTTCCACGGTAGCGGTCAAAGAACTGCAGAGAGAAACAATAATCTCAGGCCAAAGGAACAAAACAGGAACCACTAGAATGCATAGTGTTTTAAGTTCGATTGAGTAATAATATATTCATACGACAGAAGAATTATATAAGAAAACTGCAATCATTCTTTCAAAGTTTATTATCTAATGCCGCTAAAGAGATACTTATTAATTTAATTGAGAAAAAACAATCATTTAATTTTATAACTTGAAGAATGTTTAATCTTCTTCCGAACTACTTCTATATGAAGATATTACATTGGGGTAGAAAGGTTGCTAACCATGGCAATAGGGGTACAGGTGAAAACTGAAGTTTGTAAAAATTGCGAAGAATTTTTCCTTCTGTGGGAATGTCTCAATGCAATACCTCAACTACTTCAAATAGATGCATGTGGAACAGAATGTCGGATAATTACTTCATGATTAGGCATCTAGAGACTTAATAATTCTCTATGATCCCTTCCTAGAGTAAGGCATGTCGAGACTCGATCACCTTAAAATCAGATATCTAACAACCAAATAGAAATTTTGATTAATTTATCAGGGCAGCAATAGAATGATACATAGAATAAAGCGTCACATAGAGTATACTCGATGAAAAGAGAGATACCCTATATGGCCTCCCAATTTCATTCAAGCCAAATTTAAAGAGATTGGCATATTCTGTAACTAGCGAAGTTCACAATAAATAGGGAACACTGTAATGCTATGGCACATGGACACATTTGAATATCTAGTACCAGTTCAGCCATCCTAGTCAGATTTGGTGTGACCTATATTTTCAGATTCGGAAATACGGATAGGAGTACGGGTATGATAAAGCGTTGGGTTTATTAAGAGACTCTGACCCTTTTGGCACTAGGCTTTACCCTATGTGTACCGAATTTTAATTTTTGTATCCAAGCCCTACAATATTTAGCATACCCTATTAACTCACTTTAAAGTTGGCTCACAGTTACCTGATCCATTTGCTAAACCCTACTGACTAGAAGAATCAATTTATGTTTTCTCATAGTCTCAGCAATGATATCGTCTTCTATATCCTAGATTTCCTGTCCAACCGAGGGACTCTTGAGCGCATCTCAATCTATGTCGACATAGTTTTCTTTCTTCTTGACCAATTATCTAATTAAAGTTTAACACTTACACAAGCTCAAATAATCTCAAATCTCTCTTCTTCTTTTTTTTTTTTTTTGAAACTGGTAACTTTACTCTATATATCCACAGGTATATTACAACCAAAAGTGTAGTTACCCTCCAAAAATTGTTACAACTTACATCATTTTCGAGCTAACTGGTGCCTATAAATAATCTAGCACATCAAAAATATCTTCTGTCTGTGCTAATACATCAAGTTTACACCAAAAATAAAAAATGCCTAGACAGCTCATTTTGATCTTCTGCAAGTTGTTCTGCACATTGCCAGAACATTTGCTGTTTCTTTCTCTCCAAATTGTCCACCATATACATGCTGGGACAATTTTCCATCTCTCCTCATCCTTTGAAGCATTACCGTCCCTGTTCCAACTACTTAGAACTCCCTTAATGCTCCCTGGTTTCACCCACCTACGCACCTGATCCCTTTCAGGCAAATGAACATTCTCCAGAGCTGATCTATCCCGTCCACGGGCAATGCAAAAAGAGATGGTTTATTGTCTCAGCTTGCTCTCCACATAATGAACACCTGGATGCCAATTGAAAGCCTCTTTTTTTAAGATTTTCGTGAGTCAAAACTGCTTCTTTAGTTAGTAACCATAAAAAACATTTTACTTTGCAAGGCACCTTAGGTTTCCAAATCATCTTCCACGGCCAGTTGATCTGCTGTCCTGCATACATATTAAGCTCCTTGTAGACTGATCTGACGGAGAACCGCCCTTGACTGTTTGTCTCCCATATCAGCAGATCTTTCTCATCAGTGAGATTAGTGAAGGAAGCTAAAGAACTCAGAAATTGTGCCACTTTGTCAATTTCCCAATGATGCAAGTGTCTTAGTGCCAAATTCCACCCTTGTCCAGTCCACATTGTAGCCACAGTGGCTAGTTTTTGTTGGCTTAAATTAAACAGCTCAAGATGCAATTGTTTCATGGTAGAGTCACCATTCCACTTATCTTCCCAGAATGAGGTCTTTTGCCCATTGCCCACCTTCACTCTTGTTCTGTGGTATAAGATAGGCCAGCAATTCCTAATTGCCCTCCACATGATGCAGTTACATGGAGTGCTTATCACCTTTGTCATCCACCTATCTCCCATATCATATTTTACTGTGATGACATCCCCCCAAAGCATGCCTTCCTCATTAGCAAACTTCCAAAGCCACTTCATCATAAGACTTTGATTTTGCTTTCTCAAATTTCTAATTCCCAAACCTCCTGCTTTCTTGTTCACAATCAATTCCTCCCATTTAACTGAGACTTCTTCTTGTATTCGCTTTCTTGCCACAAAAAGTTCCTTCTGAGGGCATCAATGCTTTTAGCTACACTGGCTGGCATTGGGAATACCGACATCATATAGAAAGGTATTGCATCCAACACACTCTTCAATCTACCTCCTCAAGACAAGTATCGACTCTTCCAATGTGAACTGCTTTTCACATTTCTCCAGAACCCCATTCCCCCATTCCATTCCAGATACCTTTTGATTTACTCTTGGCACCTAAAGGCATGCCTAGGTAAGTTGTAGGGAACTCACCTACTCTGCCTCTCAGTTTTGTAGTCAACAACTCTTATCTCAGCAACTGTATTAATAGGATAAATGAAGTTGTTTCCCCAATTAATATGGAGACCTGATACTGCCTCGAAAATGATAAATATGACTATGAGAATCAAAACTTGATCTACTTCTGCATCACAAAACACCAATGTATCATCTGCATATTGGAGGTGAGTTATCTCCAAGTTGTCCCTGATCAATCCCTTCCCTTTTACGGTGTTGATCAGACTACTCATCCCCTCCATAGCTAATATGAATAGAAATGAGGATAATGGGTCCCCCTGCCTCAAGCCTCTCTGCGAAGGAAAAATCCACATGGAGATCTGTTAATCAAGATTGAGAACCTTAAAGTGCCAATGCAATGTTTGATCCAGCTTATCCATCTCCTTCCAAATTCCACTTTTTACCAATATCCAAAGCAGAAAGTTCCAGTTCAGAAAGTCATAAGCTTTCTGAATATCTAACTTGCAAACTATCCTTGGCTTGTTACTTCTCTGTCTCGCCTGCATTGGCTATCAACACAGCATCCATGATGTGTCTCCCCTTAATGAATGTCATTTGTTGCCTATCCACTAGGCCATGTATCACTTTCTTGAGCCGCTTTGCGAAAAGCTTGGCTATGATCTTGTAGACTCGCCTAATAACACTAATGGGTCTTAAGTCTTTTAGTTCATCAGCACCCACCTTCTTTGGAATTAGAGCCACAAAAGTTACATTTAGACTCTTTTCAAAGAAGCTTCTTTCATGAAAATTCTAGATAGCTGCTACTAAATTAACACTGATAACATCCCAACATTGTTTGAAAAACTCCATAGTAAAGCAATAAGGTCAGGGGCCTTATCTCCCACACATGCCTTGATGTTTTCCAAAATCTCATGAGCATCAAAAGGAACCTCTAGGATGGATTTTCCACTTCACTGATCTTAGGACAGAGTGTCATTTCCAATTGAGGTCTCCAATCTTCTGTCTCTGCATATAAATTTTTGTAAAAGGATATTACTTCTTTCTTAATATCTTCAGGATTTTCGATCACCTCTCCTATTTTCAACCTATCAATTGTATTTACTCTTCTGTGTGCATTGGTTGTTTTGTGAAAGAAACTGGTATTTTTGACCCCTTCTTTTAGCCAGGTGGCCCTAGACCTCTTGTCTCCAAAATATTTCTTTTCTTCTAGCAATTTCTTCAAATTCTTTGGTCAAAGACATTCTGGAGGCAACTTCTTCCTCCCAAAGGATCCTGTGTTCCTGTAAATCCTCTAATTATGCTTGTTGAGCAAGTACACTCTGGTTTTGAATGCCCAAATTTCCTGGAGCTGCCTTGCTCCATTCCTTTAATTTGATCTTCAAAGCCTTCATCTTAGAAACAAGGACAATCTGGACGGTCATTGTTACTTTAACTCTCCTCATTAAATTCCTGTTGCGCTCGAACCATTCATACCATGTTTCAGCTCCTGAATGACATTTAATAATCTCGAATGACTTAATCCAGCATCGTAGTAAATGCTATTTTCCCCTGCTTTGAGTAACCTTTTGATGTCATAGTACCACGGCTTTCCATCTGGTTCTTCATCTACATGGAAACAGTATGCATGTTAATCGTGTATCTCCACCTTGATGGGAACGATGTAATTCTTATCTGGGTGCTGAATCATTGAAGATAGTGCTACCCGGGCATCGGCAAACTCATTTTGAATTCAAGGGATGTGTTTGAACTCAATCTTTGTGAATTTTTTACTCAGCTCCTTAATATATTGCACATAAGGAAGGATTTTGACATTCTTGGTGGTCCATTCTCCTTGTACCTGATGAAAGCCTCAAATTTTGTCATGCTATTCGTGCAAGGAAACCTAATCTTCGCTGAGATTGGGTAATGTTGACCTGTTTCTAAAACTAAAACTGCTCCAATTCCGACTCCTTTAAAGTTCAATGCTCCATCAAAGAACATTCTCCATCCATCATACGGCTATGAGATATCTTCTCCCGCAAACAATTCAGCATATGGAAAGTAGGTCTTGAGCAGCTTGTAATCTTGAGCTTGTAATCTTGATCCACTGGATTTTCCACGAGGTGATCAGCTAAAGCTTGTCCATTAACGGCTTTTTGTGTCACGTACACAATATCAAACTCGCTCAAAAAATCTGCCATTTCGCCAATTTTCCAATAGGCATTGGCTTCTGAAAGATATGCTTGAGCGGGTCCATTCTTGAAATCAAGTATGTGGTATACGCAGATAGGTAGTGCCTCAACTTTTGTGCAACCCAAGTCAATACGCAACAGGTCCGCTCCAACAGTGTGTACCTTACTTTATACGGTGTGAACTTCTTACTCAGGTAGTAAATAGCTTGTTCTTTTCTTCCTGTTTCATCATGCTGCCCTAACACACATCCAAATGCATTATCCATAACAGATAGATATAACAGCAACGGCTTCTTGGGCTCTGGTGGAACCAATACTAGTGGGTTGGACAAGTACTCTTTGATTTTATCGAAAGCCTTCTGACATTCTTCAGTCCATCCAGTGGTGACATCTTTCTTCAATAACTTGAATATTGGTTCACAAATTATCGTGGATTGGGCTATGAACTGACTGATGTAATTGAGTCTTCCCAAGAAACTCATTACGTCCTTTTTGGTCTTAGGAGGTGGTAAGTCTTGGATCGCCTTTATCTTGGATGGATCCAACTCTATACCTCTCCTACTAACAATGAATCCCAATAACTTTCCCGCAAGAACTCCAAAGGCCCATTTGGCTAGATTCAACTTTAGGTCGTACCTTCGCAACCTTTCAAAAAATTTTCGTAAATCACCCAGGTGATCCGAACTCTTTTTAGAATTGATAAAGACATCATCCAAGTACACCTCGATCTCTTTGTGAATCATATCATGAAAAAGAGTAGTCATGGCCCTCATGTAAGTTGCACCGGCATTCTTGAGTTCAAATGGCATTACCCTATAACAGTATACTCCCCACGGAGTGATAAAGGCTGTCTTCTCCACATCATCTTCATCCATTAAGTTTTGATGATATCCCGCAAAACAATCAACAAATGACTGCAACTCATGTTTTGCACAATTATCAATGAGAATATGAATGTTTGGGAGAGGAAAATCATCTTTTAGACTAGCCTTGTTAAGATCCCAATAACCTACACATATTCACATTTTCCCGTCCTTCTTCAGCACTGGCACAATGTTGACCAACCATGTGGAGTAATTTGTGACCCTCACGCATTAGCTTCTATTTGTTTGGTCACCTCCTCCTTGATTCTTAAACTCAAATTGGGTTTGAATTTCCTAGTCTTTTCCTTTACTGGCGAACATAGAGGGTTAATTGGCAGTCGATGTGAAACGATATCAGTGCTCAAACTAGGCATGTCGTCGTAAGACCAAGCAAACACATCGATGTATTACTTGAGCAGGCTTATCAATTCTTGCTTCCTTTCAACCTCCAAGTGTATGCTGGCTAGCGTTTCCTTCACCGTTCTTCATCACCCAAATTAATGACTTCAGTTTCGTCCATATTAAGCTTCTTTTGTCTCTTAAGTTGCTCAATTTCTTCCGGTAGGTTTTCAAGTATCATGCTTTCAGCGTACTCCTAATAGTCTTGCTCATCGCTCGTATTTGCTCAACGGATTCGTTACATGTCATAATCATGGAACGATGATTTTTACTAATATTTGTGTTGAAAGATATAAAAAGTGAGTAAAGTAAATAGATATTAAAAATAGGAAATTAAGTTTTGAAAATAGGGACTTTTATGAATAGGAAAGCACTGGGCTTTGGCAAGAGGCGACTAGCAAAAAGAGCTTCGACATGATTCAAGCCTTAATTGATCATGCAAAAATAATTTTAAAAGCGACTACAATTCCACACTGATACGGGAATTCCTAGCTCAAGACCTTTCACACGAAGCCACGCACGTGACTTGCAACGAATCCAAGCCTTGTTCACATCCTTGGTCGTGTGAGGCCCTTGTGAGCCCATCTAAGGGCCTATACTTATTAAAGTGTGAAGAGGCCCACCAAAGCACCCCAAACCCGCCCACTTAATGCCAAGGGTGTCTTGGTCTTTTGTCCCTCCTTTGTAATTGACTAGATAAGCCATGTGTTAGGGCTAGTCCTCTTTAGTTCATTCATATTATTGACGACAACAAACACTTGTAATATTTTGTGACTTCTCTTTCTCATTTGGAGAGTCCAAAATCAAAACTCACTAGTAAAGTAATACTAGTGTTGTATCTTGGCTGGAATCTAAGATCTTGGGGGTTCTTTGAGTTCCTCTTGGTCTAAGTAAGAACTTGGTGTTGATATTCATTAGTCTTAGGGTCCTTTCTCATTGTTAGGGTTCTTAGATCATTGAATATTGTATGTCAAGTTTCTCCCTCTTTTTTTTTTGTAATCTTGTTAACATTGTGTTGTTGAATCTAAAAGTCTTGTGAAGCCGCGTGGGGCTCTTTCGATTCACTAGCATTATTGTCTTTGTTGTTCTTGTTGATAAACTCATTTTTTTTCTAGTTCAAACAAGCGTTGCAAGCCTAGTGAAGCCGTGTGTGGCCATTTTTGATTCACTAGCACTTTGTTGTTCTTCTTATTGTTCTTGTGTTGGTTGGAATCTCTTGATACACACTTAGTCTTGTATCATTGGTATCAAAGCTCAAGGCTTGGCCTTGTTCTTACAAAACCAATCTTGGGGAGCTCTTACCAAAAGTGTGTTCTTGAACATTTTGGTCGAAAGTTGGTTGTAGATCTACAAAGGTTTTACTTGTTTAGTTTGTTTCTTGTGTTGGTTTCTTTCTCATCAATACAAAAGGGTCTAAATCTGAAGTTGAGCTTAAGAAAAAGTGACTTCTTGTTGTGAAAACTTGAGGTTGGTCGTGTGGTGACTTGTGTTGGACGTTGGAGTGCCCATTGTGGTGTATTGTTGTTTTGTTCTTGAAGGTGTTGATGTTGTGTTCATCTTAAAAGTTTCTCTTCATCCTATGTCTTAAAAGAGAAATAGATCCAAAAAAGTTGTAAGACAAAATTGAAAAGTTGTTTGTGAGAAGACTTGCCAACATCACTTTTCTAGACTTAACCACTTTTCCTTAAAACAAGGAACCTTGTCTTGTGGAACTAGTAAAGTCAAACGTCACCTTTTGAGCTTGAAAAATTGAAAAAGTAACAAAACTATATGTTTCCCTCCAATAACAAGCCATCCATTGCAAAGTGATATAAAAGGGCTAAGACTTCAAGTTGATGATCAAACGTGTGGACCCGTGACCAATACCACACCGCCATGTCACCCTAAACATTGTTCATGACGTTAATTAAGCTCAAATTTGGATTTTCTAGTTTCTAATTATTGACTCTTAGTTTCCTTTAAATTGATTCGAGAACTAATTAACAAGCTAGTACATTCCTACTAGGTTGTCAATTAGTCCTTTGAAGCCTTATGTTCGTGTCAACTTTGTTTGTGTGCTTTTGTCGTTTGAATACGTTGTAACTTTTGGCTCTAGTCCGACAAGAATTCTTTTGAGTTTCAAACAAGAATCCATTCCAGGCAAGAGCATACTCATACCTTAAGGATTCATGGGTTACTAGCCAATCTACAACACTTGTGGAGCTTGAGTGTGAGTGAACCAAGAGAGTGTGAGTGAGGAGAGGGGTTTTAAATTAACTTGTTTGTTGCTTGTATAGGTGATACCTTGACAATGGAGGGAACCACGTCTCAAACCGTGGATTCTAATGGAACAGAGAATATGAGGGTCACTCTTGAGGTTATGACCCGAACTCTTAAAAGGTTGAGTACAGAAGTGGGAGCCATAAGGGGAGAAGTGACGACTATTAGTGGGAGGTTAGAACAAGTGGAGAGTCAAAGGAACTCTCACCCTACTACTCGACATGTTTCGTCAAGTGGACATGATAGAAATTCCTCCGCCACCGTTACTCCCGAAACATGGCCACAATTGCCAAATCCTTCACTAGCTCCACTAAATGCCGCAAGTCAAACCACTCATAACCCCCTAAACCGAGACTCCAATAGACCAACCCATTCCCAAACTCTTTAAGTTCCGCAAGAGGGACTTGGCCGTCCAATAACTCCACTAAATCCAAACCCTCCCTTCCAAGCTCCACTAAACCAAAGACCACCACCTCCACAAAATCCAATCCCTCCAAATCAAGTTCCAACGTCCCGTCCACTTTGAGGAATATGGTAGAGAGGATTATGAAGGGTATGGAGCCTTTGACGTGCTTACATGAGGGAGGAGGAGATGAGAGGGGGACGTGTGGATCCAAGAAGATACCGAGGGTATGGAGAAAGGGGAAACCGACACCAAGAGAGAGACGTAGGCATCAATACCATCAAATTGAGCATACCTATTTTAAGGGTAAAAGTGACCCCGAGGTGTATCTTGCTTGGGAGTCTGCGTGTGATAAAGTGTTTCAAGTGAATGATATCTCGGAAGAGAAGAAGAGTTGTTATGCCATAGCTCATTTTGAAGGCTATGCTAACACTTGGTGGGAATACGTCAAGCGGTTCGGCAACGAGTTGGTAGAAGGGCAACCACCACCATGGTTTCGGTTGAGGTACCTAATGAAGCAACGGTATTTTCCCGAAAGTTATCCTCATGAGTTGCTTGCTAGATTGTACAATTTGCGACAAGGGAATCGAAGTGTTATGGCATACTATGATGAGTTTAAGCTTGATCATTGGGGAGAACAAATTGGCCATGACATCATTCGGATCAAGTGTGGGTTGAACAAAGGGATCTCCACTCATTTGACACTTCACAAATTTGATATCATTGAAGGTATTTTTCAAGCGGCTCTTGAGATTGAAAGGGAACTTAAAGAGAGGTCGTCGTTCAAAGCAAAGGGACCATCAACCTCGGGTTGGCCGAAGAGCAAGGATATGGTTCAATCCCCTTCGGGTTTGCCCAAAAACAAGGACCAACCCGCCACTACAAGGCTGCCCGAGGCCAAAACCGTCCACAAAATTCCTCCGAGGCAAGAAACTCACAAGTATCCTAATCCTAAAGAGTTCCAATGCTTCAAGTGCCAAGGTTGGGGGTATAAAGCCAATGAATGTCCTAATTGACGCAATGTAATCCTACGGGAAGCTAGATTGTATTTCCTTGGGAAAGAAGTGGGCATTGAGGGTGATGAGAGTGAGGCCGAGCCTCAAGATGGAGAGACGGTCGAGAGGGAGCCACATGATGATGATGATGATTGTGAGGATGCTTATCCGCAAGAAGGGGAGTGCGTGGTTCCAAACTTTGTAGTGAGGCGTGCCATGATTAGTAAGGCGATAGATAATCCTAGCCAACGGGAGAATCTATTCCATACTAAATGTCTTGTGAAGGGAAATGTGTGCACTATGGTGATAGATAGTGGAAGTTGTGCGAATGTGGTTAGTGTTACAATGGTGACCTTCTTGAAATTGCCGACTACACCTTACACTAGTCCTTACAAGTTGCAATGGTTGAATGAATGCAGCGAGTTGAAGGTCACAAGGCAATGTGTGATACGTTTTAAGGTAGCCAACTACCATGACGAGGTGCTTTGTGACGTGATACCAATGCAAGCTTGTAACTTTTTGTTAGGAAGGCCTTGGCAATACGATAGGTCGACCAAACATGATGGAAGGTCCGATCGGTATACACTTGAGAAGGATGGCCGAAAGGTCGCTCTTCATCCATTATCGCCTTCCCAAGTGAATGAATTACACCAAAAGATGCGGGAATTGAGGGAAAAGAGAAAGAAGGCCGAGAGTGAGGGGAAAGAAGGGGAATCCGAGAGTGAGGGAGTAACGCAAGCCGAGGGATCCCTAAATTCTACGGGGCACGGGAGCATGGTGATGATGGCTAGGAGGAAGGAACTATTTGTGGATCATGACGAGGACACTCTGATGCTCCTCTTGGCTCATTGTTTCAATACTAACCCGCCAACGTTTCCATTTCTCCTCCTATTTCTCATGTTTTGTAGGATTACGAGGATGTCTTCCCAAAGGAATTGCCGAAAGGATTGCCCCCACTCCGGGGCATTGAGCACCAAATTGATTTTGTGTCGGGCTCACAATTGCCTAACAAACCGGCTTATAAAAGTAACACGATGGATACCAAGGAATTGCAACGCCAAGTTGAGGAACTTCTCAACAAAGGATACATCAAGGAGAGTATGAGCCCTTGTGCGATCCCGGTGCTACTAGTTCCCAAGAAAGACGGGACTTAACGTATGTGCGTTGATTGCCGAGCCATCAACAAAATAATGTGAAATATCGTCACCCTATTCCTAGGCTAGATGATATGCTTGATGAATTGAGTGGTTCGTGTTTGTTTTCTAAAATTGATTTGAGGAGTGGCTATCACCAAATCCGTATGCAATCGGGTGATGAATGGAAAACCGCCTTCAAGACCAAATTCGGTCTCTATGAATGGATGATTATGCCATTCGGCCTAACAAACGCTCCAAGTACTTTCACGAGGCTAATGAATCATGTGATGAAGCCATTTATCAGAAAGTTTATTGTTGTTTACTTTGATGATGTCTTGGTGTATAATAAGTCCTTAGATAAGCATATAAAGCATTTACAATGTGTGTTTGATGTCCTCCGAAAGGAGAAGTTATATGCTAATCTAGAAAAGTGTTCTTTTGGTGTCCATGAGGTTGTATTTATTGGGTTTGTGGTGAGCTCAAGAGGGGTCGAAATTGATGAACCTAAGATTGACGCCATTAAAAATTGGCCAACTCCTAAAACCGTGGGTGAAATGAGAAGCTTCCACGGGTTGGCTAGTTTTATAGACGTTTTGTCAAAGGATTTAGCACCATGCCGCCCCCTTGACCGAAGTGATTAAAAAGGATCGGCCTTTCAAGTGGGGAGATGAACAAGTTAAGGCCTTCGAGGACTTGAAAGCTATGCTCATCTCAGCCCCTTTGCTACAATTGCCGAATTTTGGCAAGACTTTTGAGGTCGAATGTGATGCTAGCAAAGTCGGCATAGGCACGGTTTTAATGCAAGAATTGAAACCTATTTTCTACTTTAGCGAAAAGCTCAAAGGAGCAATTCTAAACTACTCTACATACGATTTAGAGTTGTATGCCTTGATTTGAGCCTTGGCCACTTGGCAACATTATTTGTGGCCTAAAGAATTCGTGATCCGAACGGATCATGAATCCTTGAAGCATCTACGGGCACAAGACAAGCTTAACCGGCGGCATGCCAAATGGATTGAATTTCTTGAAACTTTCCCTTATGTTATTCATTACAAGAAGGGTAAAGACAATGTGGTTGCCAATGCTTTGTCCCGAAAACATGTGCTTGGGTCTACTTTGTCAACTTAGATAGGGTTTAAAAGCCTCAAGTCTTTATATCCCGAGGACCGTCACTTTGCTCCTATCTATAAGGAAAGTGAAGAGTTGGGTAGGGATAGGTGGGTTACGGATAGGGGTTCCCATCCCTAAACCAAATTTGATGGATACTTGTTTAAGGGTAGACAATTGTGCGTTCCCTCAAGTTCGTGAAGAGAATTGTTTGTGAGGAAAGCACACAATGGCGGTCTAATGGGCCATTTTAGGGTCAAGAAGACCCTCGAAATTTTGGAAGAACAATTTTATTGGCCTAGAATGCACAGGGATGTGGAAGGAGCCAAGTCACGGCTCCAACCCCACAGGTTGTACACCCCATTGTATACCCCTTGACATATCAATATGGACTTTATGTTGGGATTGCCGAGGACTAGAAGGGGGCGGGATAGTATTTTTGTCGTGATGGATCAGTTTTCCAAGATGGCTCACTTTATTCCTTGTTCTAAATATGATGATGCGCCTAGTGTAGCCTCTTTGTTTGTTGATAATGTTGTGAAACTTCATGGTGTTCCAAGGACTATAGTGAGTGATAGGGATTCTAAATTCCTAAGCCACTTTTGGAAGTCCATGTGGGGTAGGCTCGGTACTAAGTTGTTTTCGACTTCATGCCACCCACAAACCGATGGCCAAACGAAAGTAGTAAATAGGACCTTCGGGTCTATGCTACGATCCATGGATAAGGGAAAAATGACTTCTTCGGAGGAACACTTACCGTTGATTGAGTTTGCTTACATGGATAAAGGAAAAATGACTTCTTGGGAGGAGCACTTACCGTTGATTGAGTTTGCTTATAATCGTGTTATACACTCAAGCACAAGAATGACACCTTTTGAGGGTGTATACGGCATCAACCCCCTCACCCCTTTGGATTTAACCCCTTGGCCAAGTGATCTTGTGATAAGCTTAGATGGAAGCAAACGGGCCGAGGCCATGAAGAAGCTACAAGAGAAGGTGAGGTTGAGGTTGGAGAAGAAAAACCAAGAAGTTGCAAGTCGAGCCAACAAAGAAAGAAGAAAGCTCATTCTTGAATCGGGAGATTGGGTGTGGGTGCACCTGAGGAAGGATCGATTCCCGTCTCAAAGGAATGCTAAGTTGATGCCGCGGGGTGATGGCCCATTCCAAGTACTAGAAAGGATCAACGACAACGCCTACAAGATTGATCTACCCCCGGAATATCAAATGTACAACACTTTCAACGTGTGTGACCTCTCTCGGGTGGAAACGGTGGAAGATGGAAATGATCCAAATTTGAGGACAAATTTCCTTCAACATGGAGACGGTGATATAGGAATTCCTAGCTCGAGACCTTTCACACGAAACCAAGCACGTGAGTTGCAACAACTCTAAGCCTTGTTCACATCCTTGGCCGTGCGAGGCCCTTGTGAGCCCATCTAAGGGCCTATACTTATTAAAGTGTGAAGAGGCCCACCAAAGCACCCCAAACCCGCCCATTTAATGCCAAGGGTGTCTTGGTCTTTTGTCCCTCCTTTGTAATTGACTAGATAAGCCATGTGTTAGGGCTAGTCCTCTTTAGTTCATTCATATTATTGAAGACAACAAACACTTGTAATATTTTGTGACTTCTCTTTCTCATTTAAAGAGTCCAAAACCGAAACTCACTAGTAGAGTAATACTAGTGTTGTATCTTGGCTAGAAACTAGGATCTTGGGGGTTCTTTGAGTTCCTCTTGGTCTAAGTAAAGCTTGGTGTTGATATTCATTAGTATTAGGGTTCTTTCTCATTGTTAGGGTTCTTAGATCATTGAATATTGTATGTCAAGTTTATCTCTTTTTTTGTAATCTTGTAAACATTGTGTTGTTGAATCTAAAAGTCTAGTGAAACGTGTGGGGCTCTTTCGATTCACTAGCATTATTGTCTTTGTTGTTCTTGTTGATAAACTCGTTTTGTTTTCTAGTTCAAACAAGTGTTGCAAGCCTAGTGAAGCCGTGTGTGGCCATTTTCGATTCCCTAGCACTTTGTTATTCTTCTTGTTGTTCTTGTGTTGGTTGGAATCTCTTGATACACACTTAGTCTTGTATCACACACTACCAAGACTTCTGTCGAAATAGGGATGGGCTGGTCGTCCAATTCAACAAAACTTCTCTAGGTTCAACATCACGGATAATGAGCTTCTTGAAATCCATCACTGGTTCTCCTTCAATCACGGCCATCCTCATCAACTGCCTATTCTAAAGCTGGGACTTGGCCAGGTACAAACACAGTCACTCCCGATCCTTCACTGTGGACTCCTCCAGAAGCGAGCTTATATACAAGCCCCGTGGTACCTCTCTGATGTTTCAATTGGATTTAGCTCGATTATACCATTGGCTTTTGGCCCTAGTCCTGTCTTGGATTGATACCCAGCATCTCCGACGCAACCATCTTTGTAGCAATTGACATTTTCACTTCTATTGGCTCTGTCTTCTCATCGATCCTTGCAGCTTGCATGATCTCCATAGTATGGAAAATGGCTCCATCTAACTCCTCGTAACTGGAACTGAATTGATAGAATAGATAGGATGACTGAGCTCCCATGGACAGTAACTTCTGCGCAACCCCACTCAAACTTTACATACTGATGGAGAGTGGAAGGAACAGCTCTCGCCATGTGGACTCACGGCCTTCCCAGCAATAGGTTGTAACTAGACAATACATCCATCACTTGAAATAAGATGGGAAATTCAGTTGGTCCTATCAGCAATGTCAGGTAGATTTCTCCGATGACACTCCTTTGCGATCCATCAAAGGCTCGGACCTTCACCCGACTCTCCCTTATATCTTCTATGTTTACACCCAAATCCCTTAAAGTGGAGAACGGACAAATCTTACAACCCAAACCACCGTCGATCAAAACCTTATTCATGATCTTGTCATGATATCTGACTGCAATATGAAGTGTTTTGTTGTGTGCAACCCATTCTGACGGTAGCTCATCATCATGGAAAGAAACCTTATTCGCCTCTACCATTCGTCCGATTGCTACAGCCAAGTCTCGCTTGTGATCTCCTTCGGTATGCTAACTCCACATAACACTTCCATTAAAACATTTCCATGGGCTTCAAAGCTCATAAGCAAGGACATAATGGATATGTGAGTCGGCGTCTTCTTTAGAAGCTCTTCTACTGAATAATCCTTGGGTTGCATCTTCTTCCAAAATTCTACGGCTTCGGCATCAATAATATTCCTTATTGGGTTTTGCTCTTTTCCGGGAACTCCTCGATTCAGATCTTTTGGAGCGTAACACCTTCCCGGCTTGGTCATCCCCTGAGCCGCGGCAACGTCTATTATTTTGCCCTTGGCTTCAGCTCGGTAATCCCCCTCCCTATGGCTATTGTGGTTACTATGACTGTTGACAGTTACGTCTGAACAGTTAGAGGCTCCCTCAACTGAACTGTGACAAAAGGTTCTAATGGGGATGTTGTGGCGACTTCTTCTACGTTCCATGCGGGCATAATAGCTTCCTCCAAGTCATACTCTTCCTCAAAATTAATCATGTTGACTTCTCAATTTCCATGATTTGGCAAAGGGTTATTGTTCACATTTGGAGCCGACGCGATGCATTTGATGATTATTCCCTCCCTGATTAGAGACTCAATCTGATTCTTCAAACCATAACACTCTTCCGTGTCATACCCCTGAACTCCTGAGTGATAAGTGCATCGCTTGTTGCCATCGAAGTTCCGAGAGGTTGGGTAAGGGGTTTTTCCTTCGATCGAATGTAACAATCCTGCTGCCGACAATATTTCAAACAGCTGGCCCAACGGTTCAGCAATTGGTGTGTAGGTAAGGATATTTCTGGCTTCGAGATTTGGACGTGGTCTTGGTGCATAAGTTGGTCTATTTTGGTGAGCTAGAGCTTGGACAGTGGCATGTGGTTTTTGTGGATTTTGGTATGCTGGAGCTCGAGGTAGGTTGTAATGTGGAGTGAGTATTGTACACTAGAACATGTGCAACAATATGGGCGTTGTTAGGGTAAAGGTAGGAAGAATTTCCAGGTTGGTAGTATGGTGTGATGGCTGAGACATCTTCTCTCTTCTTTTTACAACCACCAATGGAACCAGACTGTATGGCCTTACTTGCGACTTGCAGTGCAACCATAGACTGGATCTTTCTAGACTTGACGCCTTCTTTTATGAAATCTCCCATCTTGACCAATTCTGCAAACTTTTGGCCAATCATTGACATCATCTTATCAAAATAAACACCCTCCCGAGCTCAGATAAAATACTTGGAGAGCTCACTTTCGTCCAGTGGAGGCTGGATCCTAGCAACCTCAGTCCTCCAACGCCCCATGCATATTCTTGAAATGATTCTGATGGCTTCTTCTGTATGTTAGCCAATGAGAACATGTCTGAGGTGATCTCAGTGTTAAACCTGAAGCGGCTCATGAAGTCTTCATCCATTTCCCGCCAGTCACGCCACTTACGAGGATCTTGTCGGGTGTACCAAGTCAAAGTTTCTCCTGACAAACTCCGGATGAACGGCTTCATTAAAGTTTCTCCAGACAAACTCCGGATGAACGGCTTTATTCTTAACTTCTCATTCCTTCCTACACCGATCAACTTGTCGCGATAGGCCCTTAGATGTGTATGTGGTCACCTTTTCCATCAAACACATCAAACTTCAGTGGTTTGTACCCAACTGGCATGTCGATGTCTGGATGAATGCACAAGTCAGCATAGTCCAAGCTTTCAGTTCCTCTGGCGACTGGCATATTTCTAAATGTCCTATTTAGACTTTCAACCTGAGATACTATCGACCCTTGCTCATTCAATTGGACATCCTTCCCTAATCTCGCATATCGATCAACCTCATATGGAACTTCAGCAGCTGCAGATGTTGTGAAAGTAGGAGCCTCAATAGCATATACCGGTGGCACAGGTTTCTCGTAGGCGTCGTGTGCCTCAGGTATGTGTTGCATTGTTGGATGAACCGGAATGGTAAAGTTCTGAGTAGGAAATGAAAAATCAGGTGCAGCCTTGAAGGTGGGTTGAGAAGCAAGTGGAGCTTGAGCATATAAAGATGGATTTGTTGGGTTAGCGAGAACAACTAGGTGATTCAACATTTGGAGCCTAGAATTGAGCAGAAAACGTAGCCACTGTCAGCTTGGTCAAATCCCGCACTTGACGTGGTTCTTCTTTCGGGATTTCGATTTCTTGTGCCATGTTAGCCATTTGTTCATCATTCTGGGTGTCTAACAACCTTTGAAAGCTTTTGGCGTCGTCCACTAGTATCATTGCGGCCTTGTCCTTGTTAGTCATTTTGCCTTTGGACCGAAGGCTGTATTGGGATTCCGCCAGTCGATGCAAATCAACTTTCTTTCTTGGGGGATTAATAAACGAAAAGAAAGGAAAAAAAAAAAAAAAAGGAAAACCATGTTAGTTTGGGAGATATCAAAAATTTAACAATTATGTAGCATATATATACGTCAAGTTGGCAACATCCAAAAACGCGTCCTAATATAGAGCCTCTTTTCGCCAGAGGTGGGCCTATGTTGCCGCCTATGTTACAATCAGTTGGATGATAAATGATCCATTTAAACAAATTTGGATTTGAGAATAAGTCACACTTTCATTAAACAAAGGGCTTCAAGAGGTTACATCAAAATATAGCAATGGAAGCGTAGAAAGAAAGTACATGAATGTCCGCAAGGACATACAACGGGGTTGGCCATGCGGCTTTTTAGGGAATGTGTAAAATACAACAAGAAAAGAAAATCTAGGGCCAAGTAGCATCATCATCCTCATCTCTATCCGCATCAAGATATGATCTTGGATGGTATTCTGGGGATCCATCAGGGTCATGCTCAGGTGCTAAGTATATATCCATCACTCCTCCATTTTCGGGATCATAAATGTTGGAAGCAATTTCTGAGCCTTCCTGGGGTCTTCTTCCATCTATTCCTCTAGGTATTCCTCAAGGTCCTCCTCAATCATTGGAATTAGATAATCGACTGATCTGGGACTATCTAATCATAATGGGTGCGGTGAGAACCATGTGGGGAAACACCTCTTTCCTGACCCATTTGACCCACTGAGTGTCCGTGAATCCTCGAAACTCATCTGCACTTGGTCGAGCTATGTGGCTCACAGTGGTGCACCACGCATAATACTCTGGTGTGCACCACTTTTCTTCTTCCATGTTCAGCATAACCATGTAGTCCCATTCTGTCTGCAAGTTCATCACTCGTGCTGTCGGAATCAAGACACCATAACTGTCTTCGTACAATACTATGACTGACCAAAGCGGGATATCCTGGATGACACCAAACTGTCTAAGGACTCGCAGCGGCGCATACGGCTAGATGCCTCGTAACCCAATCAACTCAATAAAGTATAAATGCCTGGTCCTGACGAAGGCCAACCCCGCCATCTAAGAATACTTTCATTGGATGGCTTTTCCGGTAAGAATGGTCAAAAACCTGCGCCAGTCTTTTTCTCCGATCGGTGCAATCCAATACCTTAAACGATCTTTGTGGCTTTGAATTTTGTTGCGTGCATCAACTGTATAATCCATCTGCAGAAGGCGGACAATAGAAGTGTTCTATCGCCCAAATTTGTAGTAACAGGTTGCAGCCCCTAAAGAAGTCATGCCCTCTAGAGACGGCGGATAATGACCCAAATACCTCGGAAAGGATCATGTGTGCCAAGGTGAGACTCTGTGGCTCCGCAAAGATAATCATTACTATCGGCAGAATATTGATGTCAACACCGCGATATCTCATTGGGAACGATCGTTCCCAAGAAAGCCAAGATGAAAACCCTCGGCCGCATATGCACCCATTGTCTGCGGGTACAAATAAACTCATTTTGATACTCATCATAACAATCCAAACGGTCATACCTTTTGAAAAGGTAATTCAGCTTTACCTTCCCGTCCTCCATATTCTATACCGATGAAAAGATATCCAACCCTAAAAGCCTTAGGAAATCCTCTTTTCTCACGAATGATGGGAGCACCGGAAGCTTCTCTCTAAGCGACAGCTCAGCGAAGTCACTAACTTCCTCCAGGATAGGGGTGATTTCGAAATCCAAAAACCTGAAGGTCACTATGGTCGGGTCCCAAAATTCCATCAATAGCGAAATGAGGGTTTTATTGACAAAAGGGTGGTTTCCAGTTT
This sequence comes from Capsicum annuum, assembly GCF_002878395.1. Classification (NCBI taxonomy): domain Eukaryota; kingdom Viridiplantae; phylum Streptophyta; class Magnoliopsida; order Solanales; family Solanaceae; genus Capsicum; species Capsicum annuum. Next base: position 113,439,584 of record NC_061112.1, on the reverse strand, counting down.
TGGGTGAACAGACGCAAGCCACATACAAATTTGTGTTCCTTATTTTTTTGAAAACACTACTTGTTGCTACTTTATCACTTGCATTTTCCTATAGTGTCTTTGGTCGTACACAATTCACACACTGTGGTTCACACAAGGTGTCTTACACTCCTCCAAACCTTCTTTGGATTCTTTAATTTCAGAGTCGGTGCAATTAGGTTAGTGCGCCTTCTCGCAGCTATTTAGTCCTACTCTCAAACATTTACGAAAAAATCTTACTCTAGAAATAGGTCATTTTGCATACACCTTAGGCGAGCTGTTCCAAGGCATCGTCATCGCAATTAGAAAACCACCCCTTTGTCAAAGGTTACAAACCTAACGACATGTTTTTATGTGAAGATTTGTGTGAACGGTCCAAACTAAAACACACGATAGATTTGGGATGGATTCATACCCTTTCATTTTCCTTTCAGATAAATATTAATCCAAATCTACCGAACATCCAAATGGTCATCTCAGCCCCTGACAGCCTGCGGAACTAGTGGAGAAATATTTGTGTGGCGCATTGTGCGGAGGTTCGAGAACACTTAAGTGCTCTGTTATTGCTAATGAGGGTCCGAGCCAATAAAACCCTCATTACGCTATTAATGGAATTTTGGGACCCGACCACGGTGACCTTCACGTTTTTGGATTTCGAAATCACCCCTACCCTGGAGGAAGTTAGTGACTTCACTGAGCTGCCGCTTAGAGGGAAGCTGGCGGTGCTCCCATCATCCGTGAGAAAAGAGGATTTCCTAAGGCTTTTAGGGTTGGATATCGTTTCATCGCTAAGGAACGTGGAGGACGGGAAGGTAAAGTTGGATTACCTTTTCAAAACGTATGGTTGTCTGGAGAGTTATGATGAGTATCAGAATGAGTTTGTTTGTACCCGCAGACAATGGGTGCATATGCGACCGAGGGTCTTCGTCTTGGCTTTCTTGAGAACCATGATCTTCCCAATGAGAGATCGTTATGTTGACACCAATATTCTGCCGATAGTAATGGATATCTTCGCGGAGCCATAGAGACACCTTGGTACACGTGATCCTTGTCGAGGTATTTGGGTCATTATCCGGCTGCTCTAGAGGGCATTTCTTTGGGGGCTGCAACCTATTACTACAAATTTGGGCAACAGAAAACTTCTATCGTCCACCTTCCGCAGATGGATTATACAGTCGATACACGCAACAAAATTCAAAGCCACGAAAATCGTTTAAGGTATTGGATTGAGCCGACCGGAGAAAAAGAGTAGCGCAGGTTTTTGATCAATCTTACCGGGAATGCCATCAAATGGAAGTATTCTTGGATGGCAGGGATTACTACAAATTTGGGCAACAGAAAACTTCTATCGTCCACCTTCCGCAGATGGATTATACAGTCGATACACGCAACAAAATTCAAAGCCACGAAAATCGTTTAAGGTATTGGATTGAGCCGACCGGAGAAAAAGAGTAGCGCAGGTTTTTGATCAATCTTACCGGGAATGCCATCAAATGGAAGTATTCTTGGATGGCAGGGTTGGCCTTCGTTCGGACCGGGCATTTATACTTTATTAAATTGATTGGGCTACGAGACATCCAACCGTATGCGCCTCTGCGAGTCCTCAGACAGTTTGGTGTCATCCAGGATATCCCGCTTTGGTCAGTCATGGTACTACATGAGGACAATTATGGTTCCCTGATTCCGAAGCACGAGTGATGAACTTGCAGACAAAATGAGACTACATGGTTATGTTGAACATGGAAGGACAAAAGTGGTGCACGCCAGAGTATTATGCGTGGCACACCACCGTGAGCCATATAGCTCAACCAAGTGCGGATGAGTTTTGAGGATTAACAGACACTCAATGGGTTAAATGGGTCAAGGATGAGGTGCTTCCCCGCATATATCTCACCACACACATGTATGATCAAATAGTCCCAGGATCAGTCGATTACCAGATTCCAGTGATTAAGGAGGATCCTAAGGAAGACCCAAAGGAATGGATGGAAGAAGACCCCAGGAAGGCTCAGAAATTGGTTCCAACAATTATGATCCCGAAAATACAGGAGCGATGGATATAGACTTAGCACCTGAGCATGACCCCGATGGATCGCCAGAATACCACCCAAGATCATATTTTTATGCGGGTAGAGATGAGGATGATGATGTTACTTGGCCCTAGATTTCCTTTTCTTGTTTGTATTTTACACATTCCCTAAAAAGCCGCATGGCCAACCCCATTGTATGTCCTTGCGGACATTCATGTACTTTCTTTCTAAGCTTTCATTGTTATATTTTGACATAACCTCTTGAAGCCCTTTGTTTAATGAAAGTCTTATTTATTCTCAAATCCAAATGTGTTTAAATGAATCGTTTATCATCCAACTGATTGCAATGTAGGTCTACCTCTGGAGAAAAGAGGTTCTATATTAGGACGCGTTTTTGGATGTCGCTAACTTGGCGTATATATGTGCTACATACTTGTTGAATTTTCGATATCTCCCAAACTAACATGGTTTTCCTTTTCTTTTTCTTTTTTCTCTTTTCGTTTATTAATCCCAAAAAAATAAAGTTGATTTGTATCAACTCGCAATCTGGCAGAATCCCAATACAACCTTCGGTCCAAAGGCAAAATGACTAACAAGGACAAGGCCGCAATGATACTAGTGGATGACGCCGAAAGCTCTCAAAAGTTGTCAGACAAGCAGAACGGTAAACAGATGGCTAACATGGCACAAGAAATCGAAATACCGAAAGAAGAACCACATCAAGTTCGGGATTTGACCAAGCTGACAGTGGCTACCTTTTTCGCTCAATTCCAGGCTTCAAATGTTGAATCACCCCTAGTTGTTCTCGCTAACCCAACAAATCCATCTTCATATGCTCAAGCCCCACTTGCTTCTTAACCCACCTTCAGGGCTGCACCTAACTTTTCATTTCCTACTCAGAACTTTACCATTCCGGTTCATCCAACAATGCAGCACATACCTGAGGCACACGGCGCCTACGAGAAACCTGTGCCACCGGTATATGCTACTGAGGCTCCTACTTTCACAACATCTGCAGCTGTTAAAGTTCCATATGAGGTTGATCGGTATGCGGGATTAGGGAAGGATTTCCAATCGAATGAGCAACGGTCGATAGAATCTTAGCTTGATAGTCTAAAAAGGGCATTTAGAAATATGCAAGTCGCCAGAGGAACTGAAAGCTTGGACTATAATAACTTGTGCATTCACCTAGACATCGACATGCCAGTTGGGTACAAACCACCGAAGTTTGATGTGTTTAATGGAAAAGGTGACCCACACGTACATCTACGGGCCTATTGCGACAAGTTGGTCGGCGTAGGAAGGAATGAGAAGTTTGAGGTGATTATTCAATTTTGATGGATTTGTTTGAGTCACAAAGAGGAGGTAGGCAGGAGGAGGAGAGAAAACATTAAAGGGCACATACTAAGGTAAGAAGTACTCTGGGGCTCTTTGACTAAAAGCATTATCCTACGAGAATACCAGGAGAGCTAATAAGGAAATCAATATGAAGATTAATCAGAAAAATTGACCCCTAACACGCATTGGTATTCACAATATTATGAAACACAATAATCTACATTGAGCGTTGTTGCGTCTATAGTAACTGTTGGACTACTATGTAAAAGTTTAAGCAATGCCGGCTTAAGGGGGAAGCGGCTAAAGCCATGGCTTTAGCCCCCCCCCCCCCCCAAATTAAAGGCCCCAGCCCATATTTTCATTGGTATTTAATATTATACATTATATATATTATAAGATAAGCATCATTTTTTAAATTAAAAAAAACAAGATTTATGCTCGTCTTTTATGTATTTAATAGATTTTATTTAGAAACCAATATATGTTACACAAATAAACACTTCATCTGTCTCAATTTATGTGTCATTTTTCGCTTTCCCACAGTTAATTTGACTATTTTTTGAAACTAAATAAGATTAGATCAATAGATATTCACTATATAATAATACTACTGACAAATGAATAGTCAATATACGTACAAAATTGCCCGTATATCATCACTACACAACAAAAAGGAAAGAGATCAAATAAACATAATATATAATTTTATTAATTAAATTTAAGGGCTCTTGTTAAAGTTGGTTTTAGGCCGTAAATTCCGTTGAGCCGCCCCTAAGTTTAGGAAATGCCATTAGAATAACCACATGGTGGGTTTGTGATAGAGGACACACACTAAAAGAACAATAAAAGAAAGAAACAAATATAGCAAAATAGAATAGTGGAGCAATGCTTTGAATTTTTGAGTGGCACAAGCAACCGTGAATCTTAAAGCAATTTCTAGTGACTTGGGAGAAAAACTTAGCATTTGATTCTTTTCCTTCTACGATCCTTGTGATTATCATACAGACTAGTCATAATATAAACAAAAGACAGGCACTTAAGACTACTTAAAGATTTTTCTAGGTAAAATCTAAGGATGATTTCCTACTCCATAAATCAGCCATTGGTTCCTTCTACCACAATCATATCATTGTTCAACCAATTTATTATGTTAGGAACGGCCGAAAACACACAACAGAAGTAAGAAACTGCTTTCTTAAAAACTATATGATTCCCCCGAACCGAAAGAAATGAAAGAAAAGCTATGAATGATACAGCCAAACATACCGTTCTGATATAGGGCTGCTGGAAGATCCAACCTAGAACAGGTATCTTTTGCAGAAAAACTGCCAATGTTGGCCAGAAACCACTGCCCAAAACTATACATCAGCACCCAATTGCAACTAAAGGATTATTAAGGCAGCTAAGGAACCATGTAACAATTTACCTGAAAAGTACAACAAATCCATATGCCTCAAGAATCATACCCAATATAGGCCAACCAATAATAACCAACAAAAAGCCAAGACCAAATGCTATTGTTCCCTGTGCAAAAAAAGGAAAGATACACATTTTAAATAACATAAATACAAATGATGTAACACTAAACCAACAGCTCTAGAGAGAAAGGAGGAATTGTTGAGGTGAACGGGGAAGGAAAGAAAGCCCAAAAGCAACTAAACCTTGAAATTACTACGTTTACTGAAGAACTGCAGTGATGACTTGAGACCAATGGTCAGTGCCACACCCGAGAAGAAGAGGATCTGATTCAGTTAAATAACATTATGTCAACTGGCAGGCAGGAGTCGGAAAACAAAGGGGTAAATAACAAGGTCAGAGAAAACATATGAGTTATGATATGTAATGATAATGGAAAGACAATGTACTTACATTTCCCATGGCAATTAGTCCCTTGTCAAAGAAAAATATGATCCCCAAGAATGAGAAAAACACACCAAATCCCGTCAATCCTAGCCCTATCTCTGTTTCAACAAGCAGCCCAAGCTTAGCAGACATAACGTAATCCTACCATCTCAATAGCTAGGTCTTAATTAAGGAGAGCAAATAACGTATTGGTAAAACAATGACAGAACGCAGACACCTGCACCTCGAAAAAAAGAGATTGTTTCGCTCCAATTGATTGGAACACTAAGCTACAAGCATAACATGCAATTTCTAAAGTAGTTTACGACAATTAGGTCAAACTAGTTGTTACAACATGAAATTCCCAAATCAGTTGACCACAGTTAAGTAATAACAACTTAGGTCCAACGGACTTACTTTTGCGGTCATTCATTTCGAAGGACAACATTTTCGCAGCTTCAATTCAATCCAAACACAATTGAACCCTACAACACAGAAATCCATCATAAATACAATCAATTCTCACTCATAAACAAAGAAAGCACATATGCCACATAGACAAAATGAACTCACACTACAATAAACACAAAGCAAAACTCAAAATCAAACAAGTTACTAGAAACAGATAGAAATATAAAATTCAATCTAAAATTTCATAAATTTACAAACTCACTGGTCGATTAGGGATCATTTTATCAATAATATACATGTTAAATTACACACCTAATTCAGCGAACCAGTATGTAGGTGAAATCTACAAAGCTATTGCATAGGGTTTTCCACTCGATTTGATCGAAATTTATACGAATAATAATGAAAAATACAAGTAGATTTTTATTGAATTAACACGAGGAATATTAGTATATGAAAGTGAGGTCAATTGAAGTTAGGGTTTGTAAATTATGGTACAGTAAATCATATTCAGCTAAGCTTCATTCCTAAAAGATTCAAACACAAAATACAGAGATTATTTTACCAACGAACCTGAGAAATGAAGAAACAAAAGTGAACTTTGCACAACTTTTTAAAAAGATAAATGATTTTTGGAAAGGATGAATTACTAATTTAGATGTCAGATAAAAAATGAAATGATGGAAATTACTTTTCTTAAAAAAATAAATGTTGTTATTTTATTCATTTACTAGTAAAATTGTTCACGCTTAGCGCAATTACTAATGACTAAAAATATTTAATAATTTTATTAAATATAATATAGATAAAAGAGGTATTTACAAAACATATATATACACATGTATGAGAAAAGACAGCTTTTCTCCTGAACTATACTCTCAACTCACTTTAACACTTAAACTTTAATTTTCATTTATTTACCTTCTTTGACATCTTTAAATTGTATTATTTTCACCCCTCAAACTGACGTAAAATTAAAAAAAAATGCATTCTTTAATTTAAAAATAGATATGGCCTCACTTTTTAATATATATATATATTAATAAAAATTTTTTATAAAAACCCACTTTCTTCATACTCCCACCCCCATTTCCTTTTTTCTTCTTCTACCCCCACCCCACCATAATTTTTTCTCTCCAAACTCGCCACCACCAGCCCCCCTCCTCCTTCAACCACCAATTTCACCACCACCACCACTACCACCACCAGCCCCAACCCCCTCCAAACTCCCAATTTTTTCTCGTTCAATTACCAAATTTTTCACCCCCTACCTTCAATTTCTCCTTCTTAAACTCACTTAAGATCATTAGAAAATAATTGAATTTCTAAAAGTAAAAATTATCTTCATGAATTTGAAAATTTAAAATAAAATTGAAATTGAAGAAAAGTTATTAGCGGCGGTGTTAATGGTGATGGTGGTGTTAATGGTGTGCATATATTCTTTTGTGAATTTATATTAATCGTTTTTCGGTGAGTTTTGTCGGAATATGTCGGAATGAAGAGTTTTGAATTGGGACATGGTGATGCTATTGCATTGTTGTTTCTTGAATTGGTGGTTTGATGAAGGAATAATTGATATATTTTTTTTGCTTACTGGACAACAACAATGGCTATAGGTAGTATGTTTTTAGTTTGAAGAAAATAGAAAATGGAGGAGAGGGGAGAGGTGGGGTGATTTGAAGAAGATAGAAAAATGGAGGAGAGGGGAGAGATGGAGTGGTTTGAAGAAGATAGAAAAAAGGGGGAAGTGGCTGCATTGCATGGTAGGGACAGGGGTGGTGGAGGTTGTGAAGAAGAAAGAAAATGAGAGGGGATGGGGGCTGCGTTGCAGGGCAGGGGCGGGGGTGGGTGGGGGGAATGAAGAAGAAAGAAAACGGGAGTGGGGGTGCCTTTTTTTATCATATATATATATATATATATATATATATATATATATATATATATATATATATATATATTAGTTTCATATAGAAAAATGTCTAATAAGTAGTTGGCAAGACTTCCCACAAAGTCATAAGTTAATACTTCGAACCAACAAAAATTATAAACTTGCTATAATAAAAATTTTGTATAAAATATAAATTAGAAGAAATAGTATCGAGAACGTATAGAAAGATAAATAATAGCATAATTAAAAGTAAAAAATACGAAATCAATGCACAATCATTTGAGATATTGTCGACATCCACTCCCACAAGCCGATCATCATTCAATACTCTCCATTTTGTTCTTGAAGTCAAACTCCAAGCATGAATATCATTAGTATCAAAATCATAACAACTTAAAAGACTAATCTCATCATTTTTAGAAAGTGTTGCTATCTTTTAATTAAGAAAAATAAAAATAAAATTTTACTATGTCCCTGTAGGACTATAATATGGAATATATTTTTTGATTTGTAACTCTTGTTTATCCATTCCTACCAAAATACTTATATATCATGAAATCTAAAATAAAATAAAATAAAATATCAATAATTTGTTAATAATTTGTTCATAACTATTTAAATTAACCAAAATTACATTATATTATTTATAATATATTAAAAATGTGAAGGCTCTTAGAAAAGTAATTCAAACTTTTTACCCTTCATTAAAACAAGGGAAAAGGCTCAAATATGCCACTGAACTATCAGAAATAACTCATTTATGTCATCCATTAAAAGTTGGGCTCATTCATGCCATCGCCATTACAAAACTGGCTCATCCATGCCATTATTTTTAACATCCGATTTTTAGAAAACAACTTTGCCACGTGGTAGCATATTAGAGGTCCACGCCTTTTTTTTTTATGCATTAAAAAGAATCCACCCAACTTTTTGATCTATTAAAAATTAGTTTGATCTATGCTTTTAAAATTTGAGATTATTTGTCTATTGCCCCATATCAATAATTTTTTTTTCCTTTTCTGGCTTTCACGTGTGACTTTGTTCACAATACGGATCAATAATATATCATCTCCCTTTGAACTAAGTTTTACTTGATTAATTACTGTTAATGAGTTAATTTTGAGATTATTTGTGTATCGCCTCATATCATCCGAGTATTTATAGTTTTCAAGCTCATCGACTTTTTTTGGGGTTGTATGCGGCTTAAAATTGTGGTCAAATATAGTAAATTGATCCATAGACAAGCAAAGACAATAAGACAATACGTCTCATGCCGTCACTCTATCATTCTCATACCCATCCTGCAAAAATTTCAGTACAGTGAGGTTGATATCAATTATTGTGCTAATTAATTACCATAAAATACTTTTAATATTATATGATATCATTCGCTTTGAACCAAATTGACATTTTTTTTCAAGAGACCTTAAATATCCGACATTTTATAAATAATTTCATTTCTTTTTTACTTTTCACGTGGGATATTGTTCTCTCAAACACTCATTATACTGCTCCCTTTCATCTTTTTTAATATGTCGTTTAATGTTTTGACACAATCATATATTAAGATAATTATTTGACAATCAACATTAATCATTGGAGGTAGAATATTTGGCTAAATTACAATTATGTTTTTCTTAAATTACAATTTGATTTAATGATATAGTTACATAAAAATTGGTGAGACGTCATAGTTTTATATCCTTCTATAATTAATTTTAAGTGGTCCAACTTAATTAGAAATTGAATAAAAACAATATATAAGTCATGCATGCAAGTTACAACTCACAAGTATGATGTATGTATTGTCTTTATCATTTCATTATATACTTAATTCAATGAATTGATTAATTCCAAAATTTTATTGTTCGTTTCTCTTTAATGAAATTAAATATCTAAGAAGAAAGAATAAAATGAAGATGACATGAAATTTGTCTAATATAGTCTAAGGCCAGTTGGCATATATAAAAACAAAAGTAAATCCAATATATTTTTGATAAGTTAGATAACACATGAGTATATATTTATGTGGGAGTATAAAATAATTAATATATATATATATATATGTTCATTGATATCTTCATATATATTTTTATGTTATTTTAAAAATTTTTAATGAAAATTTTGACTCTACTATTAACCTAATCGTTATACATCAAACTAATTTTTAATGGATCAAAAAATTGAGTGGATTCTTTTTAATGCATCAAAAAGTTTTTTTTAAAAAAAGTTTTTTTATTTATTTTTAAAAAATATTTTTTAAGAATGACATGGACCTCTAATATGCCGCCATGTGGCAAAGCTGTTTTCTAAAAAAGGACTGTTAAAAGTAATGGTATGGATGAGCCAGTTTTGTAACGACGATGGCATGAATGAGCCCAACTTTTAATGGATGACATAAATGAGTCATTTCTGATAGGTCAGTGGCATATTTGAGTTTTTTTCCTTAAAACAATCCCGCAATAGACAAAATTATCTTTTTTATATTTTTTAAATTATTAATTAATTATTTTCTTGATTAAAAAATAATATTAGTATAAGGTTCCTACAAGGAAAAGAAATTCTATGGTAACTCACATTTATTTTTCTAAAATAGTAAGAAAAAGGGAAAAATATGATAGTTTTTTTCTTCAAAAAAAATAAAATAAATCAACTACAAAATTCTTCGTATAATAATAACATTCAGAATCAAATATAATAGTATTTCTATGTGCCAATATTAAGGACACAAAAATCAAACTATTGATTATGTCCGAAATTTCTTGTATTATTAAAATACTATGGTGATATTTAGGATCAAACTAATTTCTTGTATAACTAAAATACTATATAATAATTTAGGACTAAATAACAGATTCAAATCATATCTAAGATAAAACTATTTTGAATATATACGGTGTAAATGTTATTCAGAAGAAATAAAACTCCTTGTTTTTCCTTAGTGCTTCTTCCTCTTCTTCATATTTTGTTACTTTTTTCTTAACTTCTATAATTTTCTCATAGAGAATTTCAAATTATTATTATCTGTTTTTGTTTGAGATATCCAATAGTTTCATTATTTTTGAGGTAGGATTCGTGATTCTTATTTATATATGTAGGTGCATTAAATATGGTATATATAGAGGTGACAAATTAAGGTAAAATGTTAAATTATTTTTAATTTATAAATTAAATTTTTTATAATGTCGCAGCTTTTTCTAATAATGTTGCATGTCCGTGATATATTTATTTTCAAAATTTTGTGCTTCTTTTTTTATACAGGTGTATCAGATATGAGGGTATAGAGTGGTCACAGACTATGATAAAAGGTTAAAAAAAATGATTTATGAATTATATTTTTTATAATGTCAGAATTTTTATTGAAAGTCTAAAAGCATTATGTCGGTCGTAGTTTTAGTCGCACTACTTTCATTTTTAGTGAATTTTTTATTTGTGCTGAAACAGTTTTAATTTTTTTTTAATCATTTGTTGGATACAAAATAAGATAACTCTTGACTTGCCCATGTGCACGTAGAGTCTGATGAAGGATTGCTCCCCAAAAAGAGATAAAAATCAATCAAAAACTTTACCTTATATAAAAAAAAATTACAATTGTATATTTTGGATCAAGCTTCAATGAACATTTTTTCTACTTTTCTTCGTCTTCTTCTACCACTTCGATATTTATTCGTATTTTTTATTTTAATTCAAGTCATCTTCTTGCATACGTCATCATCACAGTCTTTGTCTTTCTTTATTTCTTTTCATTAATAGCGTTAAATATTATATATAAATTATACGTTCTATAGAGTGGTGATAGATTGATTATATTGTATGGAACGGATATCACGTAATTTCAATTTATCGAACACATAAACTTTGATAGGAGATTATGGAAGACTCAGATTAAGATAAAAGGTGTGTTAGATAGTTAAGCTACCATTTTCTCGCTTATTTTTGTCACTATCAACATCAATAATCATATCATTAATAATTATGTGATAACAATCATGTTTTTCATATCCAACTATTAATAAAATTAAACTCATTAAATTGAGGTACACGCGCGGAGCGCGAACACCTAAACTAGTATATTACAAAAACTTTTCATCTTCTATACTTTATTTACATTCTTATTAAATATTATATATAAGTCATAACTATAAAATTACTCCAAAAAATCAAAAGTTATTTTGATTTAGCATCATTTCTTATGTAGCATCTTTCTATCATAGAATTGAGAAGAAAATTGAAGAAATATTCAACTATGTTAGTATCTTTTTGTGTCTCATATTTATGATCAAAATTTAATATATATTAATTAAAAATTAAAACATATATTTCAAATATGTTAGTATTTTTTCGTGTTCCATATTTATGATCAAAACTTAATATATATTAATTAAAAATTGAAACATATTTCTATCTAAGATTATCATGATCTCATCATAAACTTCGATCAATTAACATTTTCTTCAATTTCCTTAATTTCACCCTATTATATTTTTGATATTCTAAAATATTATTGCAACGTAAATTACTTGTTCAATAACCCAATCTTCAAAATCTTCTAGCAAAATTCTCTCTCCCCTTCCTTTGAGTTAGATTATTAAACTATCTAATCAAAATCTTAAAAAGAGATAGAAAATATGTATTTAAAATTTTATGAGTAATTTCTTTTTTTTACAAACTTGAAAATAAAACACCAAAAAGAAAAAGGTATATTTACTTGCCTTAAGAATTGCTTGAGAGAGAGGAGAGCCAACTTTTATGATCAAACTTGTATATTTCAAAATGAAAGATGTCTTGTGTACAAGTCTCATCTCAAATTTACTTTTCAGGAAAAAATTTATTATCAATTAGATAAACTTAGACTAGTTAATTATTTTATCCAATTTTTTAAATTTCATCACATTATACTCCTATATTCTACATATTACAAAATATCTCAAAAATATCAATTAAGATTTTATGAGTGTAATAAATTTTTCTTATAAAATTTAAATAAAAAACACAAGAAAAAAACATTTGCTTACCTTGAAAATTGCTTATGAGAATCACATAAGTGTTGAGCATAAATCTGTAACAAAAAATAAGAATGAACATTATAGTCTTAATTCTTCATGGAAGATTTATTATGGGAGAATACTCACAAAAATACCTGAAGTTTGACCGGATTACCAGTTGAGCATATTGAATTTTGCGGGGGTCCTATTACCTCCCCCCAAAACTTTTTTTTTTTTTATTTTTTTTTGTATTTTAATAGCATATATCTGCCACTTGGACTATTGCATATAAGTCACGCGCATTGAGCGCGTGAAAAATATTAAAAACATTATAAACTCTTTTTTTTTCAAACAACCCCTTAATTTTCATTATAAACCTTTATTTTATTTTATTTTCCATTAAAATACTTACATATACTCATCATATACACATACTCCACCTACAGTAAAGAAAGTGACCAAAGCTTCAATTCCATAATCCTTCAATTCGATAATCATATATATACTCACAGTATCTTTGGTCTATTACTCACACTCCACGTGTAGTGAAGACACTGTGTTGTTGATGTAATTGAAATTGAAATTGATGGGCATTTTTTTAATTTTTTTTTAAATTGGGTCAAATTGATGTAATTGAATTTGGTGTATTGAAGATGACCCATTTGGAGGGTGTGTGTGATGAAATTGTGTTTAATTTCAATTCAACAATAGAACAATTATGGTGAATAAAATAATATGAATTGGATGTGTTTGGTGATATTGTTCGGATCAGAACTTGACAATTTTCAGTCCATTTTGATCTTTTTATCACTGTTTTTGGCCTTCTAGATCTACCTCTCTTGGATTTTTTTTTTTGTGTAGACCCCACGTCTGTGTGTGTATGTTGTGTTTTTTACGAGTGAATTTTTTGTGTGTGTGCATTTTCTGGTGAGGTGAGTGTTTTCCAATGATGTGTGTGTATCTGGGTATGTGTTGTATGATCTCTGTGACTGTGTGTGTATGTTTTGTGAGGTTTTCGAGAAGATGACCCATTTGGGGGTGTGTGTGATGAAATTGTGTTTAATTTCAATTCAATAATGGATCAACCACGATAAATAAAATAATATGAACTAATTATAAGCCAAATTTCAAGAATTAAAAATCAAGATTTTGGTGAAAAATCAAGATTTTTGTGATTACCAGTGTTTTGGAATTATTTGTAGTATTACTAGTGTTGTTTGTAGGAGGAATATGATTGTAATGGTGAAAATGATGAAAATGGATAAGAAAGGGTGTGTGTATCACACCTCCCAACGTACTTTCGTGGGTATTATCCCATTTATTATTATGAAAAGTAACCCTTTTGCTCCTTTGATTTAGGTTATTAAATTATTTAATCACAATATAGAAAGAAATTTTTATTAAGATTTTATGAGTGTAATAAGTTTTTCTTACAAAATATAAATAAAAAATAGGAAAAATTTCAGAAATAGCAACTGTAGAGCCATAATTAAAATTTTTATAGCAACAGTTTCAAAATTATGAAAAATAGCAATATGTATTTTGTATTTTAATAAAAGGTTGCTATAAAAATACATATACAAATATGTTCCTTATTAAACTCTAATCAGTTAGAGCAAATTATGGGATTAAACTGTTTCTTATTTTAAGCAACATTCAATTAACAGATACCTTTACCATTAATGACTCTTTTTTTTTTTACTTTAAGCGTTAATAAACAATTTGAAATTCAAAATTCGGTTTCCATATACATCTGGTAAAAGCATTTAAAAAAAATTGAGAGATTGAAATATCATTGATGAACTCTGTATTTTATGAAGAATATTTGAATAATCAACCCAACGATTACAGGTATGGTTAAATAAACTTTTTAGATCATGTTAATGGAATTGCGAAAATAATTTGAAAGTTAATAACAATATGTGTTAATGATCATGAAGCTGAAAATTTTATATATTGTATTCTGAATTTTATAAGTTGTGGGTGAATTTTTTATTTTCTACTTTTTTTCTCAAACATCAAAGATTTTGTTTTAGTCATTTATGTATGAAACTAAACTAAACTAAATAATTTTTCGTGAAATTTTTTTTTGTTTGTGTATATACAAATTATTAATTGTATGCAGTACATATTATATAATTTAATTTATATTTAATATTTTGTAGTGTTCTGGATCTTAACGATAGGAAACATACCTGTTCTCATTAAACATACTGGTAGTATGAACAACATTGAACAACAATATGAAGATTACATCACTGATGCAACATTGTTAAGTATTCAAATTGAATATCAGTTAACAAATATTGAAGGTAAAATACGTATACATAATGACATGGGTTTGAAAGTCTACATTATGCAGAAAAGGGATGTAAAAGCAATGAGTGCTTTGCCCTTGTACATAAGTATTTCAGAAAATAATAGTTTCAATGAATTCGTTAGTTCATCAATATGTAACGCTGCAAGTATGAATCTATCTATCACTGTGCGTAACGTTGTGAATACAAGTACTGAAAGAGCATTGATAGTTACTAATTCAGATGAATGCTTAGATGTATTGGATATTGACGCAACTAAAGTAATTATCTCGGACCCACATCACAAACATATTGAGGTTGAACAAGTTTATATCTCGAAAAGGGTGTTAAAATCTGTCATGAAGGATTACACGATTCGAGAGAAGTTTCAATCACGATCTGTTAGATCAAGTAAAACCTGGTAAGTTTGTCATGTATGTAAAATCTGTTGTTTTTTTCTTGTTAAATTTTATTACAGCATATGTATTTAAAAAATACATATAGATTATTTTTTTTTACATGTTGTAAATTACATTACATCATTTTTTTTTTTTGCAGTTACACATTAATATCAAACCATGTAATTGTAATTTTTTATTTCGTGCATCTGATATCAACAAATCAGGAATTTTTTGTGTTAGAGAATTCTTACCCGAACACAT
This sequence comes from Capsicum annuum, assembly GCF_002878395.1. Taxonomy (NCBI): domain Eukaryota; kingdom Viridiplantae; phylum Streptophyta; class Magnoliopsida; order Solanales; family Solanaceae; genus Capsicum; species Capsicum annuum. Next base: position 113,424,113 of record NC_061112.1, on the reverse strand, counting down.
ATGTTCGATAAAGGATAAGATTTATCCTAAGTTTCATGCTACTAGTAAATTGATTGGAGGTATGGTGAAACAAAAGTTTAAAAATCACAAAAGAAAGTACAGCACGACTGAAATCAGAAGTGACATGAAGGAAGACCTTGGTATGGATTTGACGTATATTATATGTTGGCGAGCTAAGGAACAAGCACTTGAAGATTTGAGAGTTAAACCTTCGGCATCATACGGAAAACTACCTGCATACATTCATGTTTTGAACACTACTTATCCAGGTTCACATATACGAATGAAAAAGCATGAAGATAATGAGTTTTTGTATATTTTTATCGCACTAACTACATTCATACAAGGGTTCGATCACTGTAGACCTATGATAGTTGTTGATGCAAGTTATCTTAGAGGACTGTACAACGGCACATTTGTAGCTGCATGTACCATGGATGGAGCCGGTAAGCTATTCTCGAAATGTATTTGACTCTATGAATAGATGTATATGTTAATAATATATATATATATATACATATATATATATATATATATGCAGCATATTTATATTTGTACTATCTATTTGTTATGTTTTAGATATATGAATTTATATTAAAGTTGTGAATTATGTTTATGAAATAAATTTCATTCACATAATTGGTAAGTTATACATTTTTATAGAGTACTTATTTAATTTTTTTGTGGATGTTGATTGGGAGCAGGATATAGTTTCAAATATATTCATATGTATTATAGGTTTTAGTTATGTTTATGTTTTAAATTCCAGTTAAATTTGTTCCCAGATGTATGTATTTGAAAAATGCATATGATTTTTTTAATGTCTGTATATATCGTACTTTTAATGTATTTGTTCCATGTTTAGGCCATATATTTTCATTGGCATATAGAATAGTAGATTCTGAAAATGATGTATCCTGGATATGGTTCTTTCAAAATCTAAAGGAAGCATACGGTGAAAGAGAACATATGTGTGTAGTTTCCGATCGTAACCCAAGCATTATAAAAGCTATTGCTGGAGTATACAATAATGTACCACATTACGCTTGTATGTGGCATCTATGGCGTAATGTGAAAAAAAAATTAGGAAGTCACATGATGCATTGTTTGAAATCTTCAATACCATGGCGAAATCATACTCAAAGTCTGAATTTCATAATTTAATGGAGAAAGTGGAGGTAGTTGATGTTAGGGTGAAGAATTACTTGGAGTTGGCGGGATACGATAAGTGGACTAGGTCATATGCAACAGTTCATAGGGGATGGACCTTAACATCAAATATTGCAGAGTCAATTAATGTTGCACTGGTATCAGCTAGAGAACTTCCAATATATGATTTTTAGAGGAAGTTAGATTGATGTTTGGTAGAGGAAACTGTGAAAACAGACAGGAGGCATTGTACACACGCACGGATCTTATTGGAAAATTTCAAGCAATTCTCCAACAGAATGAAGCAGAATGTACATGTATGAAGGTATGATAAAATAGATATAATCGTTTAATGTTATATCTTCTTGAATTTTTATATGTTGCATGAAACATATCTTAATATAAAAATTATTAAAATTATAACAAATCTATGTGTTGTAATGAAAAAAATATGTATATATTCTTTAGACATATTAATATGCATTTGCTGCTTTGAAAAAAAAATACATTTGCTAATCTGTAGCAAATTTTAATGTAATATTTTTTTTTATATAATATTTTTTATGTATTAATATTTTCAGGTTATACCAGTGTCAGAGTACGTCTATACTGTTCACGATAAGGAGAAACATTTTATAGTTTGTCTAAAGGAAAAAAATGTTCTTGTCATGCATTCCAATTGGATGAGATACCATGTGTGCATGCTTATGCCGTACTTGATAGAAAGAATCTTGAAAAAGGACCATATTGCTCTAATCTATACAAGCTAAAAATTGTACTGAGAATGTATGATCTTCCTGTATATCCTTTACCACATAAAGATGACTGAGTGATACCTCAGGAAATTTTAGACGAAGTAGTTTTGCCCCCAAAATACAAACGCCCCCCTAGAAGACCTGCAAAGAAGGAGCGCGGTAAATCAGGAGAGGTTATGTTTGGAAAAAAAAGCAAAAATTGTTGTAGTTCATGCGGACAAAAAGGTCACAATAGGCGTTCATGTAGGAAATACAACAAATGATACATTTTATCATGTCTTTAGTGAAAATTCAGTTGCTTTATTATTCTATTTTTTTTTTTGAATTGTTTTATTTTGAATTTTGAACTTTTTATCGATATTGATAATTTGATAGTGTTCAGATGTTGCACTTTTATGAAGTTGAACTTGTTAATTTGTTATAGTTCAAATGTTTAATTTTATATTATATATGTATATATATACATATATTTTTTGCACTAAAAATATGTTTGAATATGGAATAATAGGAGCCATTGTTATTTTGAAGAATAAATATGTTTACATTAGACGTAAATGGAAATACAATCTGAAACGAACATTAGTATTAACCATAATGTGTATCTTTCAAAAAATACAAATTGAAATCTGAATAATACATATGGCTGAATGTGTATTAAGTAGAAACGTGTATATGGAAATCAAATAAAAATACATATGTATTATAAACGATTATGTTCAGTTGAATGGTATATGTATTTTAAATATACATTTACTCACTGAAATTTTAAAATTTATGTTAATAAAATACATTTGTTAACTGGAATGACATATTTATGAGTAATACGTATTTTACAAATACATATATTTATTGTCATGGTGATATATATTTTTAAAATATATATCTTCACTGTAATGGTAATATGTATTTTGAAAATACATATCTTCACTGTAATGGTGATATGTTGACTTCAGAATTGATTCGGTAACTGTATGTTCATGTAATGTTAAAAATATAAATGTTAAGTGGAATAAGCATATATATGTTAAAAATACATAATTTCACTGGAATAAGCATATTTATTATTTCAAATATGCACATAGACATATACTAACCATGAAAAACTGGAAATTAGACGATTAAAAATCAAAAAGTTAACAATAAAGGAACATTAACATGTCATCTTTGACCATTAAAGTAACATATGAATCCCATAATCTATTCAAAAAAAAAAATATCCACCTAATCTTAAATGTTGTTAACTTCAACAAAATAAAATACAAATCAAATATCTACCACTTCAGTGCCTTCTGTTAATTTAGTGATCTAAAGAGGCCTCATTGGTGCTTCATCGTCACTTTGTGCCTTTGCGTTTGCTTTCCTAGTACTATAATCCCACAACAGTGAAGCATATCTTATGCGAATTAGATCTGGGTCAAAGTCAATACATGGAACAACTTCACCAAAAGTAAGACACTCGGCATACGTAATCATATATAAACCACAATCCCTGCAAAGACATACATTAATAAGTAAGAAGTTGTTACAACCTTAATGCATATGTATATATACAAGTAATATGCATACTAATTAAGTACAACCTGCCACTTGGTTGTTGAGGCACATTCTCCACAATTGAAACACCAAACGAATCCATCTTATCATTCAATTTGTAATTAGGATGATTGACGATGTCAATACTCTTATTCTCGTAGAATTTACATTCAATGAGACATATAGGTATAACCTTAGTTAACTTTTCAATTTCAATAAGCACTGCCGCATCATGACCAGCAGCTGACAAAGAATCATATACATATATACACCTATGATTGAAAGATATAACTGCAAGAACCCAATGATGTTTTGCCTTTACGTGAACAGGAATGAACATATGATTAACCGTATGCCATGGCATTGTAGCATGCATGCGGAATCCACTTACATACTCATTCAGATGATATTTCTTTCCACCAGCATTAAGAGTTGCATCATCCAATTTATGCATATCAAACACAGTTGTAACAATGTTCATGAAATTGCAGTCTACAGTGCTGAACTTATATGAGATATTGGGATCATACTTGGACTTCTTTCGCAGATAGTACAAGCATACATCAATTTGCTGCATTATAAATAAATTTCATACTTAGTATTAAATAAACAAATTAAAAAAAAATCAAACCTTACATATGAAAATATCATGTACAAATCTTCATATAACATACTTCATATGTATTTACAATATACATTTTCAACTATAACAAAATAATCGATTAAATTATTCATATTTAACACTGAACTAATATATATTCCAATATACAAATCAATGTAATAATACATCACTTACCTTATCTGACCACGTTTGGCTAGGAGTACCCATAACGTAGAACCAATTCTTATTTTCAACAGATAAAATTTCAAAGTTGATAACTGGTATTTTTGCCTTTCCCTTCAAATAATGTTCTTCTTTGTTGTTCCTGTTTATTCATTATACATATTAGTCTGTAATTTACATAATCTTAATTTACAAAAGTTAGTACTATTAAGTTGTATTCTGTATACCTCTTCGAATGATATTTAAGAAGATCCAATGAAAGTCACGTCATGAACTTGTTGGTGATTTTAGTGTCTTCTATCGCATTAACTGGATTAGATGTGAAGGGATGCTTCTGATCGAATGTTCTCCATTGCTCTTCCGTGCTTACTTTATTATTAAGTTATGCAATTAATTATGTATATATAATCAATTACATAAGATAATGCAGTATTATAAGAAACAATAAGTATACTGCTGAAACAAAAGTTAAATCATGTCTGAAAACTACAACAAATGTATTTCTGAAATACATATGAATAAATGCAGAGTAAAAATGTCTAAACTATCCAACTTCAAAATGAAAAAAATTATTCTTCAAAATATAACCATATCTCATTAAAAACATTTACTGTTGTTCCAAAAATACAACTGAACAACAAAAACCAAATTCATACTTCACTATCCATTAGGAAAAAAATATAAAGTAAACAAATTTGTTAACTGAAAAAATTATGTTAAGAGTACTAAACATCTGCTGAACCAAATTTCATTGTGAATGGTGACTCATTGTATCTAGATGGTCACCTAATCCTTGAAACATGCATTGGCGTTTGTTGTGCTTTATTTGTCGATGGATGTATAATTATACTTCGTTCAAGATTGACATACGCATTAAGATTGGGAAGAAGCTCATCCAGAAGAGTTCTGAGAGTCAGACAAATGTTGATCAACATTGCTTTCAACATTTACTCCCGCAGGAATGTGGACTGCACTTTTATATTGCTGATCTAACTTTGAATTATCCACATCATTAACCTCTGACTCATGTTCCGCTGGTGTATTTACATTCATCTCGATCGCACCTTCTTTGTTCTGTATAAATTTTATAAAGATGTAGTTAGATTGCATTATTCAAAAAATTAAAAATAGAAATCAATGCACGTATTGTAGATACCTTGAACTCATCTTCAACTTCAACATTGGCTTTTGTTATGGAGTCAAGATCAATGCTTCTAAGGACGTCATCTGGAAATGTGAGTTGAGATTCTGATATTTGTGCTTCACTAATACTTTCGTCAACTGATTTTGTGATCTACACATGTTCATACAAATTAAATAAAATAATATTTATGAAGAACTAAAAAACTATCCAATATGTATTCAGCATACCGGAGCGACACAAACATCTCTTGCTTCATGAACATCTATATCAGTTTTTTCCTTTAAAACATGAAACAATAAAAAATTAAAATAAGTATTATTGATCAATATAACTATACCTAACCAAAAAAAAAATCTCTACCAGAACAATGTCATTATCCTCATTGTACCCATCAATCTCATTATACACATCATTCATACTGTTGCTTTGATATCCTGCCATCTCTTCGACAACCTGTTTTAATATTATTTTTTATAATGATAAATTAGAATTGTATATATAAAATTAGTTGAATATAAATGTACGGAATTTACTTTCCAATGTGCCTTCAGGATTCTTATTAAACTCATGAACAAACTTTGTAGTCGCTTGATGGGTGTACTCTTAACATTTTCATCCGCTGGTGGCTGATCAGATTCGCTGCCTTTTGCTTGTTTCTTTGCGTTTAAAACATGAAAATATAAATAAAAAAAATTAATAAATAACAACTTAGTTGTAAAAAAATACATATGCTGTAAATGTATATATGTTGTACCTTATTTTCATTGATTGCATTCATCATCTGATCAAACCTGGAAGACACTAGGCCATGGACATCATTAAAATCTTGCCATACCTGAATTATAAAAAAAATAATTAGAAATGAAAAAAATAAATTAATCAAAAGCTTAAAGAAAAATTACCTTTTCACAAAACTTATCAAAGGCTTTCTTCGAGACAACACCGTCTTTATCTTCAGAACTGAACGAAGACGGAGCAGGTGACTGAACCGAAATAGATTTTTAACTGTCAGGCCGATTTTTGTCTTTCCTATTTCCACGAAGCGTAACTTTTGTTTGAGTTGGCTTGTGAATTGGAGTCCTGACAAAAGGCAACTTTGTAGCACGGGGTAGAGAGGTCCTTTTTGATATCAGCTCATCTACACCTTTAGGATGTGGCTTCATTTTTTTCTTTACAGGTGAAGCTGAGAAATCGCCATGATGTTTTTTTCTTTGTGGTAAACTGATTTTGTCTTTGTGGAGGATCCTGAAAATCATCACCCGAATCAATGTCATCTTCATTATGACTAGCAGATCCAGGAACAAGCTTCTTTGGTATATGAAAAGCTGAAATCTCTTTTCTTGTTGGCTCGATATTCTTAAAAACAACCTACAATTTAAATAACATAATGAAAATAATAATTTAGATGGTAAAATTAATTACATTATAAATTAGTTAACCATGATCCAAACCCAATAATGAATATACACTGACAAATGGTATGTTGTATATATACATATACCAGATCAGAAAATACATTTACAAAATAATCAACATCACATACAAAAAAAAAATCGTAAAACTAACCTTGCCATCTTTATCATCAAACATACTTCCGATAACAGTTTCATATCTTGGACGAGGAGAATTTGTCTTCCAATTCAAAATATGAAGGACTTGAGAATCCACCTTGGAAGCAACATTACGAGGCACGTTTGAACAACACTCGTACAACCAAATTTGAATGGCCAGTGGCATTCCAAGAAGCATATAGAACTTTCCTTTCAGCTTCAACTTTTATGCAAACTTCTAGCTAATTCTTCAAATGCAACCGATCCCCACGGATAATCACTGTAGCGACCACTCTCAACCAAATCAAAGTGGAGGCGTGGAATAGCTGCGGTATCAACTGACGATAGTAAGAATGCATGAATAAAATAAAAATTGACAAACTTTAACGCATCTTCATCGTTATCATTCCCCCAAATTTTGTCAGAAACAACAGCATATAAATCTTTTTTCTGTACAAAACACTTACCATCAAAATATTGATCAATAATTCTATTTGGGCGCTCCTCGTCAAACACAAATTCATCCTTATTTATAGCACAATTCAAACCAGTCACTAAAACAAACTCTCTAATAGTGAAATGAAGAATTGTGCCCTTTGCTCGAATGACTATGACACTTGTAGAACTTTCCCTAGTTTCAAGCGACAAAATGCATCTCCTTAACTGGGCTTGGACTACACAATTTTCTTCTTCATGAAGAAACCAAATATACTTTCAGTACAAAACATCTTGTACTGACTCTTCGTCAACATTGTCTTAATACGGTCTTCAATGTCATTGACCGTATGGCATCCTATATGAGGAGCAAATTTGGGCAATACCCGCGCCATGAATATTTGATCACGAATGACCTAAACAACAAAAAAATACATTTCTATGACAAAACAGTCTCTTATATGTATTTATGAAATACATCTTAAAACTAGTTTATACAAATTGTCTTATATGTATTTATGAAATACATCTTATAGTTATTTTATAAGATGTACAATAACAAATACAACCATATGTAAAAAATATATTTCAACAAATAAGAAATACATATCACATTAAAAATCTAATGACTACCAAATACAACTTAACATCGAATAAAAATCTTAGAGGTAACATAAAAACACATATCTAAACTGTATATATTTTCATAATACACATTAGAATTATATTTCAACAAACACATTATGTATTTTGTGAATATATGATTTGTACAAATTTAATTAACAAGACAAGAATATAACAACACATATACAAATTATATAACAAATGTATTTTAATAATACATATTAATCCAAACATTCTTTTATATGTATTTATAAAATACATCTTATAGTTATTATATAAGATGAATAATAACAAATACAACTATGTATGTAAAAAATACATTTCAACAAAAAAGAACTACATATCATATTCAAAATCTAATGACTACCACATACAACTTAACATCGAATAAAATTGTTAGAGGTAAACATAAAAACACATATTTAACCTGTATGTATTTTCAGAATACATATTAGAATTAAATTTCAACAAACACATATGTATTTATATGACAAAACAGTCTCTTATATGTATTTATGAAATATATCTTAAAACTAGTTTATACAAATTGTCTTATATGTATTTATGAAATACATCTTATAGTTATTTTATAAGATGTATAATAACAAATACAACTATGTATGTAAAAAATACATTTCAACAAATAAGAAATACATATCACATTAAAAATCTAATGACTACCAAATACAACTTAACATCGAATAAAAATCTTAGAGGTAAACATAAAAACACATATCTAACCTGTATGTATTTTCAGAATACATATTAGAATTATATTTCAACAGACACATATGTATTTTATGAATACATGATTATTACAAATTTAATTAAAAAGAAAATAATATAACAACACATATAAAAATTATATAACATATGTATTTTCAGAATACATATTACACTTCTACAGTTGCTATTTAAGCCATTTTTCCAAAAGAATATATATATACAGAAACCTAATAAATACAAATATCTTACACAAAATTTAGATATGAAATACATATTTAAAATATATTGTATATAGCATATACAATTCATATCAATAACAAGATTTTCGAATAGTACCATACCTCCTCCACTTTCTCTTATTCAGATTCAGAATTTGATGCAACGGGACTTGCAATTTTACTACATTCTCCTTTTTCATCCGACTTTTTCCTTTTTACTGATTTTTTAAATTTTGTGGGAGATGAAGTTTTTGTCAATCCTTTCCTTTTCATTATTTCCACAATCTTTTCGGGATCGTTTCGGTGCTTAGATCTCAACTCTTCAATGTTAACATCTTCCTTAGAGAAAACATTAGTGGAAAACTTCGTCTTGTGTTAAACCAAGACTAAACGATGGTACTTCATCGGTAAGTAAATTCTTCGGTTGATTTTCTCTAACTGAACAACTTCGATTTGCATGTTGAGCCATTATAAATTTTAACAGAAAAAAATTGATCCGAAACAGAGAATTTTCGCAGAACTAATATTGAAAAAAATGGCAACAGTAAACACATTAACAAAAATTAAATGGAAAAAAGTAACATGCATTAAATGAAAGAAATACTTACCTTAAAAAGTGGGCATGATCTTTATCAAGATCGTGGGAGAGATATGCAGAAATTGGAGAAAAAAAAAACGGAAGTTGGAGGGAAGTAAATTGGTAAAGTAGAGTAAAAGTAGGGATGTGAAAAGTTTGAGGTGATATAACGCGCTTTTAAAAAAAAATATTGCTATTTTTGTTATAAGTTGTAATTTTACCAAACTATTGTTATGTCTTGTAATTAAAGTCTTAAGGTTGCTAGTTTATATAATTTCTTCTAAAAAATATGAGAAAAGAATACACTTGCTTACCTTGAGAATTGCTTATGAGAATCACAAAATTTCGAAGCATGAATCTGCAACTACGAAAGATTGGTTTTAATTTTCTTACAAAATATAAATAAAAATATATTAAATTATTCAATCACAATATAAAAATAATTTTTTATTAAGATTATATGAATGTGATAAGTTTTTCTTATAAAATATGAACAAAAAATATGAGAAAATAAACATTTGCTTACCTTGAGAATTGCTTGTGAGAATCACAAAATTTCGGAGCATAAATCTGCAACTAAGAAATATAGAAAGAAATTTTTATAAAGATTTTATGATTGTAATAATTTTTTCTTATAAAATATAAACAAAAAACATGAGGAAAAAAATATATTTGGTTACTATTGATTTGCATTTAAATTAGAAAGGCATTAACATTGAAACTCAAAACTAACAATCATGTAACATATGGGTAAAATTGAAGAGAAGATAATGAAACTTACTTGATAAGAGTAGTAAATCCTCTTGTTGCTACTTCGAAAATTAAAAAGAAAAAATTGTGAAATTAAAATTTAAGACAAAAGTGACAAAGCAAACTAAAAGAAAAAGAGAAGAGGAACCAATATTTGTAAGAAGGAAAAGACATTTATGATTTTTATTTATAAGCAAAGAATAGAAGAAAAAGACTCATGCATTAATATTTTTAATTGTGATATTTAATTCATTTTATGATAAAAAACTGAAATTGAAGAGGATAAAGAGACTCTAGGAATTGATAAAGTTTCAAAATCAATTTTCAATAGTGTACATAACAACTAATATAGTAACTCGTACAAAATGAATTAATACGGTTGTGGCAGTATGTAATGAAATCCAATAAATACTTTATGAGATACCATGATTTATGAGTTTTTTTTTACATAGAATTTAAATGAGAAAGAAAAAAGAAAAAGTTCAAAAAAAATGAGAAAAAAAGATAAATATGATTATAGGCCTAGGAGAGCGCCATGTCACCATTCCTATAAACTAATGTGGTAACTGAAACACAAAATATAATAGATGGTAATAGACATTCAAAATAAGAAATTACAACAGACACAATGCTCTTAACTCCCACCAAATCTAAACCTGTCGAAAAACAACTTAAAGAAAAACTACCTACTAATTTACTAAGGACATGCAATAATACTGAAACTAAATTACATATAAAAGCTACGATATTACGAAAACAATGATTCATAAATTGCACTCTGCTTAGTGACTCCATGTCAACTTCATATTACTATATTCAGCAAAATCCTCATTTTTCTACTGCGATTCCACAGATAGAGAGACTCCCCACCCCCTCACATTAGTTTCTTTTTCATAACCGATGTTCCATTAATTTCTGGTGCTTCTTCCATGTCCTATTCAATTTCTACTTTATGGTTCTTTTTTTTTTAAAAAATAACATTTTGTTGTTTACATCTTAACTAAAGTTGAGACATTTCTTAAGATTTGGAAAAATTAACCATAGAGGCGTTTTGCTGATTACCTTTGATCAAGGGTAAAGGGACCACCACTATCTTACTACGACACTACGTCATCAAAAATTTCAAGCAAACATCAAATATAATATTTTTTTGATTTTATTTTACCTCGTCAAAATAGTTGCCTCCAATTCTCTTGTAAGCTCTGAGATAATATCCTGATCACCTCAGCGTTATTTACGTTGCTTCTTTCACAGTAGAGAATTCAGACTCGAGAGGTCCAAACACGTATATTGATATCCAAATCTTTAAGGTTTTCCTTGAAAATTAAAGCACACTACTATCTTTTTGGTTTACTGAGTGCTTTTCTAAGTCTTATACCAATTTTTATATATTTTTAATGTAATTATACCTAATCTACCTCAAATTTAATGGGTGTCAAATCATCAAAACAATGATCATAGGTCCACCTCTGCCTTTCTACCATCTTTAATGATCCTTCACAAACTCCGTAGCCTCAGATTTTGCAAGATTTTTGTTAACTCTTAGGCCACAGAAGCTAAGGTACAACCTTTGCCGTAAACTCTAGTAACGAATACGTTTTGACATCCACTGTCTTGCTATGGTGTATATTAAGACTTATTAATGTATTATTTTGTTTATAGAAAAAAACATACATCTAATAATAGAATCTAGATTAACACAATAAAAAAGACCCTTATACAAAATAATGCTTCTTAGAATTTTATTCAACGGATCTTGTGACATACTTCGAATGAACATGATATTGGGGATTAATGTAACTTTCAATAGATCATCGATTGTTGCATGAAAAAAATAATTATCACAACCAACTTAAATATAATCTTTTATTATTTTTTTCAAAAGATAAAGTTAATAAAATATCACATGTATACGCTACAATATAAATCAAAATTATGTTATTGAAAAGTAAATACTTTAAAATAAATACCAATCACATTAATATTGAAAGAAAATAGTTGATTTGTGTCACACCCCCTTTTTTCTAAAAAGGTTCGTTTTAAGTTTCGAAAGGGTTTTTATTAAGTGACAAAGATTAAAAATTTATTTCGAAAAAACATTATTTATATTTTTTATTCAGAGTCGCCACTTGGCATAATCCGGTGTGTCAAGTCACCATTGGAAAATCCTTTTCAAAATAATTTGACTCTTTAAAACTGGTTTGCGAATAGAGATTCCGGCTAAGGAATTCTGTTGACCGAGGGGAAGGTGTTAGACACCCCTCGATCCCGTGGTTCAACCACGGTCGCTTGGTGGAGTGTATCATCCATCTTGACATTATGAATGTATAAACCACACAGAAACAATCAAACAAACAAACAAGCAAACAAATCCAAAAATATAATGTCCAGTCCAATTATTCAACCCGAGATAAAAAATATGAAAATGTTAACCTACACTAACATACATTAGTCCTAAACTACGCTCCAATGCTTTACCCGATGCCTTGGGCCTTGATCATGAACCTTCTTTGAAGACATGATACATCGGAGCATTCCCCGGTGAGTAAATACATGAAACCTCAGGGCATTTCCCGATCAAATGAATACATCTTTTCAATGCGAGAAAACCAAACTATTCAATAAAATTTCAAACATTCAACAAAACCACAAGTTCTAAATTTGCCTAACCGAGCCTACTATTGCCTACCCGTTTTGACCTAAACATGATACTATCGAATTCATATCAAAATTAATCAAGATGTAACAAATTAAGTAAACTAACTGTCATTACAAATTAACCGATTTTTATACCACCCCCCAAATTAATTTGAACAAAACTGACAAATTTCTTTCATTCTCGTTATGTCCAAAATCATCCAACAATTATCAAACAATTGACATATCCCGAAAAACTCAATAATTCATAATCGCATAATCACCCAACGAACAAGATATCAACAATTATTCATTCAAATTTATGTAAATATTGAGAGGAATAGAGATGGACCTCAATGCCGCTTTCAAATATTATTTGATAAAACGAGATGAAATCCGCACAGAAACCTCGAACTAAAACCTCAGTAACAAACCAACCTCAAATATCAAGCTCCAACCCTCGAATTAGAGATTTGACAAGAACAAATGGACCCCCAGAATAAAATACGGACAAAACAAAACTGGCAGACGAGATTTCAGAATTTTAAGATGAAATTTGCTCAAAGGACCATCGGTAGATTAATTCCGGCAAAAGGGTTTGCCGAAAAAATAGTCCAGTCGCCGAAAAAATAGTCAAAACGCCAAAAATTCAACACCAACCAGAGCTTCGCCTAACCCCTCTTTCAATTCTTTTCTATTCCTCACTCTCCCGATGTCACTATTTTTCACCCCTTTTTTATGCAATTTTGGTATGGGTGTGCGTGTGTATGGCTGTGTTTTAGAGTGGAATCGTGAGTTGTGTGTATTCAGGAATAGAGAAAGCTTGTGTATGTCCTATTTTTAGTGAGGATTCTGTGATACTCTTTTCTAGTGTGTGCAGGTATGTGTGTAGATGATGAAGATGAAGCAAAAGAAAAAAAATCCCCAAAAAAATGCTTTATTCTGTGTGCCTGTGTGTGTATATATGTCGTGTATGTATTTCTAGTGGGGTAGGGCGAAATGGGTGTGGGTAGGAGGGGTAGGGGTTAGGATGTGTTGTCAATTTTTAGTTGGGTGGGTTGTTAGAATATTAGGATAAGATAAAGTTTGTTATGGCTTGTTATTTGGATAAAAACAAAACTAAAAAAATAAATGCATAAATAAGTAAAGGTGAGGTGGATATTTATTTTCTTGGGGAAAAATTATAAAAAGTGAGCTTAAATTATGTCATATCGGAAATAAAAATATCATCGATGGGACAAAAATTATGTGTCTACATCATGCCCCCTTTGAATGTAAACACCTAGTGTTTTCATACAAAGAAGTAGACAACGAGACAGAATTTTACCCCGATGATTATTCGAAAAAAGAAACTGAAGAAAGAAGGACAACCGAGTCTTGGCGGACATCCTACCTACCCAAGTTATGAGGGAATCAAGTGACCGGTATCTTACAAGATAGAAAGGAGGTGGACTATACCAAGCTGGAGAGTCGAGTGAGGTTCCATCGAGGTTCCGGTTCGCGGCTTTGTCATTACATCAAAAAATAAAAATTATAAGTTAAAACATAAATGAAATTACAAAATCCTATCTATACAACTTTTGTTGAGCTCCTGACTTAAGTTTCATCACCCTATTCTTCAGGCGGGCTCCCGACTTGCAATTTCATCACTTGTTGCTTGGTTTTCAATTGTTTCACATTGTTGCTTAATTTTCCATTTATTCGCCCTGTGCTTCGGCTTTCAATTTCTTCAATTTGTTGCTTTACTTTCAATTTCAGTTTGTTGCTTGAGTTTAAATTTCATCACCCTGTTCTTCAGGCAGGCTCCTGACTTTCAATTTCATCACCCTGTTCTTCAGGTGGGCTCCTGACTTTCCATTTCATCACCCTGTTCTTCAGGAGGGCTCCTGACTTGCAATTTCATCACCCTATTCTTCGGGAGGGATCCTGATATCAAAGTCCAAACTAGAACAAAATTATTCTAAACAAATATTATGATAAAGAAAGATTCCATGTTTCTGAAAATAAAGTCCCATTTTCCAGGAGGGTCCTGAACAGAAGTAAATTCCCATTTTCTAGGAGGGTCCTGAACATTTAGTGAATTTCCATTTTCCAGGAGGGTCCTGAACTGAAAGTAAATTCCCATTTTTCTGGAGGGTCCTGAACATAAACTAAATTCTCATTTTCCAGGAGGGTCCTGAACATAAACTAAATTCTCATTTTCCAGGAGGGTCCTGAACATAAGTAAATTCCCATTTTCCAGGAGGGTCCCGAGTTGAAAGTAAATTCCCATTTTCAAAGAGGGTCCTAAACATAAAGCAGAATCCCATTTTTCAGGAGGGTCCTGAACATAAGTAAATTCCCATTTTTCAGGAGGGTCCTGAGTTGAAAGTAAATTCTCATTTTCCAGGAGGGTTCTGAACATAAAGTAGAATCCCATTTTTCAGGAGGGTCCTGAACAGAAGGTAAAGTCCCATTTTTCAGGAGGGTCCTGAACAGAAAGTAGAACCCCATTTTTCAGGAGGGTCTTGAACAGAAAGTAAAATTCCATTTTTCAGGAGGGTCCTGAACAGAAAGTAAAATCTCATTTTTCAGGAGGGTCCTGAACAAAAAGTAAAATTCCATTTTCCAGGAGGGTCCTGAATAGAAAGTAAAATCCCATTTTCCAAGAGGGTCCTGAACAGAAGGTAAAATTCTATTTTTTCAGGAGGAAATCCCATTTTTCAGGAGGGTCATCCCATTTTTTAGGAGGGTCCTGAGCAGAAATTAAAGTCCCATTTTTCAGGAGGGTCCTGAACAGAAAGTAAAATTCCATTTTTCAGGAGGGTCCTGAACAGAAAATAAATCTCCATTTTTCAGGAGAGTCCTGAACAGAAGGTAAAATTCCATTTTTCAGGAGGGTCTTGAACAGAAAGTAAATTCTCACGGATGTGCATTTCCAATGGTAGCTGAATTAAGTGAAGCGAATTTACCCCTATTTCAACAAAGAAAATTTGTCAGTTAAAAACTTAGTGGTGGCTTGCAGCTCTTGGCTTCTCAGGTATCTGCCCCAATACTCGTTCCTTTCATCTTTGTTCCAAATCGCTAACACTTGCCCTGTCTTGCCGCATCGTCGACCCGAATCCAGATTGTGGGAAATGAGTTCTGACTCAAACAATGGGTTTCCATTTTACCGTGCCTTTGAGGTGCACCCTTTTTCCAAATCTGAATGCTTCCACGAATCCAACAGCCTATCGGTTGATAGACTTCCTTTGCTTCGTGTTGAATTACGATCATATTTCTTTCATGTGCTGTTCCTCGGCTTTTCCTCATATAATTGGAAAGACTGGTAGTAAATTTTGAAATTCTTTCTCGCTTGTTTTGACACAGACTTGACTTAAAATGTAAAGAAATAATTGTGACTTTTATTTTGATAAATGATAATAAAAAGACAAAAGCATGAATATGTAAATGAAAGAAAAGGGCAATGTCCCATATTAAAAAAAAAACTTATCTGAATACGACAACCAACTCCAATGAGTACGACATGCATTTTGAATTAAGCTACCTGATCTTCCTATCCAAACTCCCCATTTGTTGTTGAGTTCGTGCCTTTGCCGCTAAGCCGCTTCTTCAAATCCATTGGACTCATACATCATATTCAATTGACAACATCTTAAAATACTTTTGCCAACAAATCTCTTTCTTTTCACTTTTCACTTTTCTCTTGAACTTGCCATCACCTTACGGTGCCCGTGAGGGTTTTCACCAATAAGACTCTCTCATTTTTATTTCTCTCCACTCACCATCGCCTTATGGTTCCTGCGAGGGTTTTCACCAATAAGACTCTCTTATTTTCATTTCTCTCAACTCACCATCGCCTTATGATGCCCACGGGGGTTTTCACCAATAAGACTTTCTTATTTTGTATTTCTTTCCTGATTTTTTATGCTGAGGGAGACACGTGGTACCTCACAATGTATCATCATATCCATTGCGTGCTTAGCCTTACCATTATCAAAAATTAATCTGAAGAACTTTCTTTGGTTGTAACTTGGCTTTCGGATAAGGTTAGAAAAGGATGGCAAGAGGTTCAAAGGACACTTGAAGTGGGGGTGGGACTTACAACTTTTGGAATCGACTAAAACAACACATTAACTCATGCCCCAGTTTTTGTTGACTGGGTGACTCTAAAATCTTTATTTGGTTGGACCGAACCCGAAATAGGGCAGCCTACGTATCTCACTCCCGAGAGAGGAGAATCAGGTCGCACGTAGTTCCATAAGCTTGTTCTTTGTTTTGATTTGATTTTTTTTTGAACTCTTTCTTTTATTCTTATTTTCTTGACACTTATCTTTGACTCTATTTTGATTCCAAAAGAGGGATATGAAATAAAAAATTAAACGAAGCTCAAACGTGTAAACAAAGAATGACACAATGTTTGGATAGAAGAATAAAATGCCTTCATCATATCAATCTTAAAAAATGCAAGTACTAAACATGCAATAAAATCAACAAAGGATAAAATATCATACATAATATCTTTTGACCACATCAGCATTGATAGCCATTTCTACCATTTTGCCTTCAATATTTGTCAAATATAAGGCTCCATTGGGCAACACTTTCTTCACAACGAAGGGACCTTGCCAGTTAGGGGAGAACTTGCCTTTCGCTTCAACCTGGTGAGGAACAATACGTTTCAATACCAACTGACCAACTTCAAAATTTTTGGGACGGACCTTTTTGTTATATGCTCGAGCCATCCTCCTCTGATACAACTAGCCATGACACACAAACGTTAGCCTTTTTTCCTCAATCAAACTCAAATGTTCCAGTCGGGTTTTGACCCATTCGTCATCATCAATCTCTGCTTCTACAATGACTTAAAGAGAGGGAATTTCAACTTCTGCAGGGATGACTGCTTATGTCCCATACACCAATAAATATGGAGTTGCCCCTGTTGAAGTGCGAACAGTGGTGCGATAACCTAGCAATGCAAACGACAACTTTTCATGCCACTGTCTAGACCCTTGTACCATTTTTCACAGTATCTTTTTTATATTCTTATTGGCGGCTTCTACAGAACCATTGGCCTTTGGGTGATATGGAGTAGAATTTCGATGTGCGATCTTAAACTATTGACACACTTCTTGTATCAAATGACTATTGAGATTGGCAGCATTGTCTGTAATGATCATCTTAGGAATTCCAAACCTACAAATGATGTTGGCATGAACAAAATCTACCACAACCTTCTTTGTCACTGACTTAAAAGTTACTGCTTCTACCCGCTTTGTGAAGTAATCAATGGCTACCAAAATGAATCTATGTCCATTTGATGCCTTCGGCTCAATCGGTCCAATCACACCATTCCACAAGCCACAAAAGGCCATGGAGCGGCCATTGCATGCAACTTATCAGGAGGAGAACGTATTAGATCACCGTATACCTGACATTAATGACACTTTCGAACAAATCGAATAGAATCCCTCTCTATAGTAAGCCAGTAATAACCTGCTCGAAGAATTTTCTTTGACAAGACATGACCGTTCATATGAGACCCGCATACTCCAAAGTGTATTTCAACCATGATTGCTGAGGCTTCTCTTACATCTACACACCTCAAAAGTCCCAGATCTGGGGTTCTCTTATATAAGATCCCCCCACTTAAGAAAAATCCACTAGCCAAACGCGTAATAGTCCTCTTTTGATCGTTGGTGGCATATGTTGGGTATTCTCCTGACTAAATGTATCTCTTGATATCCAAGAAACAGGGTTCTCCATCAAGCTCTTCTTCAACCGCATTACAGTAAGCATGCTGATCACGACTCTGTATATGCACAGGATCGATGTAGGCTTTATCAGGATGTTGGAGCATTGAAGACAGAGTGGCTAAAGCATCAGCAATTTCATTATGAATCCTTGGAATATGCCTAAATTTTACTAACACAAACCGTTGACAACTCCTGCAAGCATTGTCGATATGGGATGAGCTTCAAATCTTGCATCTCCCAGTCTCCTTGAATTTGATGGATGAGCAAATCCAAATTCCCCAACACCAATAATTCCTAGACTCCCATATCAACAGCTAACCTCAAACCAAGAATGCAAGCTTCATACTCTGCCATGTTGTTAGTACAGTAAAATCGAAGTTGTGCTGTTATTGGGAAATATTGTCCCAATTTAAAGATAAGAACTGCACTTATTCTGACTCCTTTCATATTGACAGCTCCATCGAAGAACAACTTCCAACCTGGATCAGCATTTATAACGACTTCATCGACACACGACAGTTCTTCGTCAGAAAAATATGTCTTTAATGGCTCGTACTCTTCATCGATGGGATTCTCAGCAAGATGATCTGCCAAGGCTTGGGCTTTCATGGCGGTTTGAGTCACATATACAATGTCGAACTCGGTAAGCAATATTTGTCACTTTGCCAATTGACCTGTCGGCATAGGCTTCTGAAAGATATACTTCAAAGGATCCATGCGGGAGATAAGATAAGTAGTATAGGATGAGAGATAATGCTTCAACTTCTATGCTACCCAAGTTAGGGCACAATACGTCCTTTTAAGAAGAGTATACCTGGCCTCATATGCGGTGAACTTCTTGCTAAGATAATAAATAGCTTGCTCCTTTTTGCCTGTGACATTATGTTGACCCAGGACACAATCGAAAGAATTATCCATGATCGATAAATATAAGATCAAAGACCTACCAGGCTCCGGTGGTACCAGCACGGGCGGATTTGACAAATATCTTTTGATTCTGTCGAACGCTTTATGACATTCTTCAGTCCATTTTACCACAGCACTCTTTTTCAGCAACTTGGATATGGGCTCACAAGTGGTTGTGAGTTGAGCAATAAACCTGCTAATGTAGTTCAGTCTACCAAGCAAACTCATCACCTCCGTCCTATTCTTGGGCGGGGGTAAATCTTGAATGGCTTTGATTTTCGAGGAATCCAATTCAATCCCCAGATGGCTGACCACAAACCCTAATAGCTTTCCAGACGGAACTCCAAATACACATTTTGCCGGGTTGAGCTTGAGATTATACCTGCGAAGCCTTTCAAAGTACTTTCTTAAATCTTTAACATGGTCGGACCGACTTTTTGACTTAATAATCACATCATCCACGTATACCTCAATCTCCTTATGCATCTTATCATGAAACATAGTGGTCATGGCTATCATGTATGTTGCTCCAACATTCTTCAAATCGAACGGAATCACTCGATAACAATAGGTCCCCCATGGTGTGATAAAAGACGTCTTCTCCGCGTCTTCATCATCCATAATGATATGGTGATATCCGGCATAACAATCCACAAAAGATGCAACCTAGTGTTTAGCACAGTTGTCTAGCAAAATATGGATGTTGGGCAATGGAAAATCATCTTTTGGACTTGCTCTATTCAAATCACGATAATCAACATACACTCGAATTTTGCCATCTTTCTTTGGTACGGGAACAACATTGGATAACCACATGGGATAACGAGTTACTCGAATTACTTTGGCTTCAAGTTGTTTCATGATTTCCTCTTTGATCTTAATACTTACATCAGTTTTAAACTTCCTCAACTTCTGTTTGACAGGAGGAAATGCGGGGTCAGTTGGCAATTTGTGAGCCACTAATTCAGTGCTTAAATCAGGCATATCATCATAAGACCATGCAAAAACATCCTTATAATCAATTAATGCTTGAATCATTCCATCTTTTAGCTGTGGCAAAGCATGTACACTGATTTTAGTTTCCCTAACATCTTCTTCATTCTCTAGATTTATTGGCTCAGTCGCATTTAAATTAGGATTTGGTTTGTCTTCAAACTGTTCCAACTCTTTGCTTATTTCTTCTAGTTCTTCTTCTTCATCATATTCCCCATCCCACTTCCTTACATCTTGATTAATTTGGATTTTAAGATCAGGCTGAAAATTTTGCATGCATGTCATGTCATTAGAATCAGCATAAAGAGAACTGTGTATAAAAAAATATATTAGACACGAAACAAAAGGGACATTGTATTTCATTAAATAAAAATATAGAAGGGCTTAAGCATAGATGCCAACATAACATAAACAAAATAAAAATCTGAATTACAACCCTGAAATAACTCGGATAAACAGAAAGAAAACAAAATAAACTACCAAAAGTCCCTCCTGACGGGGAGAGGAGTGACTTTCCAATTATTGAGTCGGACAGCTGGACCTATGAATTGCACGTCTGCCATACTGGTACCTTCTCCTGCTTTGACCATATCAACTTTAATAAAAAGGTTCTGGCAGTTATCAACCAATTTAATTTCAAATTCCACATGCTTCGTGACACCGCTCTTAATGAATGATTCACTGAGTAGTGGCATTGGGAGAGGGAGTGACCATGTTTCCTTTTTCCTTCCCTTGGATTTCTTCAGATCTTCAGCCGTAGGCTCAAATCCCAGACCAAACGTGCCCAAGTTCTCACTCGTACATATGGGATGAACTATACGGTGTAGAGACGCTCCCAAACCCTTTCCTGGCTCAAATCTGTGTTTCCAAAGTTCACTCACCATCATGATAGAAGCGAAAGACAATTGCGGTCCTGATATAACCTGCCATTCAAGGATACGATTCACTGGCACTATATCAAAAATTTGATAGACTAATGTTTCCTCTACATTATTTGCTTCAATAAGAGACAAGGGAGAATCTTCGCTGGCAGAAAAATCTCCTTCATCATGAATAACCACTTCTTGCCTGTCATGTTCAAACTTAATTATTTGGTGCAGTGTAGATGCAACCGCCTTAGCCTTGTGGATCCACGGCCTTCCCAATAACAGATTGTAAGAGGAGTCTATATTCAATACTTGAAACTCTATGGCGAACTCAACAGGCCCTATGATCAACATTAGTTCTATTTCGCCAATGGATTTTGATTTTGCACCATCGAAAGCCCCGACACATACATTGTTGGGCCTGATCCTCTCAGCACCAATATTCAACTTTTGTAAAGTAGAAATAGGGCAGATATTTGCACTTGAACATCCGTCTATCATAACATGAGTGACGTAGAAATCTTTGCACTTCACTGTAATGTAAAGGCCCCGGTTATGTCCTGTACCTTCAATAGGCAATTCATTGTCAGAAAAGCTGATCTGATTGACCTTAAAGATTTTTCCGACCATTTTCTCAAGCTGATTTATTGTAATCCCCCTAGGAACATATGCTTCATTTAATACCTTTAGTAAAATATTACGATGCTCCTTGGAGTGCAACAACAAAGATAAGAGGGAAATTTGAGCAGGGGTTTTCTTCAACTGGTCTATTATTAAATACTCTGGCAATTTTATCTTTTTTAAAAATTCTTCGGCTTCTTCTTCGGTGATAGGATTTTTGATGGACGACGGTCCAATTATAATTGGCTTGGACTTTCTTAAACTTTTAGGCACGAAGCATCTTCCTAACCTAGTCAAACCCCCTGCCTCATCTACATCTTCAACTACTTCTTTCCCGTGATATGTCATCATAGTCTGCCCATAATTCCAGGGAACCCTTTTCGTATCAACTATCGGAGGTTGGGTCATCGTATTGAGGGCAATAGGCGCTGCCAGTGCTCCTTTCACCGTCAAGATGGGCTTACTTTAAGCTCCTACCACTGTCAACTTAGGTTTATCCTGACTTAAATCAATGTACCTTCTGGTACCTTGCACCATGATCAGGGGTTTCTTTGTACTTTCTTGGGCTTTTATCTTCTCTCATTCCTTCCTGGCTCAATGACATTGCTTTCAAAGACTCTGCTACATTCACCGATTTCTCCTCAATGGTCTGTATCTTGATGATAGGCTTATAACACCTTGACGACTCTTTCCCATCATATATCAATTCTAACATATTGGTTTTAGCATGGGTTGACAGCGGATTTTGGTTAATGTTTGGACCCTCGGGCGCCTGGACAAGGATCTGATTTGTGTTAATTAAATCTTGGACAGCTCTCTTTAAATTCCAGCATTTCTCGATATCATATCCTGGTATGTCAGAACAGTACGCACACCTTAAAGAATAATCGAGATTCCTCGACGGTGGATTTGAAAGCCTTCCTTGAATTGGGCTTAAGACCTTCAACTTTTTCAACCTATCAAACCAGCTAGCATATGACTCGCCAAGAGGTGTGAATTGATTTTTGACCACCTTTCTGTCTTATACTCGGGCCTAGGTTAAAAATCGGGTTTGGAGGGGTTTTGGAAATTCGGTGGAGCGAATGGGTGATTTTGTGGGACTTGCGCGAGCCATTGCGGGTAAGAAGAGGTTTGGGCATATGGCTGTGCGCTATACACTGGGTACGGGGGTGGTGGAATGACATATAAAAGGTTTTGTTAAGGGTACTAATGGTGGGGAGAAATATATGGAGCTTGGGAATAGACTTGGGCTTGGGATTAGGGATAGGGGCGAGGTGGTCTTTTGGGATAGGAATGGGTTCCAGCTACGACAGTCGCCATATACTCTTTCTTCTTTTTACCTCCAAATGTGCCAGATCCACCTTGAATCGCTTATGTGGTGGCTTTCAATGAGGCAAAACTCACTATTCGGCCGGTCTTGATTCCGTCCTCTATCATCTCCCCCATTTTGAGGACTTCAATAAAAGACTTTTCTACTGCCGGAAGTAAATGTTGAAAATAGGTCTCATCCTGTGCCTGAATGAAAACCTCTACCAACTTAGTTTCTTTCATTGGAGGCTTTACCCTGGCGGCCTGTTCACGCCACCTTATCGCGTATTCCCTAAAATCTTCAGTGCTTTTCTTCTTCATGTTGACCAAGGATTTTTCGTCTGGAATCAGGTTGATGTTATACTGAAAATGTTGCACAAACTCAGAAGCTAAGTCATCCCAGCTATTTCACTTGTCGATATCTTGATCGATAAGCCATTCTAATGCCAGATCAGAAAGACTCTTGCCAAAGAAAGCTAAGAGCTGCTCTTCCCTTCCTCCTGCAGCCCTCAATTGGTTGCAATAACGTCTCAAATGTGCCACGGGATCACCGTGCCCTGCATACTTCTGGAACTTGTGCATTTTAAAACTGAGGGGAAGGTTGATGTCTGGGAACATGCAAAGATCTTTATAGGAAACACTCTTATAACCTCCGATTCTCTACAAATTCCTCATGGCCTGTTCTAAACTTTTCAACTTCTATGATATGACTTCCTGTTCCTCTGTTGTGACAGATTTCTCCGTATCAAATGGAAATGCAGGTGGCTGAGTGTACCCATACGGTTCATTCATTCTCAAAGTAGGCTCCGAGGCATAATACTGACAATCTGGAACCTTCAATACTGGCTCACTGGCAGACCTAGGAAGCCCCATTATCGGACGCACAACATATGTAGAAGATTCAGGTGGTGGCGGAGCCATGAATACTGGTGTGATCAGTGGTGCCGGTTGAGCAGCGGGTCTTGATTGGGGAGCTTCCAAGGGCACACCAGAACTGCCAGGATAATAATATCGCGGAGTGAATCCTGGTGCGTGCTCCGGTGACTTAGTAGGAGCAGAGAATTGCGCCTGAGAGAGCGGTGGGCAATTAGAGATATTCCCAAGACCTTTAGGGAGCAGAAGAGGAGGTATTCCGCTGGCCCACGCCCAGTGCAAATCTATTAATTATTGCCTGAGCCTTACTACCTCATCATTGTGTTTTGAACTTTCTTCCCTGTGATCCTGATCTGGGTCAATGAGCGAATTTTCAATCTCCTTGCTAGCCATGGCAAGCTTTGCTTTTGATCTAGTGAAGTATGGGTGACTAGTCAGAGTTCTGCAAACCTACCACTGTTATCTGAAAGAACATGCTCATCAAAGACGACATCCGTAGGATTAGGGCACACAATAAGCATGGGAGTCACATTGGTAAAATTGTCCTAAATTCATGTCCATTTCTACCAGCTTTTGAGGGTAGCGAGGTCATTTTAACATCATCCCTATTTTTATCTACACTTATTTTTATCTACACTTATTATTATTATTATTATTATTTTCTTTTCCTTTTTTTTTTCGTATCAGTCTCTATTTTTTCTCCTTTATTGTCTCATCATCCTTTCTTTCTTTTTTCTTCTCTCGCTATCTACCTTCATTTTATCATTCTTTATGGCTTTTATTTTTTTTTTTGAAAAGAAGAAAAATAATGAAAAACAACAAAACAAAAGAATTAGATCGAACCCAAAAGTAGGTTGCCTACGTATCATGTTGTACATGAATCAGATCTTGCGTAGTTCGGGCTGCATATGCATAAACATCACACAATTGAAGGTTTTTTTTTTCGAAAAATGAAAACGAGTAAACAAAAGAAAGACGTAACATCATAACATTTTGATGTAAGAAACAACAAAATGTACAACAAATTTAGGGCCACTTTAAAACCAAACAACAAATACAAAACCACATTCTAAACCCCTGACGACATCTGTGCAATTACTAATAAAGACCCGAATATCAAAAACAACTTGACTCCGACTTAACACAGACACCACCCTACAATGACAGAAACATAAAAGACTCAAAACTACATAAAGATAAGACATGTTCTTTCAAACTGGTGCTCTGTGTTACGTCCCCGGCTGAGATGAACCCATCTGTGAAGTCCCCTCTTTTCCACTCAGACTTCGCAATATATCCTGCAACGACGTTTTGATACCTGGGAACAAATTTCTCACCCGTATCCCCGCCTCTTGGAGATTACACCCGTAAAGGTTTCTCTGACACCCATCCACAGTTAAGATCAAACGTGACAACTGAACTCTCAAATACTCCGCCTTGGTACCTGGATCTTCCTGCTCATCATCCTCTACCATGATTGCTTCCCGTATTTGCCCTCTAAGTTGGGCTGGTAAGGGTCTAATAATGCCACGGGGCAGAGATTGTAGCCAGATTTCATAGTTTTGAGTGCATCCTGGATTTTCCTCGAGAGTATCGACACCTAGCTTTATCGCGTTATTCCAGAATTTCTCATATTTGCTTTCCCCCACGGCTTGGTCTTTAAAGTACTCTACATCCTTTAGAAGGTCCATTATTGGGAGGACGTCTTGCATCCTACCCAACTGACGCATCACCCTTCTTGGACTGTAAGGCCTAGTGCAGTTAAGTCCTATCAAAACTAGAAAGAGTTGCATTTGAGATCCATTCAAGATTTTCTTAGGATGAAACCACATATAGCACCAAAGAATGTTGTTTGGAGTTCTTGATTCAAGAAATTTGATCCAAGAATTGACTCCCATAGGAAAAGAAAATTTGTCAAAACGCATTCTCTCTTGCATGGCTTGCACTCGATCATTCAGACAATGATCGATCACATCTGCTCTAATGAAAGAAGGCGTATGCAAATGCTCCATCATCCACAACTGCAATATCAGATTACTCCCCTAAAAAAATCGTACCCCTCCTTTTACTTCAGTTAAAGCCTTATATATTTCTGCAAGTGCTCCATTAATGGTGACCTCATCTTTTTTCTTGAATAAAGCTATCACCACTGATTGTAGACGAGTATTAATACACCTCTCATCTAATGGGAATACTAAGATACCCAACAAAGCTAGATAGAAAACCTCTCATGATGATGTTGTTCCTAGATTTTTTTGGTAGTACAGAATTCGTCCCAAAAGTAGTCGAAACCCTCTAAGGACCCAAATCTAGGAAACAAATAGTCCAAGGAAATCCAAGATTGTTTGAGACATCCCAGATGCTTGTTATCTTTTAATCCACAGAGTTGAAGGAATTTCTTACGAGTATAATTGCGGGCTAAAATCATCTGTTGACCCATGTAAGTCAACCGAAACAAAAGAGACACTTCTGCCAGGGTAGGAGTCAGTTCACAACTTCCGAACCTAAACACCAAATTATTTGGATCCCATAAAGTCAACGCAGCTTCTATTAGATCCGGACGAGGCGTGAGATCCATAAGTGCTACAAGATTGCCTAACACTTTCCTCACTTTGTGCTTTTCAGAGTAATTGAACGTGCCCCACCACTTGATCAACTTTTTAGGTACCTTGACAACCATAAGGACTCTAGACTTTGTGGACAGATCCATCTTGTAGTAGCAGATAAGAAATTATCTCAAAAATTTGATAAGAGCAAAAGGTTCCCAACCAATGGGAATTTGATGCGGACATACGTCGATGGGACAAACCGCTTCATGACTCCAAATCACTGAATAGTAACGCTGAATAAAATCAGCCTACTTGGCTAACAACTCTAGGTTACGGGGTAAAAGACCTAGCATAAGACTAAGATGAAGGCCAAAATAAAGGTTACCGGACCCACCGAGGGTTGCCTACGTATCCTGCCCCGAGGGACGGGAATCAGGTATGCGTAGTTCATCCAGATTGAAAAATTAATGATTAAATAACAGATGACACCTTGACTTGAGACACGACCAAAGACACATGATGAACAACATAACAAAGTCTTTTTTTTTGAGTTTTTAATTCGACACTTTACATAAAAAAAAATGACACCAACAACTATGAAAGAAAAAATCTTTTTTGGTATTTTCATTAAATGAAATGTACAAAACTTCTACCACATTTTTTTTGAATTTTTATTTTATAAAAATCCCCTAAAAAAATCTTTTTGGAGTTTCGAATTGTGAAAGCTTGCTAAAGGAAACAAAAGGAAAGTCTTTTTGATTTTGATTTTTTTCTCTTTTTTGAATTTTTGAATTGTGGAAACAAAAGCCATAAAGAACCTAAAAACTATGAAACTCTTCTTTGATTCACCTTTTCTCTTTTTTTTTCTTGTCTACACACTTTACTTCTAACACATGTTTTCCCCAAATTGGTCCGTCAAATGACCACGTTACCCTCAAAGATGCAACATTTAGCACGTAGGGATGCTTTAAAGGTGAGTTTCCTACAAAGGACCATGTGGGCCCCGCTAGGTCTCAATATGATGCATATAAGAATGAACTAAAGGCTGACCTACGTTGTGGTTTACTAACAAAGCCGTTCGGGGGAGCATATGGTCGATAGTGGCTGCTTAACTTTCCACCTACTCCATACATCCAACGGCTCCCCCCTAAAATAAAGGTGACTTAACTAGAGTTCGTGCGCACGACGTGCACTCCGAGACTTGTTGCGGAAAGAATGACTCGGGTTATGCACATGATGTCACATATAAAAACGGTAACACATAGGATAAATACTGTAAACAAAGAGCACGAAAATACGCAAAAGTGAAAACACAAACAAAAATCACAAACAATGCTTATACACTCGTAATGCCAAACAAAGACGATGCGACTCCCAAAAAAAGCTCGAATTCTGAAATTATCCCCAGCAGAGTCGCCAGAGCTGTCACACCCCCTTTTTTCCAAAAAGATTCGTTTTAAGTTTCTAAAAGGTTTTTATTAATGACAAAAGATTAAAAAATTATTTCGGAAAAGGACTATTTATATTTTTTATTCAGAGTCGCCACTTGGCATAATCCGGTGTGTCAAGTCACCATTGAAAAATCCTTTTCAAAATAATTTGACTCTTTAAAACTGGTTTGCGAACAGAGATTCCGGCTAAGAAATTCTGTTGACCGAGGGGAAGGTGTTAGGCACCCCTCGATCCCATGGTTCAACCACGATCGCTTGGTGGAGTGTATCGCCTATCTTGACATTATGAATGTATAAACCACACAGAAACAATCAAACAAACAAACAAACAAATAAATCCAAAAATATAATGTCCAGTCCAATTATTACAACCCGAGATAAAAAATATGAAAATGTTAACCTACACTAACATACACTAGTCCTAAACTACGCTTTAATGCTTTACCCAATACCTTGGGCCTTGATCATGAACCTTCTTTGAAGACATGATACGTCCGGGCATTCCCCGGTGAGTAAATACATGAAACCTCAGGCAATTCCCCGATCAAATGAATACATCTTTTCAATGCGAGAAAACCAAACTATTCAATAAAATTTCAAACATTCAACAAAACTACAAGTTCTAAATTTGCCTAACCGAGCCTACTATTGCCTACCCGTTTCGACCTAAACATGATACTATCGAATTCAACATATCAAAATTAATCAAGATGTAACAAATTAAGTAAACTAACTGTCATTACAAATTAACCGATTTTTATACCACCCCCCAAATTAATTTGAACAAAACTGACAAATTTCTTTCATTCTCGTTATGTCCAAAATCATCCAATAATTATCAAACAATTGACATATCCCGCAAAACTCAACAATTTATAATCGCATAATCACCCAACAAACAAGATATCAACAATTATTCATTCAAATT
This sequence comes from Capsicum annuum, assembly GCF_002878395.1. Classification (NCBI taxonomy): domain Eukaryota; kingdom Viridiplantae; phylum Streptophyta; class Magnoliopsida; order Solanales; family Solanaceae; genus Capsicum; species Capsicum annuum. Next base: position 113,395,001 of record NC_061112.1, on the reverse strand, counting down.
TATGTAAATATTGAGAGGAATAGAGATGGACCTCAATGCCGCTTTCAAATATTATTCGATAAAATGAGATGAAATCCGCACCAAAACCTTAAACTGAAACCTCAGTAACAAACCAACCTCAAATATCAAGCTCCAACCCTCGAATTAGAGATTTGACAAGAACAGATGGACCCCAGAATAAAATACGAACAAAATGAGACTGGCAGACGAGATTTCAGAATTTTAAGATGGAATTCGATCAAAGGACCATCGGTAGATCAAATCTAGCTTTGCCGGAAAAACAGTCCAGTCGCCGAAGAAATAGTCAAAACGGCAAAAATTCAACAACAACCAGAGCTTCGCCTTACCCCTCTTTCAATTCTTTTCTATTCCTCACTCTCCCGATGTCACTGTTTTTCACCCCTTTTTTATGCGATTGTGGTATGGGTGTGCGTGTGTATGGCTGTATTTTATAGTGGAATCGTGAGTCGTGTGTATTCAGGAATAGAGAAAGCTTGTGTATGTCCTATTTTCAGTGAGGATTCTGTGATATCTCTTTTCTAGTGTGTGCAGGTATGTGTGTAGATGATGAAGATGAAGCAAAAGAAAAAAAAAATCCCCCAAAAAAATGCTTTCTTCTGTGTGCCTGTGTGTATATATGTCGTGTATGTATTTCTAGTGGGGTAGGGCGAAATAGGTGTGGGTAGGAGGGGTAGGGGTTAGGATGTGTTGTCAATTTTTAGTTGGGTGGATTGTTAGAATATTAGGATAAGATAAAGTTTGTTATGACTTGTTATTTGGATAAAAACAAAACAAAAAAAAATAAATGCAGAAATAAGTAAAGGTGAGGTGGATATTTATTTTCTTGGGGGAAAATTATAAAAAGTGAGCTTAAATTATGTGATATCAAAAATAAAAATATCATCGACGGGACAAAATTATGTGTCTACAATTTGAAACGTAAAAGAGATAAAAGCATAAGCAAAAGAATATGCTATCATCAAATAAATAATATTATAAATCGCATATAAAATTTTAAATCCAATCTTTATAATGGATATATATAGATTGTATAGTTTATGCAAATTCAATGAACATTTGAATATCTCTTAGGGATGATGATTTACACAGCTTGAAAACGACAAAAACGTGATTAGTTTAATTTTTTTTATCATAGTTGTTATTTGCAAAAAAAAAAAAAAAGACTTTTAAGTATGAGAATAGAACATAGTTTTAAGCCAAGACTCCTAAAGAAAAAGTAATTAAAAAAAAATCTAGGACTCCTTATATTGTGTACTTTGCCACAAATTATTCACGTTAGCTAGGCTTATAGTTATACGGTTAACTTTTAAAAGTAATTTACAACTAGTCCTATTGTTGTTTGTACTTTGTCAAAAGTAGTCATATTTAAATAAGTAAATTTTAGTTCTTAATTGATCAAAATTCTAGTTTGTCAAAAGCAACTAACGTACTCCTGTTGTTTATAGTTTGACAAATTTAAATAGGTAATTTTAGGAGTTTTCAATTGATTATATTTTAGGAGCCAATATTATAGTCCATATTATAAAAAAAAATAATAATAATTTAAGAAAGTATGAAAAGACGATTTTATCTAAAGAAGAGTCTTTTAACGAATGACAAAAAGTACAAACAACGTTTCTAGACGCTTCACATTTTTCATATAGTATAAATATAGGTATACATTTCAAAATTATTACTTTTCTCAGATTTTAAACATATGTTTACAATTGTCTAATGCAGGATTCAAGTTAGATTACATAACGTCGGCAAAGCAAGGCGAGCAGAGGATTGTGGATATTGAATCTGAAATTAACTACTAGAGCACCATTGTTGTTTTCTATGTTGTGGGCTCCCATCCACCATTCACAATGATCAATGAATTTGTGCAAAGGCTATGGATGAAATATGGATTAAATAAGGTGGCCATGTTAAAAAATGGGATTGTTATTGTACGTTTTAAATCAGTTGATGATGATGATGAGGTATTGAATGGGGATATTACCACTTTGACAGTAAGCCATGTATTGTCAAAGCATGGACCTCAGATTTGGAATTCACAAAAGGAGATGAACATTATGTTGGGTTCAAGGTGTATGTGTGAATGGAGAATAGAGGGAAAAATAGTGGAGGGAAATTGAGTCCACACTAAAATGGAAAGTGTGCTTAAATAGGAAAGTTTACTAAATTCTCCCACATTGGTGGGAGAAAGAAGCTTTCATGTGTTTATATTGAGAAACACAGCACTACTTGGATAGTGAGGCAAGAGAAAGAAGGTGTCTCGCATTGTCATTGTTGTCGCTCGCTCGGCTTTAGCTTTGTCAAATGATTGATTAGATCTATGTTTTTAGATAAATTTTATTTGGAACTTGTTCCACAAGTGAATATTAATCCAAAGAATCTGATAGAATTGTTTTTCTTCATATGCGGGTGCATTTCGAACGCCCTGCAAATGCATGCATAACGCACCTCGAAGGGATGCGACCCTTCGAGATAAAAAGCACACTGTTTCGCGCAATAGGGTGATTAGCGCGCACACCTGGTAACCTATAAGCGCAGGTCCAACGCAGGAAGCTACTGTTATCTAGACAGCAGTGTCACCTGCGGCAGCAGGTCCAGCACAGACTGGGCGCAGGTGACGTGAATGTACAAAAAAGATGCCTTTTTTAGAACCAATGTTTTCTTTTCGAAGGAACACTTTAAGGCTATAAATAGCTGGCATATTCCTCAGGTATAAACATGATTTTTGACAGCAAAAACAATCTTCTTCTCTTAAAAAAAATTCATTGTGATCATTAACCGTTGAGTGAGTTCGACAAATCCAATACTTTGAGGTATCGCTATTGTTGAATTGAAAATCATTTTATCCTGGGAGGAAAATTTCATAACCTCAGGTACTTGAGGGAATTATTTCCTTAAGGACACTCCGTGAATTCGGGGGACTTGACTTTAACTTTCTGTTTCATCTTATTTCTGAAATTAGAACACACTTCTTGGATAAATTGTTGCTTGTGTTGAAGGTGTTGAAACTTCAAGTTGTTCTTGACAAGTTTGGTCTTGAGCTTAATTGAAGTGTATACTACATAACATACAGATTTTGTGTACCCGAAAACATTGAAAATAACACATTATGCCTATATGGTAAGCTACAAAAATTAGAGTTCAAATATTGGAGTTCTGAAGATCTAAGTAAAATAGGGAACCTCATTGGTAAGCCATTAATGGTTGGCCGAATACTGAACGCATGCAGGGCTTAACTTTGCTCAGATACTTATGGAGGTAGCATTGGGGATAAAAATGTCATAGCAATTTGTTTCAAGAATGAAAAAAAGGAAAGATTATCTATCAAAGAGTAGCGTATGATTGGAAACCAACTTACTGTGACCATTGCGATAAGCACGGACATGCTGTTGAGGAGCGTCGAAGGAAAAATCTGGGGTTAAGAAAAGATAGGAGGCCTCAACCACCAAACAGCTGCACAAAAAGGTGGATATACCTAGTGCAGACACTGATAAACACCAGGACTAAATTCAGAGGCGGAGCCAGAATTTCAACGAAGGGGGTTCCATATTCAAAGAAAACTTAGGATTTCAACTAAGGGGGTTCCATATTAAAAGAAAACTTAGTCGAAGGGGGTTCAACACCTACTATAACTGTTGGGTTCAATATGTATGAAAAAGGTGTGAATGGAAAATGGAGGGACACAACCTTTAAGGAAAATATATATTGCTTTGGAAAAGGAGTGACTATTCAGATAGTTGTGTCTGTTCAGAAAAAGACACAATGTTTTGAATGAACTGACATGACTCTTCCAAAGGATACACCTTTTCAGATGAACCATTGCCACCTTTGGGAAGGGGCACTTGATGGCTATATAAACCTGCATTTATCCACAGGTTTAAGTATGAAAAATTTTCTGAATATACAAACTCTTCTTGTCTTCAAAACATTTCATGTGATCAATCAAATCATTGAGTGAGTTCGAAGAGATTTCAATTGTTTGAGGTACCGCTACAGTTGGTTTGTTTGACCATTTTATACTAGGAGGAAAATTCCACAACCTCGGGTACTTGAGAGGAATTATTTCCTTAAGGACCCTCTGTGAATTCGGAGGACTTGGCCATTTCTGTTCGTCTTAATTTCTGAAAATAAAACACACTTCTTTGAAATATTATTTTGATCTTGTGTTGAGGGTGTTGTTGTACTTCATAGTGTTCTTGTTTTAAACTTGAACTAGTGTTGCGAAAATACAGATTGTGTGTACCCGAAAAACTACAATCTTAAGGAAATAATTTTGGAAAAAGGAAAAAAATATTTTTTTTTTTGCTTGTTTGGTGAAATTTTCTTTTTCACTAAAGTTTTTTTTTTTCAGAATTTGTATTACTTGTTTTTGGAGATTAAAACTTTAAGCCTTCTACTCCGTTTGAACTTAACTGGTGATTTGAAGACATGAAATCTTCATCACAAGTTAAAGATCACTCGGTTGACGATTGGAAGTCATAAAAACTTCATCGTTAACTAGAAACAAGAAGAAGAGTTTAAAGTTGCTTAACTTTATAAGTGGTATTCTGAAAATACTAAATTTTATTGTCTTGTTGTGACAGAAAAAATGACTAGCGAAAGTCAAATGCAAGATGCGGCTACGACTGTAGGGGCAACTAGTATTGCCTCAACAAGTCAAGCAAATGCTCTGGAACCAATGGCAACTGCGGAGAAGCCCGAAAAATTTGCGTGCATTGACTTTAAGCGATGGTAGCAAAAGATGTTCTTCTACCTCACAACGCTATGTCTTCAAAGGTTCACTAGTGAGGATGCTCCTGAGGTGTCCGAGGAAACCTCAGACAAAGAGCGTTTCATAATTGTAGAGGCTTGGAAACACTCGGACTTCCTTTATAGGAATTATATATTGAATGGTCTCCAAGACGACCTTTACAATGTTTACAGTAGAACTAAGACATTAAAGGAATTGTGGGGGGTACTAGAACGAAAATATAAGATATAGGATGCGGGAATTAAGAAGTTCTTTGTTGCAATGTTCCTGGACTTTAAAATAATAGATAGCAAATTGGTTGTATCTCAAGTGCAGGAATTGCAAGTAATCATCCACGATCTCCTAGTGGAAGGTATATCTTTGAAAAATACCTTAGTTGAATAAATTAAAAATGTTCTAAGTACTCACATAAACTATTTTGTAGGTTTGATTATGAATGATGCATTTCAAGTAGCAGCGATAATTGAGAAGCTACCACCTATGTGAATAGACTTCAAAAACTACTTGAAGCACAAACGCAAAGAGATAACTGTCGAAGAATTTATTGTTCGACTGTGTATTGAAGAGGATAATAAAGCTACCGAGAGAAGGTCAAAAGGGAATTCTACAATTAATAGAGCACATATTATAGAAGATGACCAAAACAATTCTAAGAAAAGGAAGAAAGTTGGACAAGGAAGCAATCAACCCAAGAAGAAGTTCAAGGGAAAGTGCTTCAACTGTGGCAAGATTGGCCACAAGTCCACGAATTGTCGTGCCCCTAAGAAAGGCAAGAAAAAGGACCATGCAAATATGATTGAGTCCAACAAAGAATGTGATGATCTATGTGCTATGTTTTCAAAATGCAACTTGATGGGCAATCCTCGCGAGTGGTTGATGGATTCTGGTGCCACCCGCCATGTTTGTGCCAATAAAGAGTTGTTTTCGTCATTCGCTCCGGTTCAAGTAGAAGAAATGATCTACTTGGCTAACTCCGCTACGGCTAAGGTAGAAGGAACATAAAAAGTGGGCTTGAAAAGGACTTCAGGAAAGGTCTTGACACTTAACAATGTCTTGTACGTTCTGGAATTACGTAGGAACTTGATTTCTATTTTACTTCTAGACAAGAATGGATTCAAATGTGTAACCGTTTCTGAAAAAATTGTAATTAGTAAAGGAGAAGTGTATGTAGGAAAAAGGCTATCTCACCGAGGGACTTTACAAGATGAATGTTGAAATCAATAAAAGTTAAAATTCTTCTTACTTGCTTGAGTCTTATATTTGTGGCATGAACATTTAGGCCATGTTAATTGCAAAACATAATGAAAACTTATTAACTTAGAAGTTTGCAAAACTTTGAGTGAAATAAATTAAAGTGTCAAACGTGTGTGGAATCAAAGTATGCAAAACATCCTGATAAATCCGTTGAAAGGAATTTCAATCCCTTAGACTTAATACACACTGACATTTGTGATATGAAGTCAACAACATCACGTGGTGGGGAAAAGCATTTCATAACTTTTATTGACGATTGCACTAGTTATTGTTATGTCTACTTGCTAAATAGAAAGGATGAAGCAATAGATACGTTTAGGCAATACAAAACTGAAGTAGAAAATCAGTTAGAGAAAAAGATAAAAATGATAAGAAGTAATAGAGGCGGAGAATATGAATCTCATTTCGCCGAAATATGTGTAGAGAATGGAATTGTCCATATAACTACGACCCCGTATTCACCTCAATCTAACGGAATTGCGGAAAGGAAAAACCGAACTTTGAAGGAAATGATGAATGCCTTGCTTATAAGTTCTGGTTTACCGCAAATTATGGGGGGAGGCTATCCCTATAGCCAATCATATACTCAACAGAGTTCCCCATAGTAAGACACAATCAATTCCTTATGAAAAATATAAAGGAAGGAAATCCAACTTGAAATATTTCAAAGTGTGGGGTGTCTAGCAAAGGTCCAAGTTCCTATGCCTAAAAGGGTTAAGATAGGACATAAGACGGTGGACTGCATGTTCATAGGATATGCTAAAAGTAGTAAAGTTTGTCGATTTTTGGTTTATAAATCCAAAAATTTGAATATAAATGAAAATACGGTATATGAATTAGATAATGCTGAATTTTTTGAAAATATTTACCCGTATAAAGTTAGACATGAATAGTCTAGTGGAGCATCTAAACGACCTCGAGATGGACCAAGTGAGAATATAGATAATGAAGAGAATCCAAGACATAGTACACGTCAAAGAACGCCAACTTCATTTGGATCAAATTTTGTAACATTTCTCTTAGAAAATGAGCCTCAAACGTTTAAAGAAGCGATGTCGTTGCCAGAGTCATCCTTTTGGAAAGAGGCAGTCAATAGTGAGATTGACTCAATCTTAAGCAACCATACGTGGGAATTTGTTGATCTTCCTCCCAAAAATAAACCTTTAGGTTCTAAATGGATCTTCAAAAGGAAGATGAAAATGGATGGTACTATTGAAAAATACAAGGCAAGACTTGTAGTAAAAGGCTTCAAACAGAAAAAAGGCCTTGATTACTTTGATACATACTCATCAGTAACAAGGATAACATCGATTCAAATGTTAATTGCCTTGGCGGCGGTATATGATCTCAAAATACATCAAATGGATGTGAAAACTGCATTCCTAAATAGAGAATTGGAGGAAGAAATTTACATGGAACAGCCTGAGGGTTTTGTGGTTCCAGGAAGAGAATAAAGTGTGTAAATTTATTAAGTCATTGTATGGACTAAATCAAGCACCTAAACAATGGCATGCGAAGTTTGACCAAACCATGTTGGCAAATGGGTTTAAGATAAATGAATGTGATAAATTTGTTTACATTAAAGACACTCCAAATTACCAAGTCATTATTTGTTTATATGTGGATGATATGTTGATCATCAGTAGAGATATTTCTGACATAAATGCAACGAAACAAATTCTCGAGAGCAAGTTTGATATGAAAGACCTTGGAGTTGTGGATGTGATCTTAGGTATAAGAATCCATAGAACTCCACAAGGGTTGGCATTGTCACAACCTCATTATATAGAAAATGTACTTGATAAATTCATGTATATGAAATTCGGTATTTCCAAGACTCCTTTAGATGTGAGCTGTGCACTTCAAAAGAATGAAGCTGAAAGTGACTCACAATTGGAGTACGCAAGAGTATTGAGATGTTTAATGTATATAATGAACTGTACATGACCAGACATAGCAACCGCTATTAGTAAGTTGAGTCGGTACATGAGTAATCCCAACAAAACTCATTGGATAGTAATGAAAAGAGTTTTGGGGTATCTTAAATACACTCAAGACTATGCTTTGCATTATAATAAATATCCCGCGGTACTTGAAGGATATAGTGATGCAAATTGGATACCGGGTCGAACGAAGTAAAATCCACAAGTGGATATGTATTTACTATCAGAGGAGGAGTAGTCTCTTGGAAATCATCCAAACAGACTTGTATTGCTCGCTCAATAATGGAATCTGAATTTATTGCATTGGATAAAGTCGGTGAAAAAGTAGAATAGGTCAGGAATTTCTTGGAAGATATTCTGTATTGGCCCAAGCTAGTGTCACCAGATGTATACACTGTGATAGCCAAGCTGTAATAGGTAGGGCAGGGAGCATGATATATAACGGTAAATCTCGTCATATAAGACGAAGACATAATTCCTTTAGATAATTTCTCTCCAGTGAAATTATCACTGTAGACTATGTAAAGTCAAAGGATAATGTGTCGGATCCACTTACAAAAGGCCTATCTAGAGAAGGAGTAGAAAGGACATCCAAGGAAATGGGTTTAAGGCTTAGGACAAGTCAGCACAGCGGTAACTCTACCTAGAGCTAGGTTCAAGGAGATCAAACAAAGTTGTGTCTGGCAGGTTCAACATTGTCAATTACCCAACCCATTCTCATGATGTCGACAATATATTGTAAACTAGGATAAGACTTAAGGTGAAAAGTCGTTTAATGATTATCTAAATTTGGCAGATTTGATCAAATATTTTAATCTATAGGATTAAACGTTTAGAAATCATCTATGTGAGGAGGAAGTGGAAGCCTCTTAAAGGAGAATGTTAGTAAAGGCCTATTCTCTAAGCTCTCATGAAATCGGGACGTGTTCATGATTGAAAAGAACAAAGCCGTGAGAACCATAAACGGTAAAAGGCTGGTTGTGTGACATATGTTGTCTAGGTGTACATTAAAGCTCGACGGTTCAAAGATATCAAATCTACCGATTGACCGAGTGCATCCGATGCATGCTCACTACGAAAAGTTCAAAGGAAAACCCACTTATCAAGCAAAGACTGATTGCATCTAGATAAGTGGGTTTTTCTTTGAACTTTCCATAGTGAACATACATTGGATGGACTCGGTCAATCGGTAGATTTGATATCTTTGAACAGTTGAGCTTTAATGTACACCTAGACAACATATGTCACACGACCAACCTTTTACCGTTTATGATTCTCACGGTTTTGTTCTTTTCAGCCATAAACACGTTCCAGTTTTATGAGAGCTTAGAGAATAGGACTTTACTAACATTCTCCTTGAAGCGGCTTCCACTTCGTCCTCGCATAGGTGATTTCTAAACGTTTAATCCTATAGATTAAAATATTTGGTCAAATCTGCCAAATTTAGATAATCATTAAAAGACTTTTCACCTTAAGTCTTATCCTAGTTTACAATGCATTGTCTACATCATGAGAATGGATTGGGTAATTGACAATGTTGAACCTGTAAGACACAACTTTGTTTGATCTCCTTGAACCTAGCTCTTGGGGTCTCTAGTCTGCTAGGTAGAGTTACCGCCATGCTGACTTGTCCTAGGCCTTAAACCCATTCCCTTGGATGTCTTTTCTACTCCTTCTCTAGATAGGCCTTTTGTATGCGGATCCGACACATTATCTTTTGAATTTACATAGTCAACAGTGATAATTTCACTAGAGAGAAGTTTCCTAATGGTATTAAATCTCCGTCGTATGTGACGAGATTTACCGTTGTACATCATGCTCCCTACCCTACCTATTAACGCTTGGCTATCACAGTGTATACATACTGGTGCCACTGGCTTGGGCCAATACAGAATATCTTCCAAGAAATTCCTAAGCCATTCTGCTTCTTCACCGGCTTTATCCAATACAATAAATTTAGATTCCATTGTAGAGCGAGCAATACAAATCTGTTTGGATGATTTCCAAGAGACTGCTCCTTTCGATCTTGTGATCCAATTTGCATCACTATATCCTTCAAGTACTGCAGGATATTTATTATAATGTAAGGCATAGTCTTGAGTATAAGATACCCTTTTTTCATTGCCATCCAATGAGTTTTGTTGGGATTACTCATGTACCGACTCAATTTACTAATAACGCATGCTATGTCTGGTCTCGTACAATTCATTATATACATTAAACATCCCAATACTCTTGCGTACTCCAATTGTGAGTCACTTTCACCTTTATTCTTTCAAAGTGCAAAGCTCACATCCAATGGAGTCTTGGCAATACCGAATTACATATACTTGAACTTGTCAAGTACCTTTTCGATATAATGAGACTGTGACAATGCCAACCCTTGTGGAGTTCGATGGATTCTTATACCTAAAATCATATCTGCAACTCCAAGGTCTTTCGTATCAAACTTGCTCTCGAGCATTCTTTTTGTTGTATTTATGTCAGAAATGTCTCTGCTGATGATCAACATATCATCCACATATAAACATACAATGACTTAGTGATTTGGAGTGTCTTTAATAGAAACACATTTATCACATTCATTTATTTTGAATCCGTGATTTGGTCAAACTTCGCATTCCATTATTTTGGTGCTTATTTTAGTCCATACAATGACTTAATAAGTTTACATACCTTATTTTTCTTTCCTGGAACCACAAAATCCTCAGGTTGTTCCCTGTAAATTTCTTCCTCCAATTCTCCATTTAGTTTAACAATTTTCACATCCATTTGATGGATTTCAAGACCATATGCCGCAGCCAAGGCAATTAACATTCGAATCAATGTTATCCTTGTTACTGCGAGTATGTATCAAAGTAATCAAGGCCTTCTTTTTGTTTGAAGCCTTTTACTACAAGTCTTGCCTTGTATTTGTCAATAGTACCATCCGCTTTCATCTTCCTTTTGAAGATCCATTTAGAACCTAAAGGTTTATTTTTGGGAGGAAGATCAACCAATTCCCACGTATGGTTGCTTAAGATTAAATCAATCTCACTATTGACTGCCTCTTTTCAAAAGGATGAGTCTGACGATGACATCACTTTTTTAAATGTTTGAGGCTCATTTTCTAAGAGAAAAGTTACAAAATCTAATCCAAACGTAGTAGAAGTTCTTTGATGGGTACTACGTCTTGGATTCTCTTCATTATGTACATTCTCGCTTAGTTCATCTCGATGTCGTTTAGACTCTCCACTAGACTGTTCATGTCTAGTTTTATACGGGTAAATATTTTCGAAGAATTCAACATTATCTGATTTAATTACCTTATTTTTATTTATATTCGGATGTTTAGATTTATGAACCAAAAATCAACATGCTTTACTGCTTTTAGCATATCCTATGAACACGCAGTCCACAGTCTTAGGTACTATCTTAACCCTTTTAGGCATAGAAATTTGGACCTTTACTAGACACCCCCACACTTTGAAATATTTCAAGTTGGGTTTCCTTCCTTTCTATTTTTCATAAGGAATTGATTGTGTCTTACTATAGGAAACTTTGTTGAGTATACGATTAGGTGTAGGATAGCCTCCCCCCATAATTTTGCGGTAAATCAGAACTTATAAGCAAGGCATTCATCATTTTCTTCAAAGTTTGATTTTTCCTTTCCGCAATTCCGTTAGATTGATGTGAATACGGGATCATAGTTTGATGGACATTCCATTCTCTACGCATATTTCGGCGAAAGGAGATTCATATTCTACGCCTCTATCACTTCTTCTCATTTTTATCTTTCTATCTAACTGATTTTCAACTTTAGTTTTATATTGCCTAAACGTATCTATTGCTTCATCCTTACTATTTAGTAAATAGACATAATAATATCTAGTGCAATTGTTAATAAAAGTTATGAAATACTTTTTCCCACCACGTGATGGTGTTGACTTCATATCACAAATGTCAGTGTGTACTAAGTCTAAAGGATTGGAATTTCTTTCAACGGACTTATAAGGATGCTTTGCATGAATTTCTTTCAACGGACTTATAAGGATGCTTTGCATACTTTGATTCTACACACGTTTGACACTTTGATTTATTGCACTCAAAATTTGGCAAAACTTCTAAGTTAATCAGTTTTCATAACGTTTTGTAATTAACATGGCCTAAACGTTCATGCCATAAATCATAAGACTCAAGTAAATAAGAAGAATTTGAATTTTTATTTATTTCAACATTCATTACATTCATCTTATAAAGGCCTTCGGTGAGATAGCATTTTTATACATACATTTCTCCTTTGCTAATTATAATTTTTCCAGAAACAGTTACACATTTGATTTCGTTCTTGTCTAGAAGTGAAACAGAAATTAAATTCCTACGTAACTCTGAAACATACAAAACATTGTTAAGTGTCAAGACCTTTCCTGAAGTCATTTTCAAGCACATTTTTCCTGTTCCTTCTACCTTAGCAGTAGCAGAGTTAGACATGTAGATGATTTCTTCTAATTGAGCCAGAGCGAATGATGAAAACAACTCTTTTTTGGCACATACATGGCGGGTGGCACCAGAATCCATCCACCATTCGTGAGGATTTCCCACCAAGTTGCATTCTAATAACATAGCACACAGATCATCACATTCTTTGTTGGATTCAATCATATTTTCTTGATTTTTTTTCTTGCCTTTCTTTGGGGCACGACAATCCGTGGACTTGTGGCCAATCTTGCCACAATTGAAGCATTTTTCCTTGAATTTTTTCTTGGGTTAATTGCTTTCTTGTTTAACTTTCTACTTTTTCTTAGAATTATTTTGGTCATCTTCCACAATATGTGCTCCATTAATTGCAGAATTTCCTTTTGACCTTCTCTCGATAACTTTATTATCCTCTTCAATATGCAGTCGGAAAATAAGATCTTTGACAGTAATCTCCTTGCGTTTATGCTTCAAGTAGTTTTTAAAGTCTTTCCACATTGGTGGTAGCTTCTCAATTATAGCTGCTACTTGGAAAGCATCATTCACAATCAAACTACAAAACAATTTATGTGAGTATTAAGAACTTTTTCAAGTTGTTCAACCAAGGTATTTTTCAAAGATATACCTTTTGCTAGGAGATCGTGGGTGATTACTTGCAATTCCTGCACTTGAGAGACAATCGATTTGCTATCTATCATTTTAAAGTCCAGAAACCTTGCAACAAAGAATTTCTTAATTCTCGCATCCTCTATCTTGTATTTTCGTTCTAGTGGCCCCCACAATTTCTTCGATGTCTTAGTTTTACTGTAAACATTGTAGAGGTCGTCTTGGAGATCACTCAATATATAATTCCTGCAAAGGAAGTTCGAGTGATTCCAAGCTTCTACAATCATGAAATGCTCTTTGTTCGAGGTTTCCTCGGGCACCTCAGGAGCATCCTCACTAGTGAACTTTTGAAGGAATAGTGTTGTGAGGTAGAAGAACATCTTCTGCTGCCATCGCTTAAAGTCAATGTCCGCAAATTTTCCAGGCTTCTCGGTGCCATAGGTTGCAGAGCATTTGCTCGACTTGTTGAGGCAATACTAGTTGCCCCCACAGTCGTAGCTGCATCTTGCATTTGACTTTAGTTAGTCATTTTTCCTGTCACCACAAGACAATAATATTTAGTATTTTCAGAATACTACTTATAAAGTTAAGCAACTTTAAATTCATCTTCTTGTTTCTAGTTAACAATGAAGTTTTTATGACTTTCAATTGTCAATCGAGTGAATTTTAAACTTGTGATGAAGATTTTATGTTTTCTAATCACTAGTTAAATTCAAACGGAGTAGAAAGCTTAAAGCTTTAATCTCCAAAAATAAGTAATACAGATTTTGAAATTATTCCTTAAGATTGTTATTTTCCTTCTACGGGTACTAGAATCTGTATTAATACAACAACAACTTCCTAACAAGTTAATGTATGAATAAGAACAGTTTTGAAGTTCTTTAACACCTTCAACACAAGATTATTATTAATCTATCCAAGAAGTGTGTTAGATATCATAAAATAGATGAAACAAAAATTTTAGACCAAGTCCCCCGAGTTCATGGAGAGTCCTTAAGGAATAATTCCTCTTACTGTACCCGAGGTTATGAAATTTTTTTTCCAGGATAAAATGGCCTTCAATCCAATTATAGTGGTACCCCAAATAATTGGATTCTACGAACGCACTCAACGATTTGAATGATCACACAGAATATTTTTAAGAGAAGAAGAGTTTTGTATTCTGAAAATTTCGTATCTCAAACCTGTGGATCAAAACAGGTTTATATAGCCTATCATATGCCTCTTCGAAAAGGTGGCGGTAGTTCACTTAAATGGTATGTCTTTTCTGGAAATTCATGTCCGTTCATCCAAAGACCATGTCTTTTTTCGAATAGGTATACCAGTTCATGAAACAGTGCATCATTTCAAAGCATCAGTTCAAAGATAGTGCATCAGTTCGTTGAAGAATTGCATCAATTTAAAACACTATTTCAAAATCTGCATACATGCATAAATGGAGGATTACTGTTGCGTTTTTTCCCTTTGGTATTTGGATTAAATTTCTGTCAAATAAACTTTGTCCAAAAACATAGATCTTATCGATCAATCATTTTCCAAATCCAAATTCAAATCCAAATCCGAAGCCGAAGTCGAAGCTGAGCCGAGCGAGCGACGACGATGGTTTGAGGCATCTCTTATTTCTTGCCTCACTTAGCATGCAGAAATGTGTTTCACAATATAAACACTTTAAAGCTTCTTTCTCCCACCAATGCGGGAGAATTTTAGTAAGCTTTCCTATTTTGAGCACACTTTCTATTTTGGTGTAAACTCAATTTTCTCTTCCACTTAATTTCCTCCATTTTCCATTCAAACACACACATAGGACCCAACAAGACTTCTCCTAGATGCCTTATGACGATAGATTTGAGGAAAACCTTTGACTTGCTTAGCTGAAAGATTTTTCAAGAAGCATTGGTTGGTTATGGATTTCCTATAAGATTTACAGACAATGTAATGGTATGTATTACTTCAACTATGTTCATGATACGATAAAACAATGGAAACACAAAACAAACACTAAAATAGTCCACTAGTTTGAAGAACCCGTGGACCTATTTGGTGACCACACTAGGATTCATTATAACAACAACAAGAATGAGATAAAATGGTGTGTTTCAACGCCAAAACTGCCACCCAAACTAAGTTTCAACAACACAAGATGAAGATCAACAACAATATGAGAACAACAATAAGAAACGGCTTCACTAGAAACAAGAAGAAACGGTTACAAGTTACAAACACTAACAAGATTATAATAAAAAGTAAAGGGATAGATAGATAGACAATTGAGGGTATAATCATAAAAACCCAAGAACTTATTGTTGGGTTCAATTGGTGTGAATGGAAAATGAGTGGACACAACCTTTTATGAAAAGATATATTATTTTGAAAAAGGAGCGACTGTTCAGATAGTTGTGTCTGTTCAGAAAAAGACACAATGTTTCGAATGAACAGACATGACTCTTCCAAAGGATATACCTTTTCGGATGAACTATTGCCACCTTTCGGAAGGGGCACTTGATGGCTATATAAACCTACATTTATCCACAGGTTTTGGAATAAAAGAAAATTTTTGTAAAATACAAACTCTTCTTATCTTCAAAATATTTCTTGTGATCAATCAAATTGTTGAGCGAGTTCGATGAATTCAATTATTTGAGGTACTACTATAGTTGGATTGAAAGCCATTTCATCCTGGGAAGAAGATTCCAAAACCTCGGGTACAGTGAGGGAAATTATTCCTTAAGGACCCTCCGTGAAGTCGGGGGACTTGGCTTTACATTTCTGTTTCATCTTCATTTCTGAAAAAATAAAACACACTTCTTAGAAAGATAACTTTGATCTTGTGTTGAGGGTGTTGTTGTACTTCACAGTGTTCTTATTTTAAACTTGAAATAGTGTTGAAGTTATTGTGTCAAATTACAGATTCTTGTACCCGAAAACGTTGATAAACAACAATCTTAAGGAATAATCTTAGAAAAAAATTATTATTTTTTACTTGTTTGTTGAAATTTTCTTTTCACTAAAGTTTTTTTTTTTCAGAATCTGTATTGCTTAATTTCTGGAGATTAAAGCTTTTAGCTTTCTACTCCATTTGAACTTAACTAGTGATTTGAAGACATAAAATCTTTATCAAAAGTTAAAGATCACTCGGTTGACGATTGAAAGTCATAAAAACTTCATCGTTAAACTAGAAACAAGAGGTGTTTAAAGTTGCTACAAGTTTATTACTAGTATTTTGACATACTAAAGGTTTTGTATTGTTGTGACAGAAAAATAACGTCTGATAGTCAAATGCATGATTCTGGAATGACTATGGCAGTAACTAGTATTGCCACAACGAGTTGTACTAATGCTCCACAAGTTATGGCACCAACGGAGAAACTCGAAAAGTTCACGGGTATTGAATTCAAGAAATGACAGCAAAAAATATTCTTCTACCTCACAACTCTTTGTCTTCAAAGGTTCACATTAAGGAAGATCTGAAGGTGCCCGAGGAAACTTCTGAACAAGAGCGCTTCGTGATTGTGGAGGCTTGGAAACACTCAGATTTTCTTTGCAGGGATTACATCTTGAGTGGTCTCCAAGATGACCTTTACAATGCGTACAGTGGAACAAAGACATCGAAAGAGTTATGGGGAGCGCTAGAACGGAAGTATAAGACGAAGGATGTAGGAACTAAAAAGTTCTTTGTTGCAAGATTCCTGGAGTACAAAATAGACAACAAGTCTGTTGTTTCCCAAGTGCAGAAATTGCAAGTGATCATCCATGATCTCTTTACGAAAGGTATGATTTTAACAAATACCTTTATTGAACAGTTTAAACATGTTCTTGGTATTCACATAAAATTTGTTGTAGGTTTGATTGTGACTGAAGTGTTTCAAGTAGCAACAATAATAGAGAAGCTACCACCTATGTGGAAAGACTTCAAGAACTATTTGAAATACAAATGTAAGGAGATGTCAGTCGAAGACCTGATTGTACGACTACATATTAAAGAAGATAATAAGGCTGTAGAAAGAAGGTCAAAATGCAATTCTGCAATGAGTGGAGCAAACATTGTAGAAGATGACCAAAACAACTCAAAAAAGTGAAAAAGAACTGGAAATGAAAACAATCAACCCAAGAAGAAATTCAAGGGAAAGTGCTTCAACTGTGGCAAGATTGTCCACAAGTCTATGGATTGCCGTGTCTCGAAGAAAGAGAAGAAAAAGGACCAAGCAAATTTGGCTGAGTCTAAGAAAGAAATGGATGATCTGTATGCTATGCTTTCCGAATACAACGTAGTGGGAAATCCTCGCTAATGATGGATGGATTCTTATGCCACCTGCCATGTTTGTGCTAACAAGGATCTGTTTTCGACGTTCGCTCCAGCTCAAGTAGAAGAGAAGATCTATATGGCAAACTCAGCTATTGCAAAAGTAGAAGACGTCTTTAGTAGCACCTAAACATGGAACAACCTGATTTTTTGTAGTTTCAGCAAAAGAAAATAAGGTGTGTAAACTTGTTAAGTCATTGTATGGACTAAAACAAGCACCTAAATAATAGCATGCGAAGTTTGACCAAAACCATAGCACATCTTGTTTCTCAGTCAATGCCATAAATATTTTCCTGCAAATGCAACATTTCACAATTTACAATATTTGATATTCAAGCCTCCACATTTCTTAGGACGCACATTTTATCCTATACTTCTAAAGACATCTTTATTTTATTATATTTGCCCCCGCATAGTACTCTCTGCACCTCTTATCCACTTTCTTTATCGCATTGTTGGGTAGGATAAAAATTGCTACTAAAGACGTCTTCTACTTTTGCAGTAGCGGAGTTTTCCATGTAGATCTTTTCTTCTACTTGAGCCAGAGCGAACGTCGAAAATAACTCCTTGTTAGCACAAACATGGCGGGTGGCACCAAAATCCAGCCACCATTCGCGAGAATTTCCCACCAAGTTGCATTTGAAAAGTATAACACACAGATCATCCGTTTCTTTCTTAGACTCAGCCAAATTTGCTTGGTCCTTCTTCTTCCTTTTTTTGGGAGCACTACAATTCGTAGACTTGTGGCCAATCTTGCCACAGTTGAAGCACTTTCCCTTGAATTTCATCTTTTATTGATTGCTTTTATTTTCAGCTTTCTTTCGCCTTTTCGAGTTGTTTTGGTCATCTTCTACAATGTTTCCTCCACTCATTGCAGAATTGCCTCTTGACCTTTTTTTCGCAGAATTATTATCTTCTTCAATGTGTAGTCGTACAATCAGATCTTCTACTGACATCTCCTTACATTTATGTTTCAAATAGTTCTTGAAGTCTTTTCACATAGGTGGTAGCTTCTCTATTATTGTTGTTACTTGAAACTCTTCATTCACAATCAGACCTACAATAAAGGTTAAGTGAATATTAAGACCATTTTTAAATGGTTCAACAAAGTTATTTGTCAAAATTATACCTTCTGCAAGGAGATCATAGATGATTACTTGCAGTTCCTGCACTTGGGAAACAACAAACTTGTTGTCTACCATTTTATACTCCAGGAATCTTGCAACAAAGAACTTTTTAGTTCCTGCATCCTCCGCCTTGTACTTCCGTTCTAGCGCTCCCCATAACTCTTTCGATGTCTTTGTTCCACTATACACATTGTAAAGGTCATCTTGGAAACCACTCAAGATGTAATTCCTGCAAAGAAAATCTGAGTATTTTCAAGCCTCCACAATCACGAAGTGTTCTTTTTCAGAGGTTCCCTCGGGTACATTCGGAGCTTCCTCAACCGTGAACCTTTGAAGACAGAGAGTGGTGAGGTAGATGAACATTTTTTGCTGCCATCTCTTAAAGTCAATACCCGCAAACTTTTCGGGTTTCTCTGGCGGTGCCATTGCCGGCGGAGCATTTGTAAGACTTGATGTGGCAATACTAGTTGCCCCCACAGTCGTTGCAGCGTCATGCATTTGACTATCAGTCATCATATTCCTGTCACCACAAGACAGTACCTTTAGTATATCGAAATACTTATTAAAAAGTTGCAGCAACTTTACAACACCTCTTGTTTCTAGTTTAACGACGAAGTTTTTATAACTTCCAATCGTCAACTGAGTGATCTTTAACTTGTGATGAAGATTTTATGTCTTCAAATCACTAGTTAAGTTCAAATAGAGTAGAAAACTTAAAGCTTTAATCTCCAAAATAAGCTATACAGATTCCGAAGATTATTCCTTATGATTGTTATTTACAATATTTTCGGGTACAAGAATCTGTACATACAAGGAACAGTAGCTTCAACACAAGTTTAAGTCTAAGACTAGAACACTTATGAAGTTTAACACCTTCAACACAAGATTATACATGATCTATCCAAGAAGTATGTTAACTTTCAGAAATGAGATGAACCAGAATTTTAAGGCCAACTCCCCCGACTTCACGGAGTGTCTTTAAGGAATAATTCTCCTCACAGTACCCGAGGTTATGGAATCTTTCTCCCAAGATAAAATGGCCTTCAATTCGAACTATAGCGGTACCTCAAATTATTGGATTCTTCGAGCTCACTTAACAACTTAATGATCACACAGAGTTTTTGTATAGAAGAAGAGTGTTTTTGCTGTCAAAAATCATGCCAATACCTGAGGAATATGTCAGGTATTTATAGCCTTTAATGTGTCCTTTTAGAAAGGATGCATTGGTTCAGCAGAAAGGTACCTTTTCAGCAGCAGTCACGTCCCTGCACCCAGTCTATGCTGGACATGCGCCTGTTCTACGGTCGCAGGTGATGTTTGGTATATTTCAGTAGCTTCTGCACTACATCTGCGCCCACAGGTCACGTACCTGCATTGTGTCTGCTCCCGCAGGTCACCTTATAGCACGAAACAGTATGCCTTTTCCTTCGAAGGATCGCATCCCTTCGTGATGTGTTGTGTATGCGTATGCATGGCGTCAAAAATGCGCCCGCACTTGGAGAAAAAAATAATGCTATCAAATTTTGGATTAAAAAATTCACTTGTAAACAATTTTCAAATAAATTTTGTCTAAAAATTAGATCTCATCAATCGATCATTTTCCAAATCCAAATCCGAGCAAGTGACGACGACGACGGTGCGAGGCACCACCTTGTTCTTGCCTCACTATTCATGTGAAGTTAGTGTTTCTCATTATAAACACTCACAAGTTCTCTTCTTCCACCAATGTGGGAGAATTAGTGAACTTTCCTTAACTTTCTAATTTGAGAGCACACTTTCTAAATTGGTGTCTCTCTTCCCTCCACCATTTTCCCCTCTATTTTCCATTCACATATACACCTTGAACCTAACAATTTAGTTATAAAGAGTAATTTAATTTCATACCACTCATATTATGATGAAACAGATATAGAGGATCTCAGTACGGACCATTAATGTTGTAGGTGTGATCAAACTATCTAGACAAATTATAAAATAAAAGTTATTAACTTTTACACAAAATTTTATTTAAGCCGATCAGTATCCATCTACCTCGCATTTGTAAACTACAACAAATAATACGATAATAGAGATATCAAAATAACAGGATTACACAATTAAACCTAATCATTGTACAAAAAAGTTTCTCAAAGTCGACCGACATTCGTCTACCACTTGCAAACTACCACAAAATAATACGATAATAGAGATATCAAAACAATACAATTAAATCTAACTTTTACCTAAAAAAAAATCTCAAAGCCTACCAACATTCATCTACCACCTGTAAACTAACCTTTACACAATTTTTTTCTCAAAGTCTATCAACATCCATTGACCATCTGTAAACTACAATAAAATAATACGATAATAGAGATATCAAAACAGTACAATTGAACCTAACCTCCTTTACACAAACAAAATCCTCAAAGTCGGCCGACATTCAGCTACGATAAAACTACCACAAAATAGTATGATAATAGAGATGCTAAAACAATACATTGAACCAAACCTTTACCTAAATTAATTCCTAAAAGTTGCCTGGCATTCATTTGCCAACTGTAAATTACAACAAAACAATATGATAATAGAGATGCCAAACTAATACAATAAACCTAAGCTTTAAATAATTTTTTTTCAAAGTTGATCGACATTAATCTACGACCGGTAAACTACAATAAAATAATACGATAATGATGGTAAAGCTCCAGTCTCTGATGAAAATATTTTTTTATCAAATTAAAAATTTTGATCCGAAAGATTCAAGTCTTTTTCTTGTCTAGTCTCTGATGAAAATATTTTTTATCTGATAAAGTTTCGATCTGAAAAATTCAAGTTTTTTTCTTGTCTATTTAATCCTTCGATTTCTTATGTGAATTTGATAATCTGTAATTGATTTTTTGTCTTATTAATAATTTGGTTAAAATTATTTTTGAATATTAGAAAATTAGTAGAGTTTTACCTAAAGAACATACAAAGTCAGAGATTGAATTAAAAGACTGATATAAATGAAAAAGTGTAAAAGTATTAAACTATTGGGAGAATAATCTACCACTTTTATTGAGAAGAAAAATTACATAAAGTAACAAAATATAAACTACAATAAAACAATATGATTAAAACCAACCTTTGCACGAAAATTTCTTAAAGCCTGACCAAACAGTCATCTATCATCTATATTAAGCCCAACAAAATAGCAGATAGCAACAAACATAAATTATAACAAAATAATATAATAATTAAGATATTAAAGGTGAATTAAGAATCAAGTTTAACCAATACAATAATGAAAATAAGCAAAGTGAGAATCAAGTTTCACCAATACAATAATGAACTATACATAAAACATCAATATTGAAGAAAATAAAATTCTAGATAACTCTTAATTAATTTTAAAATTAAAAAATAAGAGATCTAATCAAGAATCCGTTGAATGTATCACTTTCTCGATGAGTCCAATAACATTTAAATAGTCATGTGCTTGCTTGCATATCTAAGTTGTGATGAATAGATTGGTGGATCATGAAATACACATCACCACTTTTCAAATATGAATAGAAATATTCTATACAACATTAGTCAATGTATAAATTATAAAATGTCATTGATTTCTATTGAAATTGAAACTTATTGTCAGAAACATTCCATTGCACGCACAAAGCTTTCAGTCAACGAAAAATTTCCTTTTCACGCATAATTTCTTTAATTTTTGTACTTTTTACATAATGCTAATTAAGGAAAATCTTAATGAATAATTTTAGGTGATTTTAAACTCCTAAATATTACATAAATAATTAAATAATAATTAAAGAAAATAAGTGAAAAAACAATTTTATCTATTGCGGAGTCTTCTAATGAAGGGCAAAAAGTTCAAATCACTTTTTTAAGGAAGCTTTAAACAATTTTTTTTTCAAAGTTGATCGACATTAATCTACGACCTGTAAACTACAGTAAAACAATACGATAATGATGGTAAAGCTCCAGTCTCTAATGAAAATATTTTTTTATCTAATTGAAAATTTTGTTCCGAAAGATCCAAGTCTTTTTCTTGTCTAGTCTCCGATGAAAATATTTTCTATCTAATAAAGTTTCGATCGGGAAAATTTAAATCTTTTTCTTGTCTATTTAATCCTTCGATTTCTTATGTAAATTTGATAATTTGTAATTGATTTTTTGTCTTATTGATAATTTGGCTAAAACTATTTTTGAATATTAGAAAAATAGTAGAGTTTAAGATAAGATCACCTAAAGAACATACAAAGTCAGAGATTGAATTAAAGGACTGATATAAATGAAAAAGTATAAAAGTATTAAACTATTGGGAGAATAATCTACCACTTATATTGAGAAGAAAAATAACATAAAGTAACAAAATATAAATTACAATAAAACAATACGACTAAAACCAACCTTTGCACGAAAATTCTTTCAAGCCTGACCAAACAGTCATCTATCATCTATATTAAGCCCAACAAAATAACAGATAGCAACAAACATAAACTATAACAAAATGATTTAATAATTAAGATATTAAAGGTGAATCAAGAATCAAGTTTAACCAATACAATAATGAAAATAAGCAAAGTGAGAATTAAGTTTCACCAATACAATAATAAACTATACATAAAACATCAATATTGAAGAAATTAAAATTCGAGATAACTCTTAAATAATTTTAAAATTAAAAAACAAGAGATCTAACCAAGAATCTGTTGAATGTATCACCTTCTTAATGAGTCCAATAACATTTAAATAGTCATGTGCTTGTTTGCATATCTAAGTTGTGATGAAGTGATTGGTGGATCATGAAGTAAACATTAACACTTTTCAAATATGAATAAAAATATTCTATACAACATTAGTCAATGTATATATTACAATATGTAATTGATTTCTATTGAAATTGGAACTTATTGTTAGAAACATTCCATTGCACGCATAAAGTTTTCAGTCAACGGAATTTTTTTTTCTCATACACAATTTCTTTAATTTTTGTACCTTTTACATAATTCTAATTAAGGAAAATCTTAATGACTAATTTTAGGTGATTTTAAACTCCTAAATATTATATAAATAATTAAATAATAATTGAAGGAAATAAGTAAAAAGATAATTTTATCTATTGCGGAGTTTTCTAATGAAGGACAAAAAGTTCAAATTTTTATTTTTTTTTAGAATTTTCATACTTTTAATTTATTATAGATATAGATTATAGATATAGATAATATTTAGTGGCATCTTCTATGACCAACATTAATATTTATCCTTTTTGTCAATTTTTTTATTTTTTAGGAAAATCTAAATTCAATGCAAACAATAAAATATTACTTATTAGTGTTAATGATAATTAATATAATTAATTACTTTTTTTAATAGCCTCTTTTATCCTTCTATTACGTTAATATGTACCACTTCTCCTCCCCTTAATTAACCTAATGGTTATTCTTTGTCGAAGATTCCTTAAATTTCTCTCTTTTATTTCTTTGTACATATCAATAAGTTCTCATTTACCTTAACTAGTATACGTGTCCGCGCGATGCGTGATAAATATTAGAGGAAACGAATCATTTACAATCTTAATTTGACTTGTTGGAGTATATTAGATCATATTATGTTAATAAAATTTGCACAATCGTCTAATCTTTCAATGTCATGCACTCAATAATAATTTTTTTATTAAATTGAATAACAAATCAATTAATTGTCAAAAAATATTTCTTTCTTATTTTTCTTTATTGCATTATATCATCTATTTTTTTCATAAATTTACTACTTTTACTATATTATTCAATTATATACGAATTATTTAATTAACTAAAACTTTAAAAATTAATTCAAATATAAATATCCTCACTTTATTACTATCTCTTTTTTTGTGCACATCTTTTTCTACTCTAATATTTTAGTTAGTTTTTATTCATTTACTATTCTACATTGTATATAATAAAATACTATCAAATCCACAAATCCAAAACTAATTTGTTATTTTTATTTTATCTAAACTATTAACAAAGAATTACTTCAATAATTTTTCATAAAATATATTGATATGTTTCAAGATATTGTCCTCCTTATACATTATTTCCTACTATGATATTTAATTTGTTTTTTCTCATTTAATATTTTGTCTATAATTCAAATGATCTGGTAATATTATAAATTAAAATTTGAATTATTTTAAATATATAACTCTTTGATTATATTCTTATAAAACCTACTGATATTTTATTTAAGTAACTTTTTTTTGAGGGGTGGGGAGAGGGTTGGGGAGTTTACGATGTGAAATTAAAATTAAAGTTTTAGCTACTTGAACTTTCAAAATTAAGACATCTTTGATCTGTTCCTTAAAAACAATAAATAAATAATCAAGTTCATGTTTCTCTCTAATGTTTAGTTATAAATATGAAACTTCTTTAATGCAGAATCAATTTGCAATTTTACCTGGTTGAATAGCATAAACAAATTATTTATATATAAACTTGATTTTTGTAATGTAAATATTTAAATGTGATAATGAATCAATAATACAAATAAAAATCATAACAATTAATAATTTAAATGTGATAATGAATCAATAATACAAATAAAAATCATAACAATTAATAATTTGATAATTGCATAAAGATATCAAATATGCTTATTTCGCCCTACCCGGCGCAAATTCGGATTAGTCGAACTACAACGCGGGTACCGAATACCGGATGAGAAACAAAAAAAATGCTTATTTCTTGCAAATTTCATATACATTTATTGTAATAAAGTTTTTACTTGAGGAAAAAAGTGGCAAATAATACATTCACATAGGCGTGTCAGTAACATCGTAAGCTTTCAATTTATAAAATAATTATAAAGTTTTATGTATTGTATTTTCAATCAACACATCCATCTAGCGTGAATTTAATGTAGTAATTTCTACTTAATAAGTGTATTTGTTTTGCTGACAATTGAAGAGTATAATAACTTTTGTGTACTCAAAATATAGTATTATATATACAAAAACTTGTCATATACATAAAGCATACTCAAATCACATAAATAATATTAATACCGAATAAAGTGTCAAAATCAAACACACCAATAAATAATAAAAAATCTGAAACTGATAGTGATGGCTGTGCAAATGCTCCACTGCCACTTTTAAAGAAAGAGGAGAAAAGGTAAACCGTAAATAAAGCAAAAGAATTTATGAACAGACATATACCAAAAAAAAAGGTCTTTTACAGTTTTCAAGTAATTGTCCCCTAATTGTTTGGCCTTATGCAGATTATTTTTGAACAGGTTTTATGTTTTGCTTAAGCCTTGCTAGGAATGGGGAATAATGTGGGTGAGGGTTTAGATTTGTTTAGTAGAATTTTTAAAATTTTAAAAATTGAATGTTAAAACTATGCAAAAGATTTAACTTATTATTCTTTTTATCATGATATTTATTTATTATTAGTGTCATATATATATAAACAACACGAAATTCTCTCCACCACACTACAACACTAATTGAAGACTCTCAGCATGAAAATGCTCAAGTATTATTGCTAGCTATGATGCATGGGTTCACAAAACTTCTAATGATTGCATGAATTTAATCTTTCTGCAAATAATAACACGCCAATATTAATATTCAAAAATAATAATACATATAATATTTTAAAGTAGAAAATTCAAGACAATTCATTAAGACATAGTACAAATTAGTACAATAATTTTGAGAAGTACAAGGAAAAAAAGAAAACTAAATACATACATAAACCCATTTTAACATTTAAATAAATTTTGTTGACAATTTGATATTCTTGATGAAGATAGCAACTTTTTTTGCCTAATACACATTCCCCCCAAAAAAACTTTTCGAGTAAATGTTTGTCAAGTAATTAGTAGTGTTTATAAATATTGTAATTAAAGGTAATGATATAACTTACAACATATTGTTGTTGATAATGTAGTTGATGACATCAGTCTTAAGAGAACATCATTTTCTTGAAAATTATATTTGTTTTGAAAAATAAATTTCAATGACTTCATATATGAGAACTTGATTTTGATTGTTAATAATAATATAACAAAAGTTTAAGCAGTTTGAAATAGGAAAAGCAAAATAGTTTTTCTGACAGATTTTTTTTTTTTTTTTTTTGTAAGGGAGATATAAAAAGCCTAATGCCTAGGAACGTGTAGAAGTGGAAATTGTACGTAGGAAGTTAACTGCATGTTAGAAAAATTTTCTTTTTAATTTTCTTTATTATTTATTAAGGATGGTACTAACGGAATTGAAATAAGAATGATGTGGAATTGCCAAGTGTTCTGGTGTCACTTTGGTAATATTAGAAAAGGAATTCTTCCTCTTCTTTTTTTAATAATAATAATAATAATAATAATAATAATAATAATAATAATAATAATAATAATAATAATAATAAATTATATTAAATAATTTATTTTTTTATAACTTTATTCTAAATTTAGAATTCCAACTTTTTATTTAAATAAGTTTAAAAACTATAACAACATTTATAGAAACACCGGGAGGCAACACATTTTTTATAATATTATTTTC
This sequence comes from Capsicum annuum, assembly GCF_002878395.1. Lineage (NCBI taxonomy): Eukaryota > Viridiplantae > Streptophyta > Magnoliopsida > Solanales > Solanaceae > Capsicum > Capsicum annuum. Next base: position 113,368,024 of record NC_061112.1, on the reverse strand, counting down.
TTTTCTTTTTTTATTTGTATAATTAATTATTTGAAGTTTGAGCCTTTTTTTTAAAAAAAAAATGAATTAAATAAGTAACCATCAATATGATTAAAAAAGATATCAAAATTTGAATTTTAAACTACTGTGAAAAGTTAAAATAACTTCAAAATTTTAAATTTTTAAAATTATAACCTAACGAAATGACAAATCAAATGGTGTTGAAACAGTCTTATTAAAGAAATGCATTGATGACAATAATAACGTCATTTGTTATTTTAATTATTCTCAACTTAACTATTATATTTTTTTAAAGTAACTACAAAATTTAAATTATTAAAAAAGATATAAAAACTAAAAACAACTACTAACTAATCATACCTAGCTAAGTCTTGTTCTAAAAACTAATGTGTCAGTTTTTAATGCTGCCACTTGACAATTTTTTGGACAAGAATTTCTTGCTATTTAGTATATATAGATTTTTCATCTTTTTTTCCAGCGTTTTTCAGCTTTCCTTAATTAACCTAATAGTTATTCTTCGTCGAATATTTCTTAAATTTTTCTCTTTTCTTTCTTTGTACATATCAATAAGTTCTTATTTACCTTAATTTTTCATCTTTCTTCCAATGCTTTTCAGCTTTCCTTTTATAATAATTTTTTTTTACAATTAATTAATGCACTTAATGTACTCATTCAATTATAATTATTTAATATAAATTAATTTTTAAAATATTATAGCATATATTCTGTTGATTATATGTTTGAATGAGAAGCGATCTTTTTTTTGTGTGTGTTTTGGACTTTTGAAATTTGTAAAGTAGAATTTAATGAGACTTTTAATGTTTTTCTAATTACTAATGCTATAAATAACGTAAGGAGGAAAAAAGTTTTATTCTTTTAATCACCATGAAATAATACACTTCATTGGAATGAAGTTGGAAGTATTAATATTATATCTGATGTTTCGACTTCATTTTCAAGTGAATAAAGGTGAAAATACATTTACTAAGGTTGTAAAGACTTTTCACTATTAATAATATAGTTTTGCGAATTCTAAGGACATTCAGAGCCGATTTGAATTGACATATTTTAAATGTTTTTAAGTTAAAAATACCTTTTAAGTATTTTGAAGGATAAATTTAAAAATTGATTGTAAGCACACATACGTTATGATTCTAACTTATGACGTTTATAAGTCACAAGCCAAAAGATAATTCAAATGAATATTTTCCTGCGCTATCAAAAATAAATTTTTAATTAGTAAAAATTAATTTCATTTATTTGTTATTATTTATTTATTATATTTATATTTTTTATCATCACGCGAAGCGAGTAATTTCTCTAGTTAAGCATAAAGTTGAGTAAAAGTGAACTTTTACATCACTTTATAAAACGAGGGAAAGCATTAAAGGTGGCAAAATGAGCAATTACACATAAGGTCATGTCATGTTAACTAATTTATATCAAAAGCTTTTAAACTCCACCGAGAGTTATGATTTAAGAACAAGATCTTTTAACCCGATTAAAATTTTTGTGTTCAAACTCTACAAATAAAAAAAATCTAGTAAACCATATTTGACCTTCTTTCCACAATATTACAAATAGCAAGAACAACATACCCAATGTATTCTCACATAGTGGGGTCTGGAGAGGGTAGAGTGTATGTAGATCATACCACTATCTTAGGTGAAGTAGAGAGGCTATTTCCGATAGACTCCAGACTTAAGACCGATAACAGTATAACAAACATAAAAGATAAGTGCAAATAAATTAGTACGGAATACAAAATAAACTAACAATATAACAAATACAAAAGATAAGTGCATATAAACTAGTACGGTATGCAAAATAAACTAACACCGCTAGCCACAAGATAATACTACAACCACAACACCACAAACAAAAAACTCCAGACACAAAAGAACGCTCTTCTACTATTACCGACACACTCCCACCCCCTAACCCTCTACCCTAATCCGCGTCCTCCACACTTTCCTATCAAGGGTCATGTCCTCCGTAAGCTGTAACTACTCCATATTATGCCTAATCACCTCCCTCTAATATTTTTCGATCTACCTCTACCCCGTCTATCATCTATAGCCAGTGTCTCACACCTCTGCACTGGAGCATCAAAGCCCCTCCTCATCACGTGTCCGAACCAACGTAACCTTATTTCTCGCATCTTATCCTCCACCGAGGCAACTCCCTCCTTCTTCCGAATTAGCTCATTCCTTACCCTATCTTTCTTGATATGTCCACACATCCATCGTAACATTTTCATCTCCACCACCTTCAACTTTTGAAAGTGGGAGTTTTTAACTGGCCAACACTCCTTCTCACAACATTATTCGAAAAAATGTGTTATCTCAGGAAAAAATTATAAAAGAATTTACACAATAAAAAAGACAATCCATATATCTAATCGATTAATTAAATATATATATATATATATATATATATATATATATATATATATATATATATATATATATATATATATATCAAACATTGGAATGTTATGATAAGAACGAGATATTCATTGTTAATTGTTAAAAAAATGTGATTGAATAGAAGAATGATTTAACAAATCATCATAATAACTCTTTTCATATTTATGACAATTATTTACTGATAATTAAAGATTTAGAAGC